>NW_005361048.1:316990-324421 GCF_000412655.1 Myotis brandtii
CTTAGAGTTGCAACTCAGAGGCCGGCAACGTTGGAGTCTGCAGTCACTGAAGCAAGGAAGCCTCATGTTCGCTTCCAGCTGCCTGGCTGCCGGCCGCCATCTTGGCTGACAGTTAATTTGCATAAGGATATGCTGATTAGCCAATGGGAAGGGTAGCGGTCGTACGCCAATTACCATGTTTCTCTTTTATTAGTGTAGATATGCATGACCCATGGCCACAGGCAAAGGGGCAGGGAGGGCCTGATGTGGGGGCAGGGGCGGGCTGGAGGGGGTCCATGGGGAAAAAAAGACAATATATGTAATAATTCCAACAACAAAGATTTATTTATTTTTTTTTAAAAAAAAGAATGAAGCAAGGGATATCACTACAGACCCCACAGACATCAAAATAACAAAAATAAATAACTCAACAAAAATAAATTGGACTACTTAGATAACTAAATCGTAATAAACTTAAATTAACACAACCCACACAGTATGAAAACAAATCATTTAAATAGCCAAAAGTATTATTATAAGCTAAATTGTTCCCTCTCCCAAATTCATATGTTTAAGCCCCAATCCCTAGTACAGAACATGACTATATTGGGAGATAGGGCCTTTAAAGTTATGATTAAGTTAAAATGTGACAATTAGAGTGGGCCCTAATCCAGTGGCCTAGTATCTTTCTAAGAGGAAATCTGGGCACCCAGAGAGACACCAAGGATGCACGCACAGGAAAGACCATGTGAGGACCCGGTGAGAAGGCAGTCGCTTACATGCCAAGCAGAGAGGCCTCAGAAGAAACCAAACCTGCTGACACCTTAATCTTTCAAGTCTCCAGAACTATGGGAAAATATATTTATTTAAGCTACCCAGTTGGGTTTTATTTTGTTAAGGCAGCCCTAGAAAAAAACAACAACAACAAATATTAAAGAAACAGAGTTCTTAACTAAAACAAAACACACACACACACACACACACACACACACACACCCTAAAAATGCAACCTTGCAGCCCAGATGGCTTCACTGGAGAATTCCATCAATCATGTAAAGAATGAAGACCAATTCTATACAATCTCTTTCAGAAAATAGAAGAGCATGGAATACGTTCCAATTCATTTTATAAAGCTAGTATTTTCTGACACTATTATCAAAGAAGGTACCAAAAAATAGTTACAGACCAATATCTCTCATGAATATAGACATAAAAATATTTAACAAAATATTGGCAAACAGTAGTGTGTACTATAAATTATACACAAAGACCAAGTGGGATTTATTGCAGCAATGGAAGGTTGATTCTAGTCAAAAATCACTCAATATACTTCACCATATTAACAGACTAAAGAAGAAAATTAAACAATCATATCACTTGAGGGGAAAAAAGCACTTTTATAAAAATTAATACCTTTTCATGATTAAAAAAATCAGAAAAATTGGAATGAAGGCAAAATTCTTCAATTTTATAAAGAATATCTGCAAAGACTTGACAGCTGACATTATACTTAGTGGTAAAAGATTAAATGTTTTGCCCTGAAAGTAAGCAACAAGGTGAATGTCCACTCTCATCACTCTTATTCAACACAGTACTAAAAGTTCTAGCCAGTGCAATAAGACAAGGAAAAAGAAATAAAAGTGTCCACATCGACATTTCTAAAAAAAATAAAAACTTTTAGGACTAATAAATTGAAGGAAGTTCCCAGGGTACAAATAAACATACCAAAAACAATGAAATTTGATATACTTGCAATAAATACTAATATACTGATTTTATACTAGTTTGCAGTGACATCTCATTGTGGTTTTAATTTGCATTTCCTTAATGATGTTGAACGTCATCTTATGTGCTTCTTTACCATTTGTGTATCTTCCTTGTGAAATATTTCTTCATGTCATTTGCCCATTTTCTAATTGGATTGTTTGTCGTGTTGTACTGTTAAGTTTTAAGATTGGGCCATTACCCACAAAGCGGGTAACCTGGGTACAAGGGGCCATGGGATCTCTCTCTCTATAATTTCTTTCAGTAGCATGTGAGTCTACCATTATCTCAAAATAAAAGGTTTAGTTAAAACGTATGGGTAGGATACCTCCTAACTTTTCAGATTATGTATGGCGATGTAAAATAAACATACAGTTCATTTGCATGTTTATCTGTCTCTGTAGGTGCAGGTGACATTAAAAGACACATCTAGCTGTCCCACTTTCCGTACCATGCTGATACCCTCAAGTCTGTTGAGAAAAACACAGCTTGGGTGCTGTAAGCAGTTCTTGGCAGCGTCCATGGCTTATGCTAGCTGTCAGATAGGCTCCCTCATGTATTTCCTCAAAATAAAACCATAGCTGGTATCGTTCCTTGACTAAATTCAACCCCACTGGGGGAAGACAAGGATGTCACCAATGTCACAAGTTTAGTGTCTATTTTCTTTGCTGGTCATTTTATGCAGGAGCTATCTTTCCATGCTGACATTCTAAACACAATTGTGGGTCACTCCACTTTTATAGTAAATCATACATTGTTTTTAGGTGATAAAACTATTGAAGAGTCCTGGCTAATTTTATATGGTAACCATGAGGTCTGTTCACAAATCTTGCCATTTTCTTCAGTCTGGGCATGTGATAGCCTTTGCTTATGAATAAGAAGGTCATATGACCCGCTGTGGCCAATAAAATGTGAGTGGAAGTGGCAAGTAGTGCTCCCTGATGAAAGCCTTTATGAATTATTGTGGGTGACTCACCATGTTCCCATGTGCCTGAGGAGGGATGAGGATGTTTTGGATGATGGGAGCTTTATTAGTCTGGGTCTCTGAGCGAGGAAGATGTAAAATAGTCTTATATTGACCAACATGGGCACATAATATTAGCAATAAATAAACCCTTGTGGGAGGTTTTAGAGTTGTTTGTTGGACTGCATAATCTATACTATTATAACTGATGGGTATATTTTACATTTACATTAAACACACAGCATTCTTTGGAATAGGACACTGTAGTATGGCATCAAATTGTAAACTAGTTAATGAGTTATTCTATGGTGTACTCAATGTCATCTTTCACTCAACACATGCACACACATACACACACATAAAGCAAAATCAAGTCTTGCATCACTTTCCTTCTGGTATAAATTAGAGTGGTAGTTTGCTAGTGATTCTATGATATAAAGCTTTGTGTGAAGCTGAGCATACAGATAAATGATGCATCGCATTCTTCATAGGGATACATGAGTCACAGAAACTATATGCTCTGCCCTAAGGATTCCCAACAGCTTCAAAGAAGAGACAAACACATTTATAGATGTGTACTATGTAGGGATTGCGATTCATGGTGAACATTAACATGAATCATATCAACTGCATAGAACCCACTGTTTGCAGGGAGAAATAACCTTGACTAACATTTATTTTCAGACACTGTGCAAACATCTTTATATGCATTAGCACACAACCAATCAGTACTTGCTTTTGTTAACGACTTGTGCCATGTGTCTTAGGTTAACATTGTTTGGATAATATTTGAAATGATTAAGTTTTTTATCATAACACTTACTATGAGTCACGTCAAAAGATTTCAATGCAAAAATTAACAGGGTTTTTAAATAATTTTTTACAAAGATAATGCAACCGATGTTTTGATGTTATACTTTATAGCCTCCTAGCAGTGCATACCCTGGACAAAGACTTTTGGGGAAGGTGAAAGAGGTGACTTAAATTCTTAACTTTATCAATTAGAACTTCAAGTACATATTATTGATGTTAAAATTGTCAACAGTTTCAAATGTAACTCAAGTTACTATTTCTGAATTAAAAAAATATAATGAGACATTTCTCATAATCTAGCAATCACCAGTCTTTGTATAGGCATTCATATATATCTTCTTGCTTTATATAGATATTTTGCCTATAAAATATGGGGCAAAAATCTTTGATATAGAAAAAGTATTATGTTTTCCACTTATTTTTATGAAGGAAAAAGTAACTAAAAGACCAAATTAGGAAGTGTCATTATTTTCACAATGATGGGAATTTAAGGCACCAGGATATTTGTGAACCAGGTGTTACACCTCATTAGTTCCCAGTGTGGACAACAGAATCAGAACTTCTGAGTTTAGGGTTCTCTCTATCTTTGGGACAGTGGTTAAGATTCTTGTCCTCTTTGTACTTCAGTTCCCTTCCTATACAATGAGGAGACCTCAGAAGCCTATTGTGAGGACTTTGGATATTAATTCATATAGAGCCCATGAAATGATGTCCAGCACACAGTAAGTATTCCACAAATGCAGATACTGTGATGTTTGCTTTAAGTTGTTAGGACCCATTTCCCCAGTGTAGTAAACACTTAGGTTCACCTTTACTCTGGAGCCTCTTCTCTTCCCGTGGACACTTCATAGAATTTTAGGTCCCAGTCATAAGTCAGTTACATTTCTATTTTGAAACATTCTTCCACTTTATCACACATGCAACTACCTTTTCAGATTTCAAAGTGGTTATTAAGGTAAAGAAAGAAAAGAACTATATTTCCTTAAAATTAAATAACTCTCTTCCAAGAGGATACTCACCAGTTGAGGGTAGCACATGCTCTCTGTGCTTTAAAAAGTATTGGAGAGTTTTGTAAACCTCCCCATGTCCATAGGCAGCTAATGAGGGGAAACAGTGTGTTTTCTGGTGAAAGGAGAAGTGTAGAGATAACCAGGATGAGACACAGGTCTCTGAAAATAATTCAGGAAATATTTATGAAAGCATTTAAGAAGACCACTGGACTTAGTAAACACTTCCTCACACGTCATTCCTCTGCAAATACGTGATTTTATGGGCATCCTGTTTTGAACTCCCTGCCTGGTCCAGAATTCCTTAACACACACTCTTTTTAAATATACAGTGGGGTCTTGACTTACGAGTCTCCCGACTAACGAGTTTTTTGAGATACTAGCTGTCTCTCAGCTGATTTTTTGCATTGAGTTGATAGAGTAATTTGAGTTAACGAGCTCCTTAACGAGCTCCTTAAGGAACGAATTAAACTCATAAGTCAAGGCCCCACTGTACTACAATCATATTTTTAAAATATTATTTGCATGTAAAATATGGTATCACCTTGACATGTTCCCTTGACCAGAATTGAACATGGGACCCTTCAGTCTGCAGGCCAATGCTCTATCCACGGAGCCAAACCGGCTAGGGTTTAACATGCATTCTTATTGAATTCTTTCTTTCAGAGATTTTACCTCAATTTGTAAATAAGGGTTTACTTGTATAATTACTTTATTAAAGTCTGACCCTCTGAAATGGACAGGGCTCACTCATCTTCCTGTTCACCACTGACCTCCGGTTCTCCATCCAGCACCTGGAATAGAGGGGTTCTCAGGAGGCAGAGATGGTACGATTCTCCCCAAACCAGAGATGTGGAACTTGAAAGGAAAAAGTCATGTCAAATCTACCAGGTGAGGTAAAAGTAACAAGGTAATGCTTTCTCTAAAATAAGTAACAGAAACTAGAAAACTGGAACAGATCTGAGTCAGTAAAGAAAGGACATGTGTGTATCACAGGATTTATACCTCAATGACAATCAGCATCCTATATAAATAGTCTTGGAAAATTCAGACTCAATTTCAATATCAAAAATACTTGTGTCCCAGGGTGTGCAACTCTCCTGACCACAGCACTGCCCTCCAGCATCCCCAAAATAACCTGCAGCCATGCTTTGGTGTGGAAAATTTTTTTCACACCCACAATCATGTTTTCATGTAGTTCCAGTTGGATTCTAGTTCCTTTTCACTTATAATGTTGACTAGGTGTGGATTTGAAATGTATACATTGGATTTAATTAAACTTAAAGATAAGAATTAAGGAAATTTATGAATGTTAAAATAATTTGGAAACTCATTATGTAAAGAAGCATTTAAATTACTTAAAGAATAGCCGATGAAGATTTAAGAGAGACATCTGTCCAAGAGAATGAATATCATGAGAGCTCAATAAGCTCAAATGAAGAGTAATTCTCTGGAGTTCACCCCACTGAGACCTTTTCATCACCACAGATCATTTAAAACAAGTGAAGATTTAAAAGTTATTTCGACTTAGAATAATGAGAAAATTTTGATTTCAGTCTTCATTGCTCCACAACTCTGTATAAAAGTGTTTACCATTGGGAAAGGCATGACGTACACGAACACCCTCAAAATATAGCCTGCTTTTAATTACGGACAGTTGAAAGAGAACGGCATAAGTCATCTTTAAAAGCTCCATAACCTCTTTTCAGAGTGATTGGATTAAAGATTATTAAAGCTGACAAAAAATTCTGCAAGATCCTATTATGAAGAAAATAATGACCATGCTTTGAGCAAAGTGCAAACAAATAGATTCAGCTATCTGCTTTATAATCTACTTTCCTATTGAATCTTAACTGCTGAAAAGCTTGATTGTGCTTATAAATACTACTTTAATCTATAATTGTATAGGAAATTGGGTTCATATGACAAAAGGAAACTACTCAAAGGATAGCTGCCATAATTACAGTATTAACATGAGAAAGAGTTAACTGCCCCCAACGTGTAGCGCACAATTAAGAGGATCATCTTGGTAGAGATGTGGGAAATATATCAAATATAGACTTTAGGTACAATGGGGTTCTAATATATATATGTGTGTATATATATATATGATGACTAGGTTAAGAGTACATCAAAAGTCCAGCTGGCTCGAATATTTCATAACTGTATGACCTTGGGTGAGTTATTTCACCTTCACCTCTCTGTGGATTTCCTCATCTATAAAACATAGATACTATTATTACCTACTCTTCCCTTTATGGTGGTATAAGAATTAAGTGAGATGATAAAATTGAAGAACATAGAACTGTGCATGGAATTTGTGGAGAGCTGTTTTTTTCCTAAAGTTTCTACCTTTGGAATAAACAAAATAAGTGGGTTTTTTTGTAAAATAAGTTAATCACTCCCTGTCCTTCAACAATATAGGCAATTGTTACATTCAAAAGAAAGCACAACACACATTAAATACCAAGTGACCATAATTGATTACAGGAACCCTTGAAGGTAAACATCAACTCAAAAGGCCTTTTTTTTTTTAAGAGCAAGAATGAAAGAATGAATCTAATGGTGTTTACTTCACCAGCGTACCTTTCCTATTCCCCCAGCTCAACACTTATCTCCTCAAAGCCAGACCCCGTGTCCACCACAGGGAAAGTTGTACTCCCCAGTCCCAGCCCTGGTGCCTTGGCGCCCAAGCCCCGCCTGGCCACCCCTCTGCTCCCCTTGGGGTTGGTCCTTGGACAGACACCTCTCCACCTCCCACTTGGGGTTCTAGAGCCAACCTCCCGTCCGCCCTCTGTCCAGTGGAAAACTCCAAAGTGGGCAACAGGCTATAAATGCCGGATCCTCACCTGGGTGCGCAGCTGCCCCCGCCCCCAGTAGGAGCGCCCACTCCCACGCAGCCTC
>NW_005361048.1:325054-334553 GCF_000412655.1 Myotis brandtii
CGCGCCCTCCCCCACCCCCGCGCTGTCACGGAGGAAAACGCCTAGCACACACCTTGGAATGGACGGCTGCTCGTCACCGACTCGCCAAACTCTCAGAAGGTGCCCATTAGTCTGCCGGGCGCTCTGGGCAGGGCGCAGAGCCGCTTTCTTATTATTTAATAATGTTGGAAGTGCCGGTCCGCTGCCAGAGTTGTGGGTCATGTGGGCACAGCAGCGGCTGGCTGCTGCCAGTACCAGGGTTTCCTGAGGATCCTGAAACTATGATCTCATCCTCCTCCTCCGCCTCCCCCGCCCCTCTCCGCGGGCGCGCACGCACGACACACATACACACACACACATGCACACACGCGCGCACTCCCACTGTATGCACTACCCTCCTTCCTCGGCCGAATATTCCTCCAGAGAAACACAGTGTTCACGCTCTTCATTCAAAAAAAAAAAAATCCCTTCGGATATTTTTCTCTTTCAAAGCTTGATTTATGTGCTTTGTTTATTTTCCACGGTTTCCCCTCACACGTGCAAGGGATCAGAGCAGAGCCGCAGAATTAAAATGAAAAATAATCATTTTCTGATGTTGACCCAGATTTTGGTCAGAACCCAAGGACTCCAACAGCACAATTTCCATTTGAAACAGAGGCAGTGAAATACCAGGCTTGACTATGGAGCAGTCATAACATCTGAGAGCACGCGATGGGTTTCCTCCCCCAGCTGCAAACATTACCTCATGTATTTGCAGAGCATCTTTGCAGAGGCGGCGGAGGGGAAGGCAACTAAGTAGTCACTTCAGAGATACAGAAGTGGAGGTCAGATAACATGACCTACCCCAGTGCACATAAGTCAATATCCCTCTATTAGTATTAATGGCACCGCTGCTCACAGGCTGCTTGCTCACTATAACCAATTCTGGAAACTTAGTTTCTGGGAAATGATGAAGATATTCTTGACTTTTAAAAATTCCTAATATCTAAGATTGCAAATTAATTAGATAATTAACTTTTCTATATATGTTTTCATATAATTTTCTCTTGTATAGTTGTATGTATCTCCAGTTTCATGTAATTTTTTCTCTTTTTTTGGTGTAGGTGTTGTATCTGTGTATGCACTCATATTCATTTGTATTGTTTAACTTCTTAGTAATATCCAAGCAATGTCAGTCAATATTTTGGGGGTTGTGATCAATTTCCTAATGATTTGTATAATTCACTCAAACACCCTTGAGGTGCCTGATGTATCTGAAAAGCTGTGCTGGATTTTGAAGGATATTGAGAAATTTACTATTTGGAACCTGTCCTCCACTGGTGTACATCTAGTTGTTGAGACAATATATATATATATACTGAAAAGTCCACTGGTGAAATGCTTTCTTATTTTTGTTATGAACTGTCACAAATTAAGTATAAGCTTCTCTCCTTTTCTTTTTGCCTATTTAATTTCTATTCCATGTTAAAAATATTTCATTTGTCTGTGTGCCCCATATTTCATCTGCCTTTGACCCCCATACCATCTCAATGGCCAAGGTAATATGTGAACTTTGCCCTTCACCTACACATCCACCACAAGTTCTCACAAAGAGCACTCCAGTGTGGCTTTTGTTCAGGTGTACATAGGAAAATCCAGCAGTCTTCTACTTCTAATAATTCAAAGAGAAGAGAAGTGGTATGAGAGAGATAAAGGGTTAAGGAGAAGGCAGAGGAATAAGCAGTGAAAAGAGCTGGGGGAAGGGACAAATAAAGGAATTAAGTCACAAGATGAGAGAGAGAAGAGAGAAAAAAAAGGAGAAGGAAAAGAGGACCAGCTTTCCAGTAAAAGCTAAAATGTTCCAAATGTTACTGCATGGAAAGCAAAATTAGGAAATCCTATAGTTTCATATTGTTATTAAATATTATCTTTTGATAAGCATACAGGACGTTAATGGCAAGGACACCAGGTGTCAGTCCTGTGGAGACTACCCTGAATGATCTCAGCCTTAAAAATTCTAGTATGGGATCCACCAGAAGAAATAAACAGGCTGACTTATCAATATAAGGTAACAAGGAAAGTGACGATGAGATCAAATAGCCGTGGTGTATACAATGTTTTAAGAATAAATTGCCACTGAAATTCAGGGAGATAAACGGGAAACCAAAAGCACAGGGATGTTAAGGCAGGCAACAAAGAGTTAGGCAACAAAAAAAATAACATAATTTTAAAGTATTGCAGATTTTTCCAAGTGCTTTTTATACAGTCTTTATTGAGGCTGATAATAATGAAAGGTAGGTACCTACCTGGGCTTCATTTTAAAGGACTATAACAATTCTCCCTAGTTTTCTACGTGTTGAATGGAGAAGTGCTGAACATTTTCACTCATTGTTTTGGAAATATCATTTAAATTTTATGATCAGTCAACCCTAAGGTTGTTGCTCAGTGTAGCCCCCTCCAATCCTTCTCATCAACAATACCAGTAGATGGATTCCTGGGCATAGATTGCAAGAGTGATTTATAATCCAGGATTTTACACAGGCTACTGGAGTTAAACTAGAAGTGTTAGCATGTAGCAGACGATAATGGCTTTGCAGTATCTCTGGGAGATTTCTGCAGAAGAGGTGGAGGCCCGAATTGAACAGCAATATATCAAGAGCACGTTCCCTTTGATCTGCATACTCATGGCAGGATTTGTTTTAATCAGAGGTATATTTAGGTTTGAGGATTATAGCATGTGTTTCAGAAATGCATTACAACTTCAGGGGCTCAACATGCACTAGCGGTTTGTATCAGAATACCTTCATTTAGAGAAAAATATTTTTAATATGGCTACATACATGCATTTATGGTTCATACTCATTTAGGCTATCTTTACCAAGGACAATACATTACTGATGCTTACTATTTTGCTCTTATAGTTTCTTGATTTTTAAAATAGATTATAGTTCATGAGAATGGCCATAGGTAAAAGCAGAAAGTTCACTATGTTATACGTGTGTATGTGTTTTATAAACATAGTGATATGTAAAGTGTATATGTGATATAGGTCAAATAAGGATGATTACTATAACCTATGAGCTGCTAATAGTTTGGGGGCATGAGGCATTAAAAATTTTGGAGCATTCAAAAGACTTAAATGACAAGAGTAGAAAAGAAGATAGGTTCAAAAGGGTTGAAGAAGTAAAGACATCACTATTTTATCAATCAGAAGTGCTTATATCCCTGGGTGTGCACCACTATTTCAGGGAAGGATGACATGGGGGCTTGAGGGACATGAAATATATATAGATTCCGTTCGCTGGAGACACTGATTAGCCTTCAAGAAGGAAACGTTCATCAGCAGTTCAACACAAGACTCAAGATGATGGAGCCACTGAGCTGTGGCTCAGGGGACTGAGGGTTGGATTTTTTGGGGTGTGAGAGCTACCCAATTTTGAAGCCAAGGAGAGCAGAAAGAACCCTTTGCTGGCCTCTGACTTTTCCATATACACAGCCCTTTGAAACTCCTGGGCCTCAGACAGAACAGTCTTCTGACCTCCACTGAAATGAAGAAATTGTGTCCTAAGCATTCCTAAAACTTGAGGGGATGTAAATCTGTGTTTGTATTAAACACCAATGATGGATCACTTCGAGATATATCTATATATATAAAAGCCTAAGCGACCGCTGGCCAGTAGCTATGATGCACAATGACCACCAGGGGGCAGACGCTCAAGGCAGGAGCTGCCCAGCGACAGCGACTTTGCAGAGTGCACTCTTGCACTCTGGGACCCCTGGGGGATGTCGGACTGCCAGTTTCGGCCGATCCCCGCAGGCCAGGTTGAGGGGCCCCACTGGTGCACGAATCTGTGCACTGGGCCTGACCGCCGGCCAGTAGCTATGATGCACAATGACCACCAGGTGGCAGACGCTCAAGGCAGGAGCTGCCCAGCGACAGCGACTTTGCAGAGTGCACTCTTGCACTCTGGGACCCCTGGGGGATGTCGGACTGCCAGTTTCGGCCGATCCCCGCAGGCCAGGTTGAGGGGCCCCACTGGTGCACGAATCTGTGCACTGGGCCTCTAGCTTTATATAGTTAAAATTAGTATCCATTTTCCTGAGAAATGCATGGAGTCATAGCCCTGTCAGCAGTTAAGGAGTAATTAATTGCAAGTTCAGGAGAACAGAGGTTCTTCCTTGCAGCCCACCTACCTGCGGGGCTGTGCCTCGTCATTCAGCTGCTCTGACGGTGCATCTGGTGCTCAGTCCAGTGTCTCCTCTGTAGACTTTCATGTCTCACCAAGATCCTCAAGAGAAATGCTGTTTGCATTCTTCATGTTCTGGGACTGAAAGGGAGAACATAGCCTAAGAATGAGTGTAAGTGGTCAAGTGTATGTTGTTTTTTTTAATCTCATGTTAGAATGTGCAAATCTGTTGCCAATTTAAATAGCTGTGATTCCACCTTGTAATAGCAATTCATTAAATACATATTATGATGGTTCACATCTCTCCAGGACATCACACCTGGATGCCCTTTATCCCTGGGAGCATTTATTTTCTCAACGGACCATAAACAAAACACAAATGCTTCAGATGAAACTTCAGTGCAAATGTCACAGAGGAGATGGGAAAAAAAGCCAGCTGAAGAGTCCAGTGCTTACCATCTACTCACTGAGCTGCTCCAACTCTTTTAAGCCCATTTTTTATTGTTTTAGGGCTGAATGTATTTGTTGTTGTTTTGCCCAAGAATACAGAATATCATGATGCATGGCACAAAAAATCCTATATAATAAAAGGCAAATATGCAAATAGACTGAATGCAGAACAACTGAACCGATCGCTATGATGTATGCTGACCACCAGGGGGTGCATGGAACATGGTGGGTGTGGGCAGCAGGTGGCAGAGCGCAGAATATGGAGGGTGTTGGCTGTGGCGGGATGGTGGAGCAGGTGAGCAGGAGCACCAGACCAAGGTGGGGTACCGGTCACTGTCATCGGGGTGAGCCTCTGGTGGTTACTGAAAATTCTTTGCTCCCATGAGCCACGGTACCGCCCAGTGCTCCCACCTGCTGCTGGTGCTGGCCCGGCTCACACCCGCTGCCGGCACTGGAGCCTCCGTTTGCACCCACTGCTGGCACAAGCCCCGCTCACACACGCAGTGGCACCAGTCCTGATCGCTCAGCACCGTCAGCGGGTGCGAGCAGCGGCTGCCAGCCCCAATTGCTCCTGAGGACTTCTCCACCTCCCCCTGCTCCTGAGGGCTGATCAGGGCCAGCAGCTGCTGCTCGCACTTGCTGATGGCGCTGGCCCCAATCACTCTGTGCTGTCAGCGTGTGGGAGCTGCAGCAGCCAGAGCGGGGCTGCTGGCAGACAGGGGACCAGGGCTGGGCCAGGCGGGAGGAGCCAGGCGGGGGTGCGGAGGATGGGCTGAGACCCGCCCCTGTGCCCACCACAGTCTCATGGCCCACAGTTCCTTTCAAGATGCACAAATTCGTGCACTGGGCCCCTAGTATTGAATAAATAGGAAACAAAAGTAACAAATACATTTGATCAATGTAGATAACCAATCCAAATAATTAAGAGGAAAAAAAGTGCTATTTATTGAAGATGAATTATCTGAAGAGCTATCCACATTATCTCAGGGAAATGTCAAATTTTTCCTTGATTTTTAAAACAAACCTAATGTTTTTAATATTGCCAAAGGAACCTGTTACAAAGTGGAAAGCTTAGTCAAAACAATTTTATTTATGTGAAATTAGTTTGTCTAACTTATTTCCCACTGAAATTACCTTTTACATATTTCCAAACACCCTAAATCTCCTATATACCGACAGGAACCATGTTAACAAGTGCACATTTTCATTTAAAAGTAGTTAATCCCCACAATAAATGCCATATAATTATTTGATGCTGTGAAGCATTGTATTTTATGAAAAACTAAATGAAAAAAAACCAACAAAACAAAATACTAGGGGGAAATGAAACTAAACTAACCAAATTGTAATCTTTAAATCTGTAAAACCAATATGTGAGTAGATCCATAATTAAAATTCATTATTGGAAATAATGGTATTTTACCTTTTAGGGGATACATTTTGAGATAGTTCAAAGTGATAATATATTTACTAATATGAGGTGATAATACATGTACCAATATGCAAGTTATCTTTGTTAATTATGATGCTTATCTTTTATTTGTGCCACAAATATAATGTATGATTCTCCTGTTTATTTTTCTCCTTTTTATCCCTGACCTGCATCACCAGATCAGCTTGAACATTCTTCATGGTTTCAATACATTTTCATTTACACACTGCTCTTACTTTCCCCTTTTATGTCAATCGGCTAGACCCATGGTCTGCAAACCGCGGCTCACGAGCCACATGCGGCTCTTTGGTCCCTTGAGTGTGGCTCTTCCACAAAATACCACGTGCAGGCGCGCACGTACAGTGCGATTGAAACTTCGTGGCCCATGCGCAGAAGTCAGTATTTTGTGGAAGAGCCACATTCTAGGAGCCAAAGAGCCACATGTGGCTCGCGAGCTGCGGTTTGCCAAGCCGCAGTTTGCTGACCATGGGGCTAGACTGAAAGGAACAGGAGTACTGAGCGTTTCACAATGTTTTGCTATAACTACAAGCCTTATTTTGTACCCAGTTCTTAAGCTATGCTCAGCATTGTCTGTGCTTCCCATCAGACATACATGACAATTTCCTGATTTTGAAATTGTCATTTTTTTTAATTTGCACAAAATTCAAAAAGCATTGTAGGATTCTCAAGGACAGCGTCTATGATGAAAACATCCTTTCTTTCCCCCCACCCCTAGAGCAACAAGCATAGTTATCTTAATTTGCACAAAACTCAAAAAGCATTTTAAGATTCTCAAGGACAGGGTCTATGATGAAAACCCTGTCCTCCTTTCCCCCCACCCCTAGAGCAACAAGCATAGTTATCTCTCATAGGAGATGCTTTGGAAATGCTCGGAGGCATAAGATGAGGAGCATGGCGAGGAAAATTAGAAAATTCTACTATTGGGTCTATGCAGCATATAGAAACACTTTCTAAAGCTTGTCAATACTTTTTACAGAGCATTTTTTTTGTATGCTTTATGTGAACAAACTGAACTGGACACCCTTGATGCCTTGCTTTTGCTATTCGTGTACATATATATTTTTCTTTGTATGTTTAAGACAAAAAATATTTTTGGATGACAGAATGACATTGATGTAAGCATATTCATTTAAGTATTATGATCCATGCTAGTATGGAATATTTCTCTTTATAATGATATTTCTTCAGTTTACCAAAGACAATAATTGTAACTCCACTCGTCTGTATCTGTGCCTTAAATGTTTAGAAGAACAGGCTCTCAGCATTTAGAACACATTTTACAGTTTACATTAAAGGAAATAGTGGATATTTAAAGATCTGCTTTTTTACTTCAAAGAAAATAGACACAATTTACTTATTTTATAGATGTAGAGTGAATACTTTAGGATGATACACAGTGCATACATAAAGTATTCTGTCCCAAATGCTCATTGTCCTTTTCTTACCATCATTCATAGTATATTCTCCAGCCCAGTATTATTCACCCTCCTTGAACTCATATGAAAGGCCCTTAGAAACACTGTCTTAAAACCTAGTCGGTGTGGCTCAGTGTTTGAGCATCAACCTATGAACCAGGAGGTCACGATTCGATTCCTGGTCAGGGCACATGCTCGGGTTGCCAGGTCCATCCCATTGGGGGGAAATGCAGGAGGCAGCCAATCAATGATTCTCTCTCATCATTGATGTTTCTATTTCTCCCTCTCCCTTCCTCTCTGAAATCAATAAAAATATATTTTAAAAACAAACAAAAACCTAGTCACATAATGTGATCTTTTATTACCTAATCGTTTTATACGTGTTAGACATCAGGATTGTCCACTCTTTCACCAGGATTGTGATCTCCTTATCCTATATATCTCTTATACATTTCACATATCTTGTAGTTGTTCAGTAAATACTTGCTGATTGCCTTGCTGATTAACTAAAAATAGGTTACTGTTTTGACATGACATTGCCCCAAATATGAAAGTGATGTGTTCTCTTTCTATTTACTACTAATCTCCATGCATTTTCAGATCTTTGGCTGTATATTCCTTAGTACAGCATAAAATCCTATCTAATAAAGATGGAATATGCAAATTAACGTGACAAAGATGGCGGCACCCACAGCCAATAAGGAGGGAATATGCAAATTGATGCCCCAAAGATGGCGTTGGCTGGGCCCCAGACGCTTGTTATGTGGCCTGGCGGCGGGAAGGGTGGGGGGAGCTACAGGAGGGTGGCAGAGCTGGAGTGAAGGCAGAAGGCGGTTCTGGCCTGGAGAGAAGGCGGAAGGTGGCAGCCAGAGCGAAGGCCCGGGTCCTGGGTGCTGGAGGAAGCTGGTGCCAGCAGCCAGGGGAAGGAAGGCCTATTCTTGCACGAATCTTCGTGCATGGGGCCTCTAGTTTTTATAATAATAACTTAAAGTTTGGTAATAGAAATCTTCCTTCTATATCTATAAATAAATAAATAAATGAAAATTAAACCCACATCAGTTTGTTGTTTAGTTACAAGGAGTAATTATCACCCTCAAGTTTCTACCTTAAACAGATGGGGTTACCATAGTATCATTTATTTGGGGTAATGTAATTTTACTTCTTACTTTAAGAAATTTTACAAAACAAATATGGAGGTATTTAAGTATAAAGGATTTTCTTTCATTGACATTTTTTCTCAGTGTTGTACATTTTTCATAATCTAAAAATGTAAAGCTGATTTATTTTTCCAATTATATGCTCATCATGCTACAAAATGGCTTATATTTGTTCAAAGAAAATGAACAAATATTTCAACAATGCGAGTATTTATTGACTGACTAATGTATATTTAAACACATTTGTTTAACAATAGTTCATGTCAAAGAGCTGCAATCTACAATCAACAGTCTTTAGGAAATTCAAACTTACTACCTTAGTTTTTCTTTCTAAAATAAAAGTCTCAATTATAATTTTCTTCATGTCCTGAATAGTAAACCAAATACCAACACTAGGACCTGCTCCACTACTGCTCCCTCCACTTCATCTGATGTGAAAACATGGCTGGTCCTTTGGCCTCTTGGCTGGGATTCTTGTTCCAAGGCAGTGGCAGAGGATTTGGCTCCTTCTCCTATTTGCACTGCTTCTGAGATGCCTCTAACCTGCGAAACCTTCCTGAGATAAGCAATCCTCAGTCACCCAGAACAGCATCCACCTGTGGGCTTTACCACTAGCAACAGGAGCACTGAAATAGCTAAAAGATTGTTTTAAGCGTCAAAGTAGTTATTCGTGAAAAGTCAATAAAAACGTTGCTGGCCTTATTTAACGCTTATTTTATGGTCTGTGTGTGTGTGTGTGTGTGTGTGTTTGTGTGTTTTAACTTTCAATATACATAATGAACCCATTATCCAGCTGTAGCAATTATTAACCCAAAGCCAAACACCTCCACATACTCACTCATCTCTCCTTTCACATTATTTTGAAGCGCATCGTAGACA
>NW_005361048.1:334569-335403 GCF_000412655.1 Myotis brandtii
ATCCATAAATATTTCAGCCTATGGTTGTGCCATTTTAATTTGCAATTACATAATGGGTGTGGATAAAGCAGAATACCACACTACTTTATGGTATTACAGATTTTACCTTGGCCCTTACTGCACACATGTACCCACTTAAAACCGGTGCGGGTAGTTATAAAACTGACATTGCACACACACAAGCCCGAGAGCCCGTGTGCAGACAGAGAGCAAGGAACTTAGACCGTTCATCCCGGAGGCCCCCGTCGCTTCTTCGGAGACGCTTCCTTCTTACCGTAGCGTTTGCTTCCGAGATGCCCGGGTCCGTCTTGTTCTGTGACTCCTCCAGGCCTTGCCACGTGGTCCAGGGCACTTTCTACCCCCAAATCCTGGGGGGTGTCCGTCCATATTCTCTCTCTCTCTCTCTCTCTCTCTCCCTCCCTCTCTCTCTCATAGGTGGATGGTCGGATAGTCTGCTAATTTGCACAGATGCTTAACCCCATAACCCACCGACAGCAGTGGAGACACAGGCAGCGGAAGCCTCGACCTGTCCATCTCCCTCTTCTGCTCCAGGACGACGTGCAGCAGCTTCCCCCTCTCTTGCTGCTTCCCTTTCTGCGATTCCAGTTGCCGGCGGCCACCCAGGCCTGAAAATGTTCCCCGGAAAATAGACGCAAACCACTTCCGAATCCTCAATGGCCAGCCGATTCGAGCCGCGGGATGACCTCTCGCCATGACCTCTCGCGATATCTCGCCTGGGACGCGCGTGCGCCCGGCGGGTTCTCACGTGGAAGAAGGTCGCGGCGTCGTCGTCGCAGGGCTGGTGTGGAAGTCACCGTCATGCCGCTGAGTCTT
>NW_005361048.1:335940-342892 GCF_000412655.1 Myotis brandtii
GCCTCCTGCACCCCGGCCTCTCTCCTGCCCCCGGCCTCCTACAGCCGGCCTCCTGCAGCTCACACACGTGGGACCTCTCCTTGAGCGCAGCACCGTGTCTGCGGGGCCCGCCACCACCCCTGCCGTGTGGGTGTCAGTAGGTGCTTTCTGCTTCTAGCTGGATTCTAGTCACCGCCTAAGTCTGTCCCAACTTGTTATCGATTCCCTGTTGATAGGCCCTGGATTGGTTAGTGTTTGGCGCTTCTGCATAAAGCTCCAATGGATATTTATGTACAAGCATTTTTTGAGGGTTTGTATTTTTTTATCTCTTGAGTAAAGATGCCTGATTTATTTTATCTTGTTTGAATCTACATTTTCCGTTCTCTTTGTTAAGTGCTTGGTAGGTTATCCATTTAAAAAAAAATCAGCTTTGGTTTTGTTGATTTTCTGTTTTGGGATGCTTTTTTTTATTGACTTCACTCTATATTCCTTCTTTTTGCTTATTTGAGGTTTAATTTACTCTTCCTAGTTTCTTACAGTGCTAATTTAGATGACTGACTTGAGACACTTCTTTTTTTTAAATATTAGAGTTTAATAGTTTTATCTCTAAGCACTGCTTTAGTTGCATCTCGCATATTTTGATATCCCGCTTTTCATTTATATTCAGTTAAATTATTTTTCTAATTTTCCCAGGAACGTCTTTTTTTGATTCATTTTACTTAGAAGTGTGATTTTAATGTTCCTTTATGAGGGGGTGTTTCAAGACGTTCTGTTGTCCATTTCTCATTTAATTCCATTGTGGACAGAAAACATACATTGAATGATTTCAATCTTGTTCAACTTATTGAGGTTTATTTTATGGTCCAGAATATGATCTATCCTAAAAAAATAATCTGTGTTCACTTAAAAGTACTTAATTTTCTCCTGTTTCTGACTAAACAGTTCTATAAGTTGCATTTAGGACTAATTGGTTGATAATGTTTGTAGAGTCTTCTCTATCCTGGTTTTCTGTCTACTTTTATCCATTATTGACAGAGGAATGTTGATATCTCCAACTATAATAGTTGCGTTCATTATCTATCGCTGCATAGCAAATTGCTCCCAAGGTTAGTGGGTTAAAATGATGACACCTATTTATTAGCTCTGAGTTTCTGGTTGCCAAGATTTTCTCTGAAGCTTGGCTTTTCATCAGTTTGACTATGATGCACAGATGAATGTTTTGTGCACTCTTGAGTTCATGGTTGTGATATAAGAAGTGATGGTTCTCAGGCTGAAGTCTACCAACGGTAAGTTAGATGCTCGAGTCAAGTTTGTTTTCTGCAGGGAATGTCCATTCAGCCAGTGCCAAATGAGCTACAAAGTCAGTTATGCTGTGAGTTACACATTTGCTGTATAGGTGCATTGTTGTGACATATTGTTTAGCTTGGAACTAGAATTATAGAAGTAATGATTTCTAGGACCACCAAAAGCTAGTTAAAAGAATGTTCCCAGTAGCTTTTTCATGATGGACAAAAATTCAAAACAACCCAAAAATCCATTAACAGGAAAATAAATAAACAAATTATGCTATAGTTATACAATGGGCTACTCAGCAATATAAAAGAATAAACTGATCACTTCCTGTTTCAGATCTAACATGTAGAGAGCTTCAAAGTCACCACTTTCGTTGACTTTGAAAAAATTGAACAAATAGAAAATCAATGACTTCTCTTGGATCCCATTAGAGAGCTGAGATATCAGGGCAGACCATCACCCTGAAATCTTCAGAGATAGGCAGAAAACAGAGAATCACAGCCAAGATATACTTGGCTGCAACAGAAGCCATTAGAGCCATAACCTGGAAGGAAGACTTAAATGTTAGGTTTGAAGAATTGTTAGAGGCTGAATGTGGATTAGTGTGAGCGAGAAATTCTTGGGGGCTGAATTTTGGGAGGACCCCATAGTTTGAGAGGCGTCACTTCCAGGAACCCCTCCAGATTCTCATGCGGCAGATCCAAGGAAGAACCTCTTATAGAGATGTACTTGTGAAGGTCACAGCCCAGAGACACATGCCCTCACATTTAATAAATGGACTGATTCCCTGGAAGACACAGACTACCACAACTCACAAAAGGAAAATTTGATCATCTGAGCAGGCCTATATCTATTAAAGAAATTAAGTCAATAATTAATAACTCAACATAAAAAGAAAGCCCCAGGTTCAGATGGTTTCACTAGTGAATTCTACATTTAAAGAAAAAATGGTCCCAGTCACATTCTGGCTCCATGGAAGGAATGGTTACTGAAGTCGGAGTTCGATTTTTGCTCTGAGCTAAGAAGAGCTCCTCCTGGGGTCTTACTCCCTGTTCTCTCCTGCAGACTGGCTGGTCTGCATTTTAGCCTGTATCTTGAATATTCTTCCCAGGTCCTTTCACCATAGCCTCCACTTTTCTTCAGAGCACCGCTGGGCTCGGACTTCTTTACTCTGTTTCAAATAAAATTAGTTCCTTTGGGAAGAGTTTAAGAGCAAATGTGTTATAGCCTCTCTCCCCCAAATTTAATAACTTAGTAGAAATGGACCAATTTCTTGGAGGACACAAACTAGCAAAACTCACTGAAGGAAAATTCCCACCCCCACCCTCTGCCCTCCAGGCAGACTCTGTGGAGCTGAGGGTAGGAACAATGACAAGATTCCTAATGACTGACACCCACTCTAAAACTGAGCACTCAGTGGGTGGGGCCAGCAGCCTGAAGACCTCCCCATTAGCCTCTTGTGGTACAGAACCTCTGCTTCACAAGGAGGGAATGGGCAATTGTTGCTCCAGTATTACCAGCATTACCAGCACTACAAGCATACTACATTCAAGGCAAAATCTCTGTTCCACTGGTGGGGGCTGGGTATAAGTAGGGAGCCCCACCTCTCAACCATACTCAACAGGGACTTAGCCTCAGTATCCCTGGGTCTTCCATGGGGAGTCTGTGTGCACACACTACATAGAAACTCGTTTTTGGACCTTCTTCTAGTGACCTTAACTACTCTTAAAATTAATGGTAATCAGAATTTTGACTGTATGAGAGCTGAATACACATATACGCAAATAATATTATTTCTATTGCTATCTAATTTATGTTATTCTACTGTATGTATTTTTTAACTAGAAAAGAACTAAGAAAGATTAGGTTTATATCAACATGTCTAAGAAAGAGTCTCTGAGAAGAGCAGAGGCTATAAGCAGGCAGAGTGCTTTTAATTAATGATTAGGGCTATAAAATATTAGATTAGCATGTCCCATATCTTTCTCATTATATTGTCAGAACAAAATACATAGTGTTAAATGTAGTTTTAATATGCCGTTACTTAGATGGAGTCAGCATTCAGGCTGTTCCTGCAGTGTTTACTATAGCAGATTTTACATTGGTAACCTAAACACTTTATAAAACGCTGGCACAGCCCTAGGCGGTTTGGATCAGTGGATAGAGCATCTGCCTGCAGACTGAAGGGTCCCGAGTTCAATTCTGGTCAAAGGTGTATGCCCAGGTTGCGGGCTCGATCCCCAGTAGGGGGTGTGCAGGAAGCAACCTGTCAATGATTCTCTCTCATCATTGATGTTTCTATCTTTCCATTTCCCTTCCTCTCTGAAATCTAAAAATAAATAAAATGATGACACAGACATGGTTTTTAATTTCTTATGACAATCCTGGACAGTAGATAAAATTGAGGTTCCATCCAACTGAGAGGGAGAGCCTAGGTTCAAATCCCCACCCCTTTAAGGTGCTTGCTTCACTTGATAATCTCCCAGACACTACTATTAACAAATGTACACCAACATTTTAATAGAACTTCTTTACTCTGCTGCTGGATTATCTCTAGAGTGACTGCATTTGGAGGTTAAAACCTGTGGGTCTGGTAAGACAGTGAGATGCCAAGTTGTTGTCTTTTTAGAATTTATCTTTATTGTTGAAAGTATTACAGGTGCCCTCTCCCCATTTTTTCCCCATTGACCTCCTCCATCCCGCACCCGACCTTCCCAGGCCTTCACACTATTGTCTGTGTCCATGGGTTATACATATATGCATATAAATTCCCCAGTTAATCTCTCTCCATCCCCCAACCCCTGCCTTCCCTTTGAGATTCTAGTCTGTTGCATGCTTCTATGTCTCTGGATCCATTTTGTTCATCAATTTATTTTGTTCATTAGATTCTACCTGTGAGTGAGATCATGTGATACTTGTATTTCTCTGACTGGCTTATTTCTCTCAGCATAATACTCTTCAGGTCCCTCCATGTTGTCTCAGAGGGTAAGAGATGCCATAGTTTTTAACTCCTGTTTAAAGATAAATTGAGGCATATCCTATATAATAAAAGCCTACTATGCAAATTGTCCTCTCGGGAGTTCGACCGCTTGCTATGATGTATGCTGACCACCAGGGGGTGGCACAGAACATGGCGGGTGTCAGTGAGGCAGCGCTGGCAGTGGGTGGCATTGGAGGCACTGCTGGCCCCTATGGACCCCGACGAGAGTGGGACCGCGGCGGGATGGTGGAGCAGGTGAGTGGGAGGTGCCAGGCCAAGGTAGATGTGAGCGGGGCCTGATCGCCCGCAGACTGCGACCAGCGGTGGGGGGGTGCCGGAAGCCGGTCCATTCTTGCTGCTTGACACAGTCGCTGTAGGAAAGAAACATCTGCACAGCATATGTTTCAAGGGACCTGGCATATATAGCATATTGTTCTTAATATGTTTGCTCTCCTTAGCGCCATGTGTTTTAACCAAGGTCACCTCTCCGAGAAAGGTTGTTTCCCCAGGTGGGGATTTTTCCCTGAGGTTAGGGAGGGGATACAACCCCTTAACTAAGTGCCAGGCGGGTAGTTAAGCTACATAATCTTTACTCCCTGGAATGGAGATAAGAAACGCCCTAACCTTTGTAATAGAAATTGACAGGATTAAAATCGGCTGGTATAAATATAGATGTAACAAGACAATAAACATCAGATCCTGATCAGTTCCTAACCAGAACTCCGACCAGAACTTTGGCTGGAGATCCTGGCTAGAGGTCCTGACTAGGCTGCTGATCAACTGAAGGCTGTCTCCGTGTCATTCCTTCTTCGCCGACTCCGTCCACACCTTTGGGGACCCCTGGACCCGCTGGGGTTGGACCCCAACATCTGGCGCCCGAACAGGGTGTCCTTCCTTCTTCGACTCCGTCCACACCTTTGGGGACCCCTGGACCTGCTGGGGTTGGACCCCAGCAGGGGGGCGGGGCCCCGATCACTCGCCCTGCAGGAGGGATGATGCCAGGCCACGGGGTGCCAGGCAGGGCTGTGGGGTTGCAAGGCTGGGAGCTCAAGCTGGGGCCCAATCCCCGCAGGCCACCCCGAGGGACCCCACCCGTGCATGAATTCATGCACCGGGCCTCTAGTTTCAGAAGATAAGAATTTACTTGAGCAAACATCAGTTAGAATGGGGCTGCACCAAACTAGCAGGGATTGGAGTGCCCCCCTGACAGCAGTTCAGAGAGAGGTTTTTACAAAGAAAAGCAGAAGCAAAGTAAGGAAATTATTGATTAGCTAAAGTTGAACGTCTAGATGGTTGTTTGTGATTGGTTATCCTTAGATTTCAAATTCACAACCTTAAGGTATTTAGAAGCTTATAGTTTGTTTGCTTATGTAGGGCCATAGCATTAAAGCCACCTCAGTCTAATGGCTTCCTTGTTTAATTAATTTAACACTGTTCTTAGTTGGCTATCTTTGTCTCTGACCATCGCTTTTTACTTAAGTTATGGAAAGCTGCTTTCCTGGGAGTTTTCCTTGTACTCCCTTCGAGTTTACCTCTGTCACAGTACTTAACACCTGACTACAAATGTTTCTTCTCACTACAATTAGCATAGTGCCAGGCATGTGCCCAGTAGTCAAAGAATGCTGATTGGGGAAGAAATGGCTGCCCACATAAAAGTGCATTGTTCTATCTCCTCTTAATCATTTCTGTTTTCTAGTTTGTTGATTTTTTTCACCCTTATTTAGCCAGTTGCTTATCATCATTGTACCTTTTTATCCCTCTCTCTACATCATCAATTATATGACTTCTAGGCTTACTAGGGTGTTCACAGAGGAACTGGAATAAGTGGGTAAAATGTTATACCAACCAATTTTCAAGAAAAAATATGTCAATGCTATTGTATTTTAGGGGATTAATACCACATAATCTACTACTTACCTGATTTTTAAATTTCGGAGAAAAGTGGATCAGTTATTTTGAAATTTGCTTACATAAATTTTTGGAATTTGTTCAATGTCTTCCAGCAGATTAAACACATGTTAAACTCAATCAAATGTCTATTTTTAATATATTTCATCCCTAATGAAATCAGTTGTTTTGCAGAATATGCTGATTCTGAACAGCTAAAATTCACTAATTATATTTTTGAAATATCACTATATTCTTAATGTAAAATAAAGTTTAAAGTATTAGCCTTAACACTAGTCGTTTTTTGTTTTGTTTTTTAAATAAAGGAAAATTATCTGAGGGTGGGGGTAGAAGCCTATAATTTTTATGGTATTGTTGTCAAATATAGAAGGATTATAATAAATGAAAAAACACAGAATCAAGAACTTATATAGAGCTTGAATTTTTACTCCATAGAATTATTAATTCTATAATATAGTAGTATTACTGTAATTGTGCAAAAACAACCAACTAAATAATAAGTGATGGCAAAGTCAATGAATAATATATAATACTAGTAGCCCGGTGCACAAAATTTATGCACATTAAAAGGGAATTAATTGCCCTAACCGGTTTGGCTCAGTGGATAGAGCATCGGCCTGCGGACTCAAGGGTCCCGGGTTCGATTCCAGTCAAGGGCATGTGCCTTGCTTGTGAGCACAGCCCCAGTGGGGAGTGTGCAGGAGGCAGCTGATCGGTGTTTCTCTCTCATCGATGTTTCTAACTCTATCCCTCTCCCTTCCTCTCTGTAAAAAATCAATAAAATATATTTTT
>NW_005361048.1:343277-343819 GCF_000412655.1 Myotis brandtii
TTATTCTAATTCTCCCTGTACACCACATTAAGAGTGAAAACACTTTCAGAGTGCTTGACTAATTTCCCTTGTGATGAAGTACTTAGAACTTTAAGTGTAGTATCACATGCTCTTCAAACTCGAGAGTAAGCAACATATAACTGACCATGTGCAAAATTGGGTTCAGGTAGGAATATGCCTACTTTGTCTAGGGTTTGTCCTTGTGATTTATTAATAGTCATCACAAATGCTGGCATCACGGGAAACCGTTGTCGAATCAATTTAAATGGGAGGCCAGTGTCAGATGGGGACAAATTAATTCTTGGAATCAGAACAGCCTCTCCCTCTGCAGATCCTGTTAATACTTCAGCTTCGATAATGTTAGGTCGTAATCTTTTGATAATAAATCTGGTACCATTACAAAGACCCCATTTACTATTGAGATTTCTCAATAGCATGATGATTGCACCCACTTTCAATTTTAATTTATGACACGGCATTCCCGAAGGAGTAATACTATTAAGAAATTCGATGGGAAAATTTTCCTTTTCAGCATCATCTGT
>NW_005361048.1:344619-375847 GCF_000412655.1 Myotis brandtii
ACAATGTACCTACCTATATAGTTTAAGTTTAAAAAATTTGGCTTTCAAAAGAAATTTCAATCGTTGTACTGTTGATATTTGGCTCTGTTGACTAATGAGTTTGCCGACCACTGCTTTGGAAAGATATGCCTCCAGGCTCCCAGGGCAGGTTCCTGCCTCAAACCCTGCCCTTATAGGAAACAGCTCTGGGGAGGGAGCAGCCATTGCCAAGACAACCCCTGCAGGACTGACTTCCTTCCGCTTAGTCGCGATGGTTGTGGTCGTGATGAACACCACCCATGGTTTTTATATAAGTAGATGATTTATACTTTTAAATGGTTATATTAATGAAAGGTAATCAAGAAGGACATCATATTCAAAGGATGAATTTTGGTGTCATCTAATTTATATAATACTACAGGCCCGGTGCACAAATTGGTGCACCAGTGGAGTCCCTCGGCCTGGCCTGTGGAATCAGGCTGAAACCGGCTCTCCAACATCCTCCAATGGGTCCTGGATTGTGAGAGGGCCCAGGTCAGGCCGAGGGACCCCATCCATGCACGATCAGGGCTGGGGAGGGACGCGGGAAGTTGGCTGGCCGGGGAGGGACCGCAGGAGGGCTCTAGGATGTGTCTGGCCCATCTCGCTCAGTCCCGATCAGCCGGACTCCAGCACCAACCTAACCTACCAATCAGAGCATCTGCCCCCTGGTGGTCAGTGCATGTCATAGTGACTGGTTGACCACCAGTCGACTTGCCCCTGGTGGTCAGTGCACGTCATAGCGAGCAGTTGAGCGGCCTTAGCATATCATTAGCATATTATGCTTTGATTGGTTGAACGGACGACCGGACACTTCACTTAGCATCTTAGGCTTTTATTATATAGGAAAACTTGGCTTCCTTGATTGTGTCTGAGGCAATTTCCTTGTAAACCCTAGAGTCCCAGTTTGGGTAGTTACTCCCAGATGAAACTAAAGCTTATAGTTGTTTGCAAAAAACACACTTTCTCTGATTTGGAGGCCCCAAAAAGGAAAAACAATAATAAACATACAATTGAATCATTTTTGGCTTTTCTACAATATACAAGATAATAACATAGTAATAAACAACTGTCTAGTTTTTAACACTTGCATATATATTTTAATAATCATATTATTCAGAAAACTTGTTAAACAAATTCTAATATCTAACTGCAATTTTGTATTTTTCTCACCAAACTTTACCTGCCTCCCATCTTGCTATTTTTCTTTTCAGGTTTCATCTGAAAGTTTGGATAATCACTCATTCAGAACTTTGAATTGGTCAAAATTATTCTCTGATTTTCAGCTCCCTATCTCATATTTTAAATCTTATATACAACTCTTTAGGGGAAAATACTTAAGTTGCCTTTCTAAAATACTTATTATTTATGTGAAAATGTTAAATAACTGTCTGCTGTAACTGTATATTGTTGTCATTCTTTCCTTTTTTCAAGGAAGAGATTATGTCTGAAAGTAACAAATAGAAGTAAGATAGATCATTAGAAGTAATGTAGATCATTAGAAGTGATAGAGATCCTTGTTCCCATTCTTGCATCTTGAGATGACTCATTTATTGAGAAATAAATGATTGACATAACAATTCCAGCAAGGCAGGAAGTGGAAACAGTCTTAAACATGACTACAATGTTTATGGTTTGCATGAAGCAGTGGTCACAGCAGAAAGGCTTTCCTGGTAAATGAGGGGTTCTTCTTATATGTAGTGACTGTATGGTTTTGGAGTCATGAACCTACATTTTCCCCCCAAAACTGTACTAATTTTTAATCACACAAGTGCCTCACAAATTTTTCTGTAAGAATTCAAGCACAACAGATAAATACAAAGCTCCTTTGACTGCCTTTTCTCACCCTTCATCCTAGTCCCTTAGTAGAAATAACTATTGTTGTCAGTTTGGATATATTCCTTCCAGAGTTGTTTTTTTAAAATTTATATACATACAAATATATTATAGCTGTTAGTAGATATAAATAGACCTCCATGGAAAACATATGATTTTTATTGATATTTTATTCGCTGAACACTATGTGGCAATGAATACTAATGGTTGTTTCCATTTATCTGCTATAACACACAGTACAAGTAATAGTGAAATAAATATATTTGTGTCAGCTTCTTTATGCAAATACAGAAGTGATATTGCTGACTTATAGCGAATAGACATTTTTCATGTTTACTGAGCACTAATATCCCTGGCAATCTTACGTTGTTATTTCCCTATTTTCCAGAAACTGAGGCATAGGGAGGTTAAGTATCTATAATAATAAAAGAGTAATATGCTAATTAGATTGGACCTCCTTCTGGACAACCTTCAGGACGAAGCTGGGCTGTGAGGGAAGCCCGGGTCCAGGTGCCTGCAGGCAGCCGGAGGGAAGCCCGGGTCCTGGGTGCCAGAGGGAAGCTGGTGCTGGCAGCCGGGGGAAAGAAGGCCTACTCTTGCATGAATTTCGTTCATCGGGCCTCTAGTTTTTAATAAGAAGAGGGAAATCAAAGTATGAGAGATTAAGTAATTCAGTGAATATGATACCGAGATTAAGGGCCAGAGCAGGGATCTGAACCCAGAATGTGTCTGATCTCTTAACCTGTCTCTGGAATCGATACTTTCAAAATGAACAAGTAACTAAACAAATTGGTACTCTCCCTAGTAGTGTGTGTGTGAGTTCCCATTACCCTTCACCTTCACCAATGCATGTACTTGATATTACAAAATGTTTAAGCACTTTCTGATTTGAATGGCAAAAAGCAGTATCTTGTTATTTCAATGTGCATCTCCCAGATTTCTTGCAATGTTGAACATCTTATAGTTTATCAGACATTTGTATTTTCTTTTTAGGAATTTGTGGTAAATGTCTTAAAACTGAAGAATTAGATGTAAAGCTGAAATGAATCCATACTGTGGATCGATCTCTCTCTCTCTCTCTCTCTCTCTCTCTCTCTTTTTCCTCTTTCTCTCTCATCTCCCCATACACATACATGTGTGCACACACACACTAAGTTAGTATGTTTCTATATGTTTAAATATATATAATTTTATGAAACTATATAGTCAGTGTGTACACCCACATAATACAAACAAATGATTTACAGACTTACACCATGGCCTTGGTGTTAATGAACAATACATTCTGCCCTGATTATTGTCAGCTAGTCCACATCTAGCCTCATTGTCTGTGTCTCCGTGCCCTGCCCTGGGAGAGAGACCTCCATGGACTGTATCATGCTGGCTCCTTTGCCCTTTGGCTTCTGGTTCAATGGTAGGCACTGTCGGAGATCAGAGGGCAGCAGGAGAGGCAGGCTGAGTATGTATCTCTTCTCTCCACTGCTGTCTCCCTGTGGATGTAGTAGGAGTTGCCTACACCAAGGCCATAGCTTCTGTTGGGCGGACCACTTGTAGGGCTCCTGCGCTCACAGAATTCAGGTAGGACAATTTCCTCCCTTTGCCCTTTGTCATAGCTTCCACCCTTCTCTCTCGTGGGTATTTCCTGTTGCTTGTTGGGCCCTGTCACTCTAGCCACTCTTCTGTAAGTAGTTCTTCCATGAAAATCACCTCAGTTAGGAGATTTTGAGTATCTCTTCTGTTTCTTGCCAGGACACTGTCAGGCACAACTTCTACATAGAGTACTAATGACATCCTAGTCTAAGTGCTAGTAAGAGGAGCTTGGAGAGTCCCTTTCCTGCCTGGCTTCGGGTCGATCCCCAGTAGGGGGTGTGCAGGAAGCAGCTGATCAGTGATTCTCTCTCATCATTGATGTATCTCTCTCTCTCCTTCTCCCTTCCTCTCAAAAATCAATAAAAATATATTTAAAAATAATAATTTCTTTCCTGATTTTCCTCTAAATCCTCTTCTTTAGGACATCAAATTCTGCATAATCTACTTATTTATTCCACATTGAGATCTATGCCAGTCTGCACTTTTCTCCTGTACAGAAATAGGTCTCAAGTTCACTGGGCAGAAGAATTAGAGCATTATATAATTTTGCCTTAGAACATTATATATAAGTTCTATATGAGTACATATTTCCTATAGATGTTTGTTGTGGGTTGTATTCTAAAAATGCATATATAAAAATTTCAGAACACCATTTGTAGCACTACCACCAATAATGTGATTACCTAAAACAGTTGAATTATTTTTGTTTCCAGTTCTTTCTTTCTTAAATTATAAGTGATTCAAATTATTATGCTTTGAAGTCACTCAGAATTGTGCCTCTCTACTTAATTATGCCACAAACAATATTCTCATTTAGGTTCACATGTTTCATTTCATATTAAAAACTTCTTGAGTTTCTTTGTTAAAATTTAACTTCATAATCATGCAAAAATATTTACACTATTCCAGATTGGATCACCAATCCTTGTGTTGATATTTCTTCAGTGATTTTTGTTGTTTGAAGCGTACTCAATGGTAGAATTCGTAGGAAGGGTCCTTATTTCTTAAATTCCTGTGTATTCATAAAAATGTATGGCTTTTATAATAAAAAGATGAATATATGACATTTTACCCTAATACCTTGAGTATTGAACACTATCCCTTACAGAACAGAAACCTGAAAATGTATACACATGGCGCATCTCTGGGGCATCTAATCAGGCTCCAATTTTTAACCAGGGACCTTCCTGATAGAAAATTTAACAGTCTTTCTAATTCTCACATCTTTCTTATATTTGCATTAAACATCAATATATATGTCCTTAATTCTGCACATATCTTTGAAATTTTAAAATGTTAAAATCTAGTAAATTTTTACATAGAATTGATATTCTCTTTAAAGTATATTTAAAAGGCCATATTTTAATTTATGTAAACAGTACATATGAATATATGTTATGCATAATTAGAAATATACAGTCAAATTCTATATGAGTATGTATTTACAAAAATGTGTGTTGTGGGTTGCTCATGGGAGAAAGGTAAGACTCAACTTTGGGTATAATATATTTAAGTAAAAATACTCTATAGGCAATTGTAAATACATACATATACTCATTTATAATATATAATTTGGCTGTATATCCTTAATGGTATATCACCTAAAGATAACACACATACACAAACATACCTATAGTAGTTTTCTCATAGTCTAAATCATAAAAATGGCCACAGGTTCCATAGAGACCAGTATTTTTTAACATATTTTTATTGATTTCAGAGAGAAAGGGAGAGGGAGAGAGAGATAGAAACATCAATGATGAGAGAGAATCAGTGATCGGATGCATTCTGCATGCCCCACACTGGGGATTGAGCCCACAACCCAGGCATGTGCCCTTTACTAGAATTGAACCCGGAACCCTTCAGTCCACAGGTTGATGCTTTATCCACTGAGCCAAACCGGTTAGGACAAGACCAGTATTTTTAATATTTTCCAGTCAAGACATTTGTTAATAAATAGAATCAAATTAAAATGTGCTTCCACATATCTATTTCCTCTTAAATGTTCTTTGTTATTTGCAAATGCCTCTAAAATATTTCACTTAATTATACCCAAAATTGAGTCCAACTTTCTCTTTCACCACTTCCTTCAATCATCAGCAATCCACCCACATGCCAAAATAGCACCCAAAACAATTTCCCTTCATATCTCTCATTTCTTTAGTATCATCTGTGATTCTTCCCTCTCCTGTTATATTTTCCACATTCCATCTGTCATATCTCCCTTTGGAAGCCTTCTTGGATTCACTCCTTAAACTCCAGTCCCACTGCACTCTTGTTGGGGTCCAACCCCAGCAGGTCCAGAGGTTCCCAAAGGTGTGGATGGAGACAACGTTCAGTTGATCATCAGCCTAGCCAGGTTCTAGCCAGGATCTCCAGCCAGGTTCTGTGTTTATTGTCTTGTTACATCTGTATTTATGCCTGTCTTAGTTTGTTTCTTCCCTGAGGAATCTTACCTGTCTCTGGCTAACCAGCCATTTTCCGGGGCCAAGCAGGGTGATGTGAGGTGTGCGAATGAGGGAGGGGCAGCGCCCCCCTGCAAGAGGTTCAGTTCTGTCTCCTTGGTAGCCTATGCCCTCCTGGCCTCCACACCCAGCACCTGCCTTGGGCTCCCCTCGCCTGCTGGCGGGGCCCCGGCTCTGGTCACATATCTTGGGGAACCCAGGTTTCTCCTCCAGGGAGGGCCCAGCTCACACCATTGGGCGAGAGACATCCATGGCACCAGCCATCTGAAGGTCATGTGTGAGGACACCCTCTGCAGTCACCTCTCCCCGGACAGTGCTGCAGAATTGCTCGCCGTGGCTGACCTCCACAGCGCAGATCAATTGAGAACTCAGGCGGTGGATTTCACCAACTCTCATGTTGAGGATGTCTTGGAGACCTCGGGGTCGGGGGGCGGGGGGAGACAGGCAATGGTGGCGTCCCACGCCCGCTTGGTGGCTGAGGTGCACCACTCTCTGGCTTCAGCACAGGGCCCCTGTCTGGAGCCCCCACGCAAGCGCCTGAAGCAGCCCTGAGAGCATGCCTGCTGGACGACTCCCTTGATGTTCCAGAAGCACTAGCCACTGTTGCTCCATCGACCCCCAGGTAGACAGGGTGGTCTGTGGAGCTTTGACCTGCTGGGGGGGTGGGGCGGGGTAGACCGCATCTCCACCCAGATTTCTACAACAGCATGAAATAAACTTGGCGAAAATGGTGGGGGGGAGTGGGAGGGTCGGGGACTGGGGGCTGCTCAACCTGATGAAACCCCGTGGCTCCTTACCGTGTCCCTGTGGCCTGACTGACTTGGTCCTGTGGGGATTCCGTTTAGGCGCTGGCCGGGAGGACACCCCTGCAGTGGTATCTGGAGAAACTTGCCGGCATCTGACTGAGCAGAACAAATCGCCAGGTGCCTAAAGCAAAAAGCAACACCATGCTCTCCAGGTCCGTGAATGCTGCTGCAAATGATAGGAGTTCCTTCTGTTTTTATGGCCGAAGAGTATTCCCTGGTGTAGATGTACCACAGTGTTTTCACCCAATCACTGCTGATGGGCACTTAGGCTGTTTCCAGATCTTCGCTATTGTACATTGTGCCGCTATGAACATCAGGGTGCATATATCCTTTCTGATCGGTGTTTCAGGAAGAGATCAACCAACAAATGTGTATGCATATATGCATAATCTGTGGACACAAAGTGGTGACGAGGGGTTTGGGGGGGCGCGAGAGAGCCATCTGGAAGAGGTTAATGGGGGGACCTATGTAATATTTCAACAACAGATTTTTTTACAAAGGAAAAAAAATGTTTCATTTGCCAAAAGCCCATAAATATAAGAGTAAGAAGAGGTCGGGGAGCATGTGAGGGGGAAAGGACCGACAAATCGCCAAAGAAACGACCGAGCCCCAGGGCCCATCGCTGGTAAGCATCCAAAAGACCCTGATTTCAGAGAGGAGGCCGTGGTCCTTCCTGTGACCTTCAGGTTTGCGTTGGCAAATGCGCAAGTGCTCACAGGCGGCGCAGTGGTTCCTTAAGAAGCGCTAGACGCCTGTAATCGCAGCTCAGAGGATCCATGTGCCCTTAGATCCAGGTTTCGTGGGCCGCACCAGGGGCTGCAGCTCGCAGAGATGTTATTAAAAATCCTATGGAAAGAGGCAGGAGGCCAAGCCCGACTGTCCTCGAAGACCCATTGGCCCGACACCAGAGCAGGGAGGCCTTCCCAGGCCGCGAGCCAGGGGCGCTGGGCGCAGGGTGGGCCCCGTGAGAAGGGAGACGGCGGGTGGCCGCTGAGTGTGGCGGTGCCACTCACCCCGGAGGCCCCGGAAGCTCGTCTCCGGGTGACTCACCTGCGTCTGTGATGGACAGTGTCGTGGTCAGAGCACGGAGACGCGGCTCTTGCCCCGGTGGGCTTTGGCCCCGGTATTGGAGCTTCGCCATGTTCCCGCTTTGAGCCTCCGTTTCTTTACCTGCAAAATGGGCGCAGTGATGTGGGCCTCGTGGAGCGGTTAGAAGTCGATGATACCTGTACCTGTTCAAGGCCTTCGCCATCAGTGGGGACTGTTATTCTTAGTGTCCTGAGTATAACGATGGCCTCACGTCCAGCTCTGAACACACGAGCGGGTCCACGGGACAAGGATCGTGGCGTGGAGCACAGGGGGGCGGGGGGGACGCAGTGAGGAGGTTAGAAGGGGCGCACGTGGGGCTGAGGGAGTAGGAAGTGGGGAGCCCTGAAGGCTCGCCACATGGAATGCCATGCTGGATTGGCACTGAGGACCGAGGTGGCAGGGTGGTGCCAACAGGACTAGAAGATGAGTAAGGCCAACGTCGGCAAATCAGCTCAGAGAGATCACAGCAATCCGGGCAGAGGGGAGCGGGGCGGAGGCCACCTGGGACGGCTAAGGAACCCCTGAAGACGAAATACAGGGACCAGCCCCACGGGGGTGGGGGCCACCCCGAGAAAATAGAGGGAAGACAGCGCGTCTGTGAAGCAGGAACAGGCCTTGGTGTGAAAGGTGCGGTCAGAGCCTCCGAGGGGGCGCCGGTGAGGAGGTTTACCGCTGTGAGCACGTGAGACGCAGCTGCTTCTAGTATCACTGCTTATTATTATTGTATTATTTCCCACACAAACACCTGTAAACCTACTTTTGCCCCACCCTGTATAATGGCAGAAATAAAATTGAAGGTTTTAAAGCCAACTAGAGGGAAGTGGCAAAGAAAAACAGCGCCTCCTTCCCTCCCTCCCTCCCTCCTCCTCCAGCAGCGCTCCCGCCTTGCTCCTCCCTTGCCTCTGGGGAGGAGGGAGGGAGAAGACAAGGCAGCGCCTCTCTCTCTCTCTCTCTCTCTCTCTCTCTCTCTCTCCTTGGCTGCATTCAAACCTCAGGCCCTTCAATCCCCGGGCCAATGCTCTATCCACTGAGCCAAACCAAACCGCACTCTTCTCTCTCTTTTTTTAGGGCCTAAGGTATAGGGTTTCAATCACCTTCTTTTTTCTGTAGATTCAACTAAGACCGCTTGTTGAGGTTGAAGCACTCACATTTGCCTCTTGTTGATCACTGAGAGAAAGAATTCTACAGGGCCCCTGTAGTTCAATTGTGAAATCCCTACATGAGGAGAGAAAAAGAGAATATGTCATTTCATTCCATGTCTCTAATATTCAGAAATATTCCCCCGAGAAAATTAGGGAGAAGAGACAGGGAATAAGGTTATGTGTGCCTAGCTGCTGAGAAGCCTTCTCAAACTCTGCAGGAACAGGATAATTCCCTGTGGACTAAAGGGCATCTCTGCTCAGCCTCGGTCTTGAAGAATGTCTTGGCTTAATAGTCCTTTTCCAGAGAGCAGGTTGCCTAACAGTGAAGAAGTTGCACCATGTGTATGTTTTCCATCCCATTCCTCTGACCTCATCGTCTTATATTTCTTCGCCGCAAAGCCAATTGAACAGTTGTCTCTCAGACTCAGGTTCAAAAACCTCTCGGATGAGTTGTCACACCTGTATACTACTCTCACTTCACCCTTGCATAACCACATGTACATGTTTATCTAGATTAAAAGATGGTGAGAACATCAAGGGAGAATATTGGGAGAGCTATGGGTATATTGACTACTTATTATCTCATCCTAACCTCTAATTTATTATGGCAGTTCTTCCAGAACACTAGTATTTTGCTGTGCTTTTCTCTGAAGTTTTCCCTGCCCCTTTACTTCACCATTGACTGCACCCACTCTACAGGGACTGTAATGTGTTAAAAGCACAGTGTAACTAATAGAAATAAAGATCGGCTTCTGACACACTCTCTCTAGTATGCAGCAGCATTTTTAGCACCAAAGCCATGTTGTATTGATGGCTGAAATGAGACTGGGTTTTGAAACTACAGAGGCCTTGGTTCAAATTTTGGCTTTGCCATTTATTACTTGGGTGCTTTTATTAAAAGATTATTCTCTCCACTGTTAGTTTCCTCATCAGCAAATCTAAATAGCATTAATTCCTTACAAGGCTGCAGTGAGTACTAAAGAAGTGAAGATCCTGACAAGAGCACCATGTCTGGGATAGAGTAGATGTCTATTAATGGGGTTATTCCTGAAATGAACCCCCAGTGTTGCTTACCTGCATGCTCAGGTTTCTAAACCTCATTTGATCCTGGATTCCTCACTAATTCATTTGGTCCATGTGGAATTGCCTTGCTGCTAACTGGCCCATGGACCTTCTGCTTGCTGTATCAAGAACCCACCTAAATATGCTGCTGGGTTTATCTGGTCAGTGTCTAGTTCTTCCAAACGTGTGGTTCTGGTTCAAAACTATGACTGCCTTTATCTTTTCTTTTCTCCCTAGTTAATTGACTGGGAGATGTGCCATGGTATGTGATGTTATTACTTTGTCCTTGGAGTTTTGAAACATCTAATCTACTCTCCTTGCATCCAGAGATCCCTGTCTGTGCTCAAAGTATCCAGTCGACTAATGTTAAACTACTCTTCCAGACACACAGCTCTTGCTTTGTTACTCCTTCCTCACTGACCATCCAGGCTTCCTTGTTAGATCATCCCAGTGCCCCAAAGCCTGCCTTTGAAGTTCCTCCTAACCTGACCCTCTTTAGAGAAATGATCTTACTCCCACTGACACCCTTCACTACTCATGCCTGTCCCCACTCACCCTTCACCAGCCATATTCCTTCTTCTCTTTCTGCCATTGCCCATGCTCTTCACTCAGAGGGAGCATCTTCCATTCTCCCCTCCGACAATCCAATACCACCTGTGCGTGGGTCCCAGTCAAGTTCCATATTTCTCAGAAGCCTTCTCTGACATTGTCCCTCTCCAATCCCCTCTTTTCTTCTCCACTCACAGTTTTTACACAGTACCACTTACCTTGATAGTGTACTTTATTATGCAGCTACTTAAAATATATGAGACACAGTTTAGTTAATGAAATTCACAGGGTGAGCCAAATCAGAAACCCAGAAGTCATTCTGGAACCTTCTGCAATCCTTCCACATCACATTCTTATCAATTTCCCCTCAAATGTGTCCTGAACCCATTCCTTTCTATTCTGTCCTCGCCAAAGCCCTCCCCTTTCTCTCTTGGTTAGCTGGACTTTCCTCCTCAGTGGACTCCCCCTCTCCAGTCCTGACCCATAAGCATCTATACTCCATATAGCAACCAAAGCAAGCTTTCTAAATGGGGACTCCCCCATTTAAACCCTTCTGTGACTTGCAGGTATTCCTAGGGCAAAATCCAAACTCATTTACATGGCTCAAGAGACCTGTATATTTTGGCCCCAGCTACTTTCCCAGGTTTATTATTAACATTTCCCCACATCTCCGTACCCAACATCTTCTGTACTGCATGCCCCAGGCACTCTGAACTCCTTGTAGTTTCTCCCGTGAGCATGCTCTATCTCTTGTCAGGGCCTTAGGATCTCCTCTGCCAGGAGATACTGCCTCCTATCTAGCCCCCTTCTCTTGGATAACACTCTTCTTCCCAATCTAAACCTAGACATCATGTGGTTAGAGGATCCTTCTCTGAGTCCCTAGTTCTGGGCTACCCTACTCTTTTTTGTTCTTCTGTACCAGAGTTTATTTTTCTCCTCTGACAACTTATCAGACTCTTGTGATTACTCCTTTGCTATCACCAGCTAGTGAATTCCCTGAGAATAATGACTGTGTCTATGTTACTCAGTGTTATATTTCCAATGTCTATCACAGTTCCAGATACAAAATACTTACTGAAAGGAGAATGGAAGAAGGGACGGAAGGAGTAACGGGTGAAAGAAAGCAAAGAAGGAAGGAAGGAAAAAGGAGAGAATTAAGAAAGAAGGGAGATGGAGGGAGGGATTGCTTTCATTTCTAAGCTATGAACTCTTTAAAGCAGGAAGGGTTTATATCTTATACTTCATTTGAATAACTCACAGACTCTGTTAATTGATTGGCAAGACCCAGGCATACTTAGGGTCTTCGTAGAGGTTCTCACTGCTAGAAACTTCTCCCTCCGGATATCCACAAGCCTGGCTCCCTTACTTTATTCTACATTTTACTCAGATTTGACCCACTTTTAGACTTTCATTTCCACCCATTCCACTCCTATTTGCATCATGCTCTGTCACATCTTTCCTCTATTTCTTACATGCCATCAGCTGCTCCTAAGATGCCGTATTAGTTTTCTATTGCTGCATAACAATGCACCACAGAGTTGGCAATCTAAAACAATTCTCATTTATTAGCAAACATTCTGCAGGTCCCAAGTTCAGCATGGCATAGGTGATCGCTCTGCCGGTGTCTCACAGGACTGAAATAAGGGGTGAGTGGGGCTGCTGTTTCACCTGGAGGCTCTGGGGAACGTCTGGTTTGGGGCTCAGTCAGGTGGTTGGCAGCAATCAGTGCCCTGTAGCTGTAGACGTGAGTCCAGGTTTCCCTGCTGACTGTCATCAGGGGCTGCTCTCTGCTCCTAGAGCAGTGATGGCGAACCTTCTGAGCTCGGCGTGTCAGCATTTTGAAAAACCCTAACTTAACTCTGGTGCCGTGTCACATATAGAAATTTTTGATATTTGCAACCATAGTAAAACAAAGATTTATATTTTTTATATTTATTTTATATATTTAAATGCCATTTAACAAAGAAAAATCAACCAAAAAAATGAGTTCGCGTGTCACCTCTGACACGCATGTCATAGGTTCGCCATCACTGTCCTAGAGGATGCTCTCAGGGCCTTGCCATATGGTCCCTACCTCATAAGGATCAGAGAATATTCCCGGTTGGATCCTGCCATACTTCAAATCTGACTTTTCTGTTTTGGACCTGCAGATACAGATAAGGGTTTATGTTATTAAGTCAAGACCATCCAGATAATCTCTCTATCCTAAATCCAGCTGATTTGAGACCTTAATTACATCTACAAAATCTCTTGTCATATAAGGTAACATAATTACATATAAGTTAGTATAATTTGCATCATATTCACAGGTTCTATCCCAACTCAGGGCCAGGGGCATCACATAAGGGTAAGGGTCCCTGGGTGATATCTTTATTTTATTTTTTATTTTTAAAATATATTTTATTGATTTCAGAGAAGAAGGGGAGAGAAAGTTAGAAGCATCAATGATACGAGAGAATGATTGATCGGCTGCTTCCTGCACACCCCCTACTGGGGATCAAGTCTGCAACCTGGGCATGTGTCCTGCCCGGGAATCAAACCATAACTTCTGGGTTCATAAGTCGATGCTCAACCACTGAGCCACACCGGCTGGGTTCTGTCTAACACAAATACCATGTGATATCCTGATAAATTGACTGATTGATTGATTGGTGTTGGTCTCCTTCCATTAGAATGAAAGGCTCATGAGGACTGGGGTTTTTGTTTTGTTTCGTTCACTGCTGTAACCCATTTGTACTTAGAATAGTGTCTGGACTACCATAGATGCTCAATAAATATTTTTTGAATGAATGAATATCTCAGATACACAAATATGAAATCTTGCCATAAATTTCAGAAGTATTTTGAGAAATGTTTGAGATGCAGAAATAAAGTTCTAATATCTAGTTGGATATTAGTCAAACTCATATATTTTTGTAGTATATCTTCATAGTCAATTTTTTATGTCAGGAGAGAGAAACATGGTAGTTGTTTTCTATATATGTTTCCCTTTTGTCACCTTGAGCATGAAGCAGAGATATCCTAGCCAGTGGTAGGCAAACTCATTAGTCAACAGAGCCAAATATCAACAGTACAACAATTGAAATTTTTTTGAGAGCCAAATTTTTTAAACTTAAACTATATAGGTAGGTACATTGTTATTAACTTAATTAGGGTACTCCTAAGCATCATTCTGACTCTGAATCGTGGGTCCTTGCTGGGCTCTGCTAACAGCTTCCATCAGTTTAATGTCATATAGTTTAGACCAGTGATGGCGAGCCTATGACACGCGTGTCAGAGGTGACACACGAACTCATTTTTTTTGGTTGATTTTTCTTTGTTAAATGGCATTTAAATATATAAAATAAATATCAAAAATATAAATCTTTGTTTTACTATGGTTGCAAATATCAAAAAAGTTCTATATGTGACATGGCACCAGAGTTAAGTTAGGGTTTTTCAAAATGCTGACACGCCGAGCTCAAAAGATTCGCCATCACTGGCTTAGGAAGAGCCACACCCAAGGGGCCAAAAAGCCGCATGTGGCTCGTGAGCCGCAGTTTGCCGACCACGGTCCTAGATGACAGAGAGAATTCATAATAGCTTTTATAGAATAGCAGTGTTGTGTTTTCTTCATTCTTTTTCCTAGACCTTGAAGTGCCAGAAGTTCCCTCTCCTTCTCTCTCTCTCTCCCTGCCCCCTTCTCCCTTTTCTCTCCCCCTCTCTCTCTCCACATACTACCAGCACACTAGTAAGAATTGATTTAGCATGGCTTTAAGTCAGCTCATTCTTCAAGCATTGAACTCCAGTTGGCCTAATGAAGGAATTAGTTATGCTTGTAAGATGAGAAATCAGGTTTATATATAGCATTTTAAAATAAAATAAAAAGTGAAGCTATACATAAGGTAGTGTTAAAGTGAAAGAAATATATTGAGGTGCATTGTTCTGGTAAAATAATACCTTCCACAAAATAAAATGAATATATTAAGAAATAGGTACCTGAATATGAAGCAGTTGGATACCGTTATAGAAACAAAGGTTTTTAAGAGTGTAAATCAGTTTTTTCTTTCTCAATGCTTGAATTTTTTTTTTACTCTCAATTATTTTAAATTGTTATTTTGGATAGCATAACAATGGAATGATTTCTTAAAAAGTGGACCTTGTTCGATCAGTAGTCCCATGCATGTTATATTATTAAAATAAGATCTCGCTTTCTTACTATAGAGAATTAATGGCTAGGCTGCAACATTTAAATTGATTTTGTTTTGATTCAAGTGAGCACATAAAAAGCAGTAAGCAACTTCTTTAAAATCTGAGACCTGTTCTGCCATTTGATTGAAGCATAACTACATTTGGGAGAGAGTTTAGGGTGGCAATATTTACTATATTTTTAAATTCACATAACTCTTTGATACAGCAGTTCTAAGAGTTTTTCTTATAATTTATGTACATGTCAACGAAAGTGTATAATAAGGTAAGAGTATATGTATTACACCATCGTTTCTAAAGGGAAAAAGTGAATACAATAAAAATTCTTTATTAAAGTATTAGATAGCTAAATTATGGAGAGGCATACAACAGAATACAATTTAGTATTCTAAAGTCTGACAGTATAGTTGTATATACTGAAATAAAATGTATCCATGTTTATTGATCAGAAAAATGACTATTTTTCTAAAGAAAATCATGTATACTTCCATCTTTATAAAATAAAAAGAATCTATCCACATTATTATTTTGCACAGAAACAAAATTTCTGAGGATATATACCAAATTTACTGCTGGGAAACATGACCCAGGGGAGAAGATGTCTGCTTTTTTATTTGTGTCTCTTGTATGAGTTTTCAGTAAGCAAGACTTCTGGTTCCATCCTCAAAGAATTAATGGCTGTGGAAATTGCCCTCCCAGAAACAGCAAGAAAAATTGAAGAAAATATTGAAGCAATGGATTTTAGACATTAGAAAAGAAAGAGCCAAGGACTGTGATCCTTGACAAAAAAGGGAACACGTGAGGTTACCTCTATAATTGGGCCAGCTCACTACCTGAATACACTTTCCAGGCTGCACTTCAATAAAAACAATCCCGACCCAGGTCAGTGGGCTGCTGAGTGCAGGAAACAGAGGTGTTGAGGAAGGCAGGAGGCCGTGACTCCTGAGCTGGAACATGACAGAAGATGGCGCTTCACGAGGACAGACAAGAATATCTTTAGAGCAAAACCTGGGTAGAATCACACTAATCAAAGGCGCATCCGAATCAAATTGCTGAGAATCAGTGATGAAAAGAAACAGAAACATTTTTTTAAAATATATTATTATTGATTTCAGAGAGGAAGAGGGAGAGAGAGAAACATCAGTGATGAGAGAGAATCGTTGATCAGCTGCCTCCTGCACACCCCCCACTGGGGATCGAGCCTGCAACCCAGGCATGTGCCCTGACCAAGAATTGAACTGTGACCTCCTGGTTCATAGGTTGACGCTCAACCACTGAGCCACGCTGGCTGGGCAAAACTGAAATATTTTTTAAAGTATCCAAATGTAAATTATATTACATAGTAAGTATATGTCAAACACTAGATCAGTTACTGAAAACACACAACAAAGGAATCCTAGCCCTAACCGGTTTGGCTCAGTGGATAGAGCGTCGGCCTGTGGACTGAAGGGTCCCAGGTTTGATTCCAGTCAAGGGCATGTACCTTGGTTGCGGGCACATCCCCAGTAGGAGGTGTATAGGAGGCAGCTGATCGATGTTTCTCTCTCATTGATGTTTCTAACTCTCTATCCCTCTCCCTTCCTCTCTGTAAAAAATCAATAAAATATGTTAAAAAAAAAAAAAAGAGGAATCCTAAATGGATAGTGGGGAAAGATAGTGAACCTCTTGTGGCCCAGAGACCAAATGTGTCCCACTCTGCCTCGTTAAATTTCTTCTCAGAGAGAGAGGCTCACAGAAATTGTGAAACTGCTGTCTGAAAATAAGTGGCAGGATCTTCATGGCAGACAGGGTGCACGGTGGCACCCGTGGGACTTTGCCAGTCAGGTCCTCGCAGGAGAAACTGCTAGGAGGAGCGCAGCTGGCCTTCAGGCTCTGCTGCAGCATGTGCGCCAGAGCCCCTCTCTCCTTGGCTGCTCCGACACCACTGACCATGGAGCCAGACCCTCGGCGAGACTCCTCCCAGAGGCAGTGCTTGCACTGAGGCTGCCATTGGCCTTGCTGAGATTGTCTTCTTTAAGTATATGTTCCGAGAGGAAGGGAGGAAGACGTTCAACCACCGAGCACGCTGGCTGGCCTGGCCAGGAGTTCCTCAGAGCTCTGCAGCGTCTCCTGCTCTTTCTGCCCAACAGGCCTTCCTTCCCTTTCTCATTTCACAGCAGTTCAGTGTGAACGTTGTCCAGGCCTCGTGTCTCATCTATCTTCCTCCTCCCCTAATAAATCCCTTGCACATGTAGTTTCCTTTTAAATCTGCTTTTAGGGAACCTGAGATGACACAAAAACTTCTAAAAAATGTGTGGTATGCCAGTAAAGCCACGCTTAGAGAAAAGCTCTCTGCATTTTCAGCTGGGTTATAAAAGAGGAAAAGTCTAAAGTCAATGATCTAATTTTCTATGTTAAGAATCTAGAGAAAAGGGCAAATTAATCCAGAAGTGTGCAGAAGAAAGACATAATAAGGAACAGGAAAAATTAATGCAATGAAAAACATAGATACAAAGAAAATCAATGAAACCAAAAGCTTTGAAAAGACAGATAAATTGATAAACGTCTAGTTAAACTAGTCAAGAAAAAAAGGAGAGAATACAATTACCAATGAAGAATGAAAAAGGAAACATCACTGCACATCCTAAAAGCATTAAAAAGATAATAAGATTATATTTTGGACAGTTCATGCCAACAAAGTCAACAAATTAGATGTAATGGAATGATTCTTGAAATATACATACTTACCGAAGCTCACTTGTGAAGAAATATTTAACCTGAATAAGTATATATCTATTAAAAAATTTTAATCAGTTATCTAAAATCTTCCCACAAAGAAACTCCAGGCTCAGTTGTTTTTGTAAATTTTATCAAACTTTTAGGAAAAAAATAATACAAACTGGCACACACTCCCCCAGGTCATAGAATAAATGAGAATTCTTCTCAACTAATTCAATGAGGCTAATATTGCCCTGATACTAAAACCAATGACATTATAAGAAGAGAAAACTCCAGACCAATATTTTTCATGAGGATAGATTGCAAAAATCCTTCATAGGAGTTTAGTTAATCCAAGGTAACAGTATACAAGAATAATAGTTGTGACCAAGTGAGGTTTACCACAGGAATGTAAGAATGATTTGACATTTAAAAATCAATCAATGTAATTCATTACATCAACATCCATAAAACTATCTCAACAGATAAAGAAAAAATATTTACCAATGTAATATACATTTGTGATGAAAACTCTTACAAAACTAGGAAGGGAATTTTCTCAACCTGATCAAGGGCATCTATGAAAAATATATCAAATACCATTGATGGTAGACTGAATATTTTCTTTTTAAAATCAGGAACACTGTGTGGCTATCTGTTCTTAACACTTTTATTCCATATTGTATTGAAGATTCTAGCCAGTGTAATAAAGCAAAAAACATACGTAAATGAAAAATGAATTGGAAGGGAAAAAGTAAATATATCTGATTTTTCAGTAATGTTGCTATTTTTTATAACAAATAAACCCAATAAAATTTGGCGATGGTGGAAAAAAAATACCTTAAATTTTTACCACCTTTATCTAGCTTGTTGTCATTAATTGGGTTGAAACTATTTAATTTTATTTTTAAAAGACAAACCAGAACAGAGAGAACTAGTTTCATTGAAGAGAATAATGCACATGTTTAGGCCATATTCTTTTCAAATCAAATAGCATTAAATTATCAGTGGATACAAAACACATTATCCTGCAAAATCTAACTGTCATGAAAGTACTATAACAGAATCCTTGAACAGAATCTGGTCAGTAAAGCCTGGGAAACATTGTGTATGGAATGAACAAGTGCTGCTTATTTCTTCCCTCAGATATATCCATATAATTTAAGCATTAGTTTTAGCATATAAGTGATTGTAAAATCTGGAAGATAGCATGTAACTACCATATTCTTTATATTTTATTTATTTTATAAAGAAGAGAAAGTATAAACATGATCATAGCTATTTGGTTCATAACTCAGCTTTTAAACAAGATTGTGTGAAAGTTCAGTGAAATGATCCTATATAATAAAAGCCTAATATGCAAATTGACTGAATGGCGGAATGACTGGTGGAACAAGCAGTCGCTTTGATATGCACTGACCACCACAGGGCAGACGCTCAATGCAGGAGCTGCCCCCAGCACTCAGGCCCCAGGCCAGCCAAGGTGGGTGCCAGCAGTGCCCCCCCCCCCATTACCACCGCTGATTGCCCCGCAGAGGGAGGTGACCAGCGGCACGGGGGCGGAGCTGGTGAGCAGGCAGCGCCAGACCAGCCATGGCGGGTGCCAGCAGGGCCTCCCTGATCGCCCCACCGGTCGCCCCACAGATTGGCTCTGATCATTAGCCAAGCCTAGGGACCCTACCCATGCACGAATTTCGTGCACTGGACCTCTAGTGGGTAAATATAGTTAATGACCAATCACAGAGGTGATATCTGGCTTTTTAACTTGTATTTTCAGATTGGCTTTGTATTAACTATGGGTTATAAATTCTGTTCTAAAAAGTTCCAGTGGCAATAACACAATTGTTATGATAATCTTGAATGCAAAATTACATATTTTGACATCAAGTATTTTCAGTCCTGGACCTTACTATGAACAGTGAAGAAAAATGGTGTCCTAACAATGTGATAAGGAAAATTTCTGTGAAAATACTTTATACCAGAAACATTGTAAAGAAATATTGTCCCAATTTTTCCTTTTTTACTAGTAAATAACCTGCAGTTTTTACTACCACTGACTGCCCGTGTTCTAAAGTGTATGATAAGTGTTTCTATGCAGTGCTTTCTTATCATTGTGGGAAAGTAAATGTAAAGAGAGCCCTCTTTCTTTCACCATTTAAGTCCCAACAACCACTGTCTGGGTATCTTTCCAATACATCCAATAACACGCATCATTGTGGGTAATATCATGAAGTAGAAAAAACATACAAATAAGAATTATGTAGGCTGCCGTTTAGTTTGTCATTATAGTAGACAAACTATGGACATTTTAGTGTTGGGGGCCTCAGTAATCCTATCAGAAAAAAGAATTCTCCCATGTATTTCAGATTTTAAATATGTGAAAGTTATTTAATCTATGTAAGTATATCACTGAGTGGGCCATTTAAACTTGATTGTCAAAATCTTCAGCCTCTATATCTTCAGTCATCAATTTGTTTCTTAATAAGAGGAAGTAGGGAGTAATGGAAGGAACACAGTCCTCGGAATGAGACAGACCTACCTTTAAATCCTGGCACCATCACTTACTAGCTGTGAAACCTCAGGCAAGACACTCAACCTCTCTTACCAAGTCTTGGAAATAAAATCAATAACTTCTTTTGGAATTTGGGATATTAGAGTTAATATGTAATGTATGTGGTGCACAGCATATAGGCTTTATATAGGTGCACTTAATATTAGATGCATGATCTTCCCTCTGAGCTTCAGAAGAACATTCAGAGCTGGAAACAGACTGATGATCTGTTCCATCACTTTGTGTACTCGGAGCGTAAGGTGGATCTGGAGGCGGCGTCTGTGGGAATGTCACCTCTGCATAGTCATAAGACCTGGATGACCTTGAGTAATATCTGCAACCCCTCTATTTCCTCACCTGTAATAGTGGAAAATAATACCATCTTTTAAGAGGGTTGAAAGGAATAAAAATATAGTCACATAGTACATAAGTTATAAAAGTGATCATTTTACTAAACTTGGTAAGGATAGAGCACATGATTTTTCCTCATCCCCTGCAGGGGGTAGGTGGGGGGAAGAGACATTCAGCCTACAAACAACTACCCCCAAACGCACTCTCTTTTGACTTCCTAACTTTACAGACACTTCTTTCTTTAGCTTGTCTTGAGAGGAAAGCCTTTAACCTCTCCAAAGTTTTCTCCTCTCTTATACAAGAGTGGAAGGGGACATTCTAAAGTTGGTAGAACCAGTTTCACCATCCAGTGCCATGTTTTATGTATAGTCTCTCACTTTGAGATCTGGAAATAGTTGGTACCTATCATATTGTTCTCAGACTTGTGAGGCTCAGCCTGAGGCAGTGTAATTCCATTTTAGCATTTTGTTAGTGATACTCAGTATTGTGACTCAAATTAAAGTTGGTTGCCTCATGCCCAGGCATAGCACCTTTTTTCTTTGTTTCTACTCAAGAGCAATTCGATTAATTTTATTGAGGAAAAAAGAAAAAATCAACAATTAGTTACTTGTCAAATAATGTCCAACTTATTTTCAGTTTTATTAAGCAATGATTGACATATCACTGCATAAGTTTAAGATGTACAGCATGCTCATTTGATTTATATATATTGTGGAATGATTACTACAATAGGTTTAGTTAACATCCATGATCTAATATAAATGCAATAAAAAGAAAAGAAAAAAATTCTCCTCGTGATGGAAACTCTTAGGATAGACTCTCACCAACCTTCTGAGGCAGCAGTGTTCACTATGTCGCCATGTTGTGCACTGCAGCTTAGTACTTACTCATCTTGTAACTGGAAGCTCATATCCATTGACCGCCTTCCTCCAGTGGTGTTTTGTTTTCAGATTCCACCTACAGTGAGATCATGCAGTCTGAAATCCACATAGAACTTTTGACTCCCCCAAAACTTTACTACTAATAATCTACTGTTGCTGACTAGAAGCCTTACCAATAACATAAACAATTGACTAACACATATTTTGTATGTTATAGGTATTATATACTGTATTCTTGCAATAAAAACAGCTAAAGAAAAGAAAATGTTATTAAGAAAATCATGAGAAAATATAATTACTCTTTTAATTGAAAAAATATTCATATAAGTGTATCCACACAGTTCAAAATCATGTTGTTCAAGGCTAAAATGTATTTTTGTTTTGCAACCGAATAAAATGCTTTACATTCATGATGACATTTGTTCAAATAATATAAAAATTTAAATTTTCTTATTACAAGATAACACATACAACTCTGATTGTAATTATTTTTAAATTTTTAATTTTAGTTTATTTTTCCATGGTCAGTATGTAGGGAAATGTTAAATAAAGCTCATGTAGAAATCGTCTGTGGGAGAAAGGACAATGAATTCAGCCACTAGTGGGTGAAGGAGAGAAGGTTATGTGGCATAAGGCTGTTTGTGTTCTGAATACAAGCTCTTAGTCAGTGAGGGAATTCACTTATTTAAGCTGACTAAACCCAGGGTTCCTTTGGGAATGTTAATGGCAGTGTGTTTAAATTTTGTTTTGAGAACATTTAGTTGAGAAAATTTTAGAGTAATTTCTGCAATTACCAAAATTTATGTGCTAATAGTTTAACATTAGCAGTGAAAATTAAAGGTAGAAAATAGATTACATGATTATTTCTTCCAGGATAAAAACAACTATTAAATACAGTGTGTGTGTGTGTGTGTGAGAGAGAGAGAGAGAGAGAGAGAGAGAGAAAGAGAGAGAGAGAGAGAGAATTTCTAATTACTCCACTACTTATTCTAAATTAAGCTTTATAAAATATTTTTAATAAATGAAAGCACAAGTAGGGTTCATTTATCATGTGAATCTGTGACTGCCCAAGAGATTCCACCATCATCATCATTAGGAATTGCTCTTTCATAATTTCTGTTTCTTAAAATGTCAGGGTTCCAGATGGGTGACTGGGAAATAATAAAGGAGCAGTGATGGGCCATGGCATAAATAATGCAATAGCAGCTATTGCAGCATTTACCAGAAACCCATGTCCCTGTCGTTCCCTTCTCATGCTTAGATGTCCTCAGAGAAATCTTCCCTAACTCCCTGTTGTGGATTGGATTGAATCCTCCAAAGAAGGTGCCGTGAAATCCTAAGATTTTGAGAGTTTGGGAAACACAGAGACACAGGGAAAACGCTCATATGACAATAGACACGTATATTGGAGTGATGTAGCTGCAAGCCAAGGATTGCTGGCAACCGGCAGCAGCTGTGAGGAGGCAGAGACTTTTCTCTGGAGCCTTCAAGGGCTCTGCTAACACCTTGATTTTGACTTCTGGCCTCCAGAACTTCTGGCAGAGAGAGAGAATAGATTTCAGTTGTTTAGAGCCACCCACTTGTGGTTATTTGTTATGGCAGCCATGGGCACTAATATTTCCAGACTAAGTGTGTTCCTCTGTGATAAGCCCCCATGAGCTTCTATTCCTCTTCCTCGAAGCCCTTTCAAAATTACAGTGAATAAATAAATGTTTTATTAGTTTTAAGTGTCTTCTTGTCCACTAGAAGTAAGCAGGACATTTCTAGGAAAGGGGTCTTGCATGTTTTGTTTATCCCTGTGCTCTCAGCACTACAGTATTGCCTGAAATAATAGGTACTCGATAAATATTTTTTAATGCAGAAATAAATTTGTCTGCTGTGTTACCTTTTAATTGCATACATCTCACAATTTTATATATTCTGTAGTCAAGTCTGTCAGTTTCTATGTCATAAACCTTTTAGTTACATGCAGTCGAAAACAGAACCCAAACAGTTAAACAAATGAACAAAGCCAGCTCAACACTGGCTTTATCGGAACAGTCCAGTGGTACAGCTAGCTCTGGGTGACGGCTGATCCAGCCCGCTGTTTAAACAATATGACCAATATCTGCCTTCTCTTTGCTCTGCCTCCACTGATATGAGCTTTATCCACAGGCTCTACACTGTGGCTCCTCTTTGGGTCAAAAGATACCTAAGGCAAACCTGTACCCTGTGGTACTATATAAGTGGAGGTCAGTCACCATAGCTTGTGCACATATCATGGGACTTTTTCTGTTTATTGGTTTAGTATGGGAACAGTGTCTATTCTTGAACTAATTACAGTTCTTAATTCCAGGGCTGGACATGGGGGTCAATCCCATCACAGCCACATGACTAAAGATTTGGAAAGCGTGAACTCCAAGGAAAATCTTAGTACTGTTGGTGGGGAATAGAAGGAATGGATACCAGATGGCAACCAATTTATTTGTAGCAAGTTATTGTAACTTGGTTGTAATGAAATCTCCTAGGATTGGAAATGCATAGCTGTATTCATGAGAACTTTTGTATAATAGAATTACCTAGGTGATGATCAGAATTGGCTTTAAAATAAATGAAAGTATTTGAACAAATGAATGCCAAGTCAGTGTTTTAGACTTGGTTTTAGGATACCTACTGAATTAATTTAAACTGTCTTGTTACTATTATATTTTACATACTGATGTAAGAGGATAGTAATGTGATTTTCATTTCTAAGATTTATATGCCTCTCTTAGCCTATAGGATAAAATTATGAACTTAGTAGAAGATAAATTGTTAATGATTATAATCATCATCATCTTAGAATTGAGTCTCAAATTTTAATACATTCTTTAAATGATTTACAAACACAATTCCATCACTTAAACTCTTAAAAAAAAAAGACTGGTGTAAAGATGACGGTAAAAATACTGATAAAACTGAAAAGCATTACATACATTTTCTACATATACATGACAATACATTTCTTAATTATGATACCTAAGTAAGAAATTTAGTCTGCTAAATAGATTATTTGATCCAGATCTGAACCTTAGAAATTTTTTATTTATATAAAAATTATAGTAGACAAACTATGCCCTGGTCATAGAAGTGCTGCAGATCTAAATGTTGACATGTTTCATTATAGTATATTTTTAAAAGCACATTTATTATGTCACCACCTATTTATCAAAAAGTTCAGTAAATATTGTAAACCTGAAAAGCTCTTGATGGCAGATGTTTTCCAAAATTTAAATTTTTTCCCTGAGAGCAAAATTTTATCATTGGTAACAAAATCTGTTGCTTTCCTGTAAATGAGGGGCTCACCTTTATTTATGTTTTAAAGAGTGTGCTAGATTCTCTAATCTGAGTAATTATAGTGTGTCTGCTAATGTTTCTTACAAGAGAAAATGTGCTCCATAAAAAAATTCAGTGAGTTCAGCTTGCAGCTCAGTTGCACAGTGCTTTTCTTCAAGATAGCCGTCACACACTGGAATGCAAAGGCCTCTCACACGGAATAGTAAAATGCTCAAGATTTGAGATGTAGTCAAATTAAACTTTATTCTTCTTTTTTTAATCCTTACCTGAGAATATGTTTTTTGTTTTGTTTTTATTTTTGTTTTAGAGAGAGAGGGAATAGGAAAAGAGAGAGAGAGAAACACTGATGTGAGAGAGAAACATTGATAGGTTGCCTCCTGTATGCTCCCTGACTGGGGCTCAAACAAACCTGAAACCTAGGCATATGCCCTGACCAGGAATTGAACCCCAAACCTTTTGGTTTATGGAATGACACTCCAACCAACCTAGCCACGCTGGCCAGGGCCAGTTTTTTCTTAAGTAGCATTTTTGAGTGAATCTTTACAGTGAACGCAGATCTGACTACCAGTACAGTTTGGTGCCGCGGCTGTGAATCATGCCAAGATGCCAGCAGTTTTACTTACCACTGTTTCTATAAAATCTGTGCAAATACTGACACAATGAGAAGAACTAACAGTTTAGAGTTACTAGGAAAATAATTTTGACCTCATGGGCTACCTGAAAGGTTGAAATTTTAAAAAAGAGAATATTGCAAACATATTTGAAACTCTTGTCTCCTCCAATCTGAAACTTCTTTGCCACCCTTCCTTTCTAGAGATGATTATGCATTCTAATTGTGCTTATATACTGACACTACATGTACAGATATTGATGCACAGTATGTACCATTTAAGGTAGTTTCAAACATTAAAGTATGTTTTCTTATAATAACCTATATATATAAAACTCTAACCGGATGACTGGACAACCGGCCGGTAGCTATGATGTGCACTGACCACCAGGGGGCAGACACTCAATGCAGGAGCTGCCCCCTGGTGGTCAGTGTGCTCCCACAGCAGGAGCGCCGCTCAGCTGACCAACAGGTGCCAGATGCCAGGCTCGCGGCTGGTGAGCGCAACTGCAGCAGGGCGAGCCTCTCCCGCGGATACTCCCCCTGCATGCCCCTTCTCCCCCCCCCCCCCAAGCTGGCGGGTAAGGCTGGGCTGTGGCAGCGTGGAGGTCCACTGATCCCCACAGGCCAGGCCAAGGGACACCACCCGTGCACAAATCGGTGCACTGGGCCTCTAGTAGGATATAATATGTATTATTATTCAACCTACTTTTCTCCTGTCAACTAGATATCTTCAGTTTTATCCATATTGGTAATTTAAAGTTTGTATGATATTTCATTATATAAGTATCCTAATTTATAGCTATGTATAAAAAATATATGCAGTGTTTAACTAGTTTCATTCATCTGTCAATACACAATATGTAGTTTCCAAGATTTTGGTATTACCAACACTGTTGGATTTAATACCCACAATACATATCTCTTCTTGTACAGATGTGAGAATTTCTTATAGTTACTTATTTAAAAGAAGTCCTGAGCTATGCTGGTAGGTTACACACACACACACACACACACACACACACACACAATGATCATCTTAACTTACATTATTGATATTGTAAATCTATATGTTTAATAGTTGGCTACACTATAGAGTAAGCTTTTGTCTGTAGGGTTTTGTGCATATTTTTTTAAAGATAGAGTATCCTTTATTGGGAAGAGAGCACTGCAGTTGGGCCAAGGCAGTCCAATGGGCATCTTGCACAGTATGCTCAGAAAGATACACTGTTTGGCTGATAAAGATCAAACAGCGGGAAGGCTAGGGAGTGTTGGGAGGAGGTAAGAGATCAACCGAAGGACTTGCATGCATGCATATAAGCATAACCAATGTATGCAAGACACTGCGGGGGCAGGGGTGTGGGGTGAGGGCATGTGCTGGAGGGTAGGGGAGGCCGAGGGAAAGTCAATGGGGAAAAAAGGAGACATATGTACTACTATTTGTAATACTTTAAACAATAAAAAAAAGATCAAATAGAACATGGATTCCTCTGGGCAACGTACCCAACCTCATCCCTCTGAGGGGTCAGGACACTCCCTACCAGTCCCATGAAGGCAACTGTGGTTCGCTAGAGGTAAAGCCCTTGAAGTGCCTTCTTGTTTTTTATAACAACATTTTCCCAGCTTTTCTGAAGTCTTCCTTTGTTCCTTTCATTTCAGGTTCTCCCAAGGCCATCAGCCCCGCTTCTGTAGCATGCCTTGATGTCGGCACCGGAGAATCCCATGTAGCCTTGCTCAGGTTGCCCAGGGTTACATCATGATGGGCGTCAAGCATCCTGCGCCTGTGAGTCTGAAAGATGCTCTTAGCCTCTCCGTCCAGCAGGGGAACTGGGACTTCCAGGGAACCAGGTGGCTAGTTGTGATCTTGCTCCTATGAGCAAAACTATATTCCAAATGTTCAACAAAACAAAATCAAAGGACAATGTTTTGGACCTCAATATGCATTTCAGTTGAGAACTGCTGCCTGGCCAGCATGGCTCAGTGGTTGAGTGTCCACCTATGAACCAGGAAATCATGGTTTGATTCCTGGTCAGGGCACATGTCTGGGTTGCGGGCTCCATTCCAGATGTGGGGTGTGCAGGAGGCTGCTCAGTCCCCAGTGTGGAGTGTGCAGGAGGCAGCCGATCAATGATTCTCTATCATCATTGATGTTTCTATCTCTCTCTCCCTCTCCCTTCCTCTCTGAAATCAATAAAATTATATTAAAAAATAAAATAAATTGAGAACTGATTTTCTTTAGAATTTCTTATGCGAGAACTTAATAAAAACATGATTATAGGGAATAGCCTTTAGCAATAATGTTAACATGTGGCACATTCATCTCTAAAAGCCTGTACTCAGCAAAGGAAAGTGCAGAGAGAATCCCATTCCTCGTACGTAAGAGAATCAAAACAAGAAAATGGGACCTATTTTTCACTAGAGCCTATAATCCTTGTTCCAATTTCTGAGGGCTGGCGGGGAAACTAACGCTGTTGGATAATGGAGATTCATTATCACGACTTAAAGGAAAGAAGTTACTCTCCCATGAATTCTAGGTAATTTGTCTTTTTCAAACTAACTAGTAATAAATTTCTATTTGTTTACAGATTGGGTAGGAACACCCTTTTCACAGAAGGACAGGGCAACTTGCATCTTTTATCATCTCCATTTATCTGAAGCTTACATGCATCATGAACTCAGATTTCCTTTTTGACCCCAACGCAGGTAGGTAAGTATTGAATTCTATACCTAATGACTGAGAAGGCGTAACCATCTCTAATGGCTAGTTTCATGTAGTCACAAGGGTACTCTTTCTGCCTTTGTCGAGAAAGACCCAAGTAGAATTTTCAGTCTGTGGGGAAAACCTGAACTACTGCATTAGCTTTGATCTAATAAAACAAGTTAACTGCTTTTTATTATCAGAGCATTCTTGTTAAAAATTCTCAAACACTAGAGAGAAAAGACTTTTAATGCTCATATTTCTGTAAGCTGAGCGATGATAACTTATTTTATCTGTGGTTTATTTATTCTCCATAAAGATATGTACTGTCTGTGGAGCTTTTAGGAGGCAATTAAGTCATCAGTTCTTACAGTACACAATTCAGAACCTCCTAACACTCAATGTAGAGTATTTAGCTATAGTACCTTTCAAAAAATCTAGTAACTGGGTCTAAACTATACCAACTTCTCAAAGCTATTTATGATTGCATCCTGCAAGATTCATTTAAAAGGAAGGGATTAAAGCCTGCCTAATCTCCTTAAAAATATGAAAGTTTGAAAAGTAAATGTAACTTTTTGAAAATTACTGACAACTGGAATAAAAAACTCACAGGGTGAAGTCAAAAGATTAAAGTAAAAATGTAACTTTTGTTACATTTTTTACACTGAGTAGTCAAGAAATTTATTACTGACTGCACACAATTTGCTGCTGTATTTATAGAAAAGAACCAATAAAATAGAGTAGTATGTAAATAAGACTAAGCTGTTCTCTAATGGTGCTATTAAAATTTATACGTAAGTATCAAAATATTATAGGTTCATAAGCAAAAGCATAGGATGGGAGGCATCTGTAAACAGAAGAGTCTCTTAGCACCATGGATTCCTCCGGGCCCTCCAGACTCTTCCTTCCTTGGCCTGGCCACTAAAGCAGATCGATAACTTAAAACTGCAGGAAACAGCTACCGTGTGTAAATTATAAAACATAAATAATGGTTTTGCTCTGTAGTATTTGCAAAAATCGGGAATAGCTATTAAGTCAGAAAATAAAACCACAGAAAAGATATGCATGTCTTCTTCAGGAAAGATCAGCTCTGGGTAAATGCTTAGAAACGTCTGGCACATGGTAAGCGGTATAAAAGGTTTTGCTATTGTTTTCTATGGGTTGAAATATGATCTCTAAGTTGTATTTTTGAAAAGGAGAGAAATAGAGAGTGCTGGCAAGAGAAAGGCAGCTGAGGGAAGTAAGGAAGAGGCCTTGGATTGTGAGGGCTTTAGGGGCCGTGGCCAAGCGGCCTGGCTCAGGAAGCAGTGGCGGCGTTGAGCGCTAGGGTGCATTCAGCTGATGGGGGCGGAGGTGTCTCACTCGCAGGAATCTAGTTTTGTTCTAGGAGCTAGAGAGAAATAGGTACCATTGCATTTTCTAGGCCTCATTCCTGCACTGCCCCTCCATGAGGTTTACTGAAGGGGTCCCTCTCTGAGGAAGCTTTCGGTTGGCTAGGGCTACGCCAACTCTGGTCCAATGTTCAGATTTAGTATTTGGAGGCTCAAGCGTGTCTTGTATCTGCCTGGGTGCAAACCTGGGAAGGCTAGGGATAACGTTTCTAGAAGAAATCAAAAGTAGTTTCTTCATTTGATAGATGCTGAGAAGAACACATAGGACTGTTTAATTAACTCTAGTTGAGAAGAGGCTGGTAACAGATGGAGGACAAACTTGTATGTCCTGCTTATGTTTCTTTTCCAATTTGTCACATGTAAATCCCGCCTCTCTTCACGGACTACCTCATGTGTTACTTCCTCAGTGACATTTCCTGTCTACCAAGCAGCCAAGCGGACCCATTTATCTCTCTGCCATCACAGCTCTTTGCCCATATCAAGTTTTCTTAGGACACACGTTTCTTTTTTCCTTGGGTTATTTGAAGGACCTATTTAGTAAACGGCTAATGCATGGAGTTTGAGAGGGCCCAGAACGTAGCAGCTACTTCTTTTCGACCTCAGCTTTGAACAAAAGGAGAAAAAAATATCTAGCAGAATCAAATCGACCCTTAGTTACTGCGAAAGCAAAAATGTGCTTCCCAGCACTACTTACCCACCTTGTCACCAGCAGTGTTCCCCCGTGAAACGTGTGGTGTAGAGGAAGACTCCATTCTGTGCTTCTTGTAGGCAGCGGACTTCCAAGTGGAAGTTTTGAATAAAATGGGCTTTGAATCCTCAGTTCCTCTCTCCCCTCAGTCTTAGGTAACTTATTTCAGTTTTGTGGGAAACACTAGGGAATGAGCAAACGATGGAGGAGTATTTAGTAATAGTCCTTCCTCATGACAACCAGGAAGTATATAGCCAGTGCTGTTTAGTTTTTTGGTTCCTTAACCCTGAGGACTTCATTGTTGCCTCTGGTCATGCAGAGGTGTGTCTGTCCTCCTGTGAAAGGTGGTCAGCAGCCTCGCGGGAAGCCCTGCCCCTACCTTCCCGAGGCTGCTTCCCGTAGCTCACACCTTTACGGGTTGCTGTTGGATGAATTTTTTGCATGGAAAGATGAAGATTCAGAAATATACCCCAAACGCTTCATCGGGAAGCCCTGCCCCTACATTCCCGAGGCTGCTTCCCGTAGCTCACACCTTTATGGGTTGCTGTTGGATGAATTTTTTGCATGAAAGATGAAGATTCAGAAATATACCCCAAACGCTTCATTACTTTAAGATGCCGAGGCCACTCTGTACTCAAGACTGAACTCTCACTTCTTAGTCTATTCTCGTCCCAAATTATGTCCAGCCGTGTAGCCCCCTGAAACGTCAGAACTGTCTCTGGGCTGAACTCACTGGAATGGGCAGCTCCTTCCGGGCTCCGAGGTGTCTCACTGTCAGTACTCAGGTCATACCCAGTTACTACAACACGGACTCTCACTCAGGACATTGGAAAATGAAGCACCTGTTGCCAGTGCTCATGCATATAGTCTCAGGCAGATGTATGTTGCCAGACACAACTTCATTTTGGAAAAGCAAAGATACAATCATGCCTGAGGGAAGGAGGCTAGACAGGGGAAACCTTGATTTCTGCCTCCCCAGAGCTTCAGTTAGCCCAAGCCAGGTGTCTGGGCTTCATGACCTTCCAACAAACAGTTGAGAGAAAGCTGCCTGCAGGAGAGATTGACGATCTACACTAATAAAAGAGAAACATGGTAATTGGCGTACGACGCTACCCTTCCCATTGGCTAATCAGCATATCCTTATGCAAATTAACTGTCAGCCAAGATGGCGGCCAGCAGCCAGGCAGCTGGAAGCGAGCAGGGAGGCTTCCTTGCTCCAGTGACTGCAGACTCCAACGGAACGCCTAACTTGGCCTCTGAGTTGCAACTCTAAGCAACTATGTACTATGTTGCAAATGTAG
>NW_005361048.1:378264-412888 GCF_000412655.1 Myotis brandtii
GCCCTGCTCTGTGCATGACGGGGCGGTGCCCCAACTCCCCAATCGGCCCTGCTCTGAGCCTGACCAGGGGCTGCACTTAGGGATTGGGCCTGCCCTCTGCCACCCGGAAGCAGGCCTAAGCCAGCAGGTCGTTATCTCCCAAGGGGTCCCAGACTGGGAGAGGGCACAGGCCGGGCTGGGGGCCCCCCCTCCCCCCGCCCCCCGAGTGCACAAATTTTTGTGCACCGGGCCTCTAGTATTGTGAATAAAAGTTTACCCATGCTTATTGTCTTCAATCATGCTGAGTCGCATTTGAGACGGTGACTTCTTTCAATTAAAAAATATTTACAATTCTGGTTCCCCAGGACAGGGTCTTGTTTTTGAGGTATATATATAAAATAGATTTCAGAGAGGAAGGGAGAGGGAGAGAGACTCATTGATCAGCTGCCTCCTGCATGCTCCCCACTGGGGATTGAGTCCACAGCCTGGGCATGTGCCCTGACTGGGAGTCAAACTGTGACCTCTTGGTTCAGAGGTCAACACTGAACCACTGAGCCACGCTGGTCAAGGCGGGGTATATGTTTAATGTATTGCATTCAGACCCTTTAATTTCCATTTCTCCTTTGAAAACCAGATATGTGTACTGAGAAGTCTTCTCCAGACTTTTGCAAGAGGTATTTTTGGTCCTGTGTCTTTGCCACGTGCTTCTAAAACTTAATGAATATTTCAGGCTTTTCCTGAAATAGCAAGAACAGTTAGGAGTCTAGTTGATTTTCAAGTAAGAGATGAAGGTGGCATGGATCCAGGTAGCACTCATGGAAGTGGGTGAGATGACCAGAATCTAAATGTATTTTGAAGACAAACCAGCCAGGATTTGATAATAGATTGTCCCAGTGATGTGAAAAGAAAGGAAACAGATTCTGATGTTTTGGGCCTCATATCTGGAAGATATGCTACCTACGTAGAATTGCTACCTACGAGGAGTATTACCTAAAATCCACCCCAAAATGCAGTCAGTATTGTAAGCTCGGTCCTCCTGATCTTATCCTTTAGAGCTGTCCAGAGATTGTACAATCACTTGGTCTATCTGTTCTTATCATTAAGTGTTGTTTCCAATTGCTTGTACTGTGGCTTCTCTGTTTTGGTCTATACCAGTACAGTTTTAACAGAGTCTCAATATGGTCCCCTCTATGCCAGTGGGGTCTCAACCATTTTCTACCATGGACCCTTTTGTGAGGTCTGGTACAGCCTACGGGCCTCTTCTCATAATAATGCTTTTAAATGCATAGAATAAAGTACATAGGATTATAAATGGAACCAATGATATTAAAAAAACAGTTATCAAGGAATGTTTAAAATGTGGGTCCTAGTTATGTATGTGCTTCTTGATCAGTGTATTAAAAGATCAACACTGCCCTAGTTGGCTTGGCTCAGTGGATAGAGGGTCAGCCTGTGGACTGAAGGGTCCCAGGTTCGATTCTGGCCAAGGGTACATGCCTGGGTTTCGGGCTCGATCCCCAGTAGGGGGTGTGCAGGCGGCAGCCGATCAGTGATTCTCTCTCATCATTGATGTTTCTATCTCTCTCTCCTTTTCCCTTCCTCTCTGAAATCAATAAAGAAATATATATATATATATATATATATTTTTAAAAAAAGGTCAACACTGAATCCAATAACTACTTTAACTTCAAAGTAATGATAAACATAAATGATTTTGAAGATCCTAGCAACAGGATAATGTGATAAAAAATATATGTGATTTATGCTGGTGACAAAGTCATAGTTACTGAAAATACCACTGTGGCTTATTGTCTGTAGAAATCATTGAAGGAAATGCTAAATTTCAGTCTCCGGCTGAAATTAGTGAAAATGCAATGTATGTTTGTCCCCACCGAAGTTCATGGAACTTCTTTGAAGATAAAGAAGTGAGTTGAACAGTGGAACCTATTGAACTCTGCGGTGAGGTGAACCTAGTACAAAGGAGGGGAAAGTTGGTTTCCTCTCTAACACATGCTAAAAGCGAGGCACTAAAGTAGATCTTTAACATACATCATCCCATTTCATTGTCAGAACCATGTTGCATGATAGATATTATTTTCATTTTATGGGCAGGGAATTTGAGACACTGAGAGGCAGAGTGATTTGTCTAAGTCCTAATGACCTCGCGTTTCCAACGTAGGCTACAGACCCAGGTTGCTCCCACCCCAAAGGACATTCACTCTCATGTAGGAGCTACCATGACCTCTGGGCCTTCGGGTAGGAATCTCACCCCTTCCACAATGCTGGAAACTCCTTTATGCCAGGATTCAAGTTGAAGTCCCCTCAGCAGCCCACCAGCTTTGCAGTGTTTCACACTTGCGTTGAGCCTATGATATTTTGATTTGTAATTGTTAACATAATTGAATATCTTTAGAACATGAAATAAACATCAAAATGTTTTTAAATGCCTCTGTCCTGGCCATTTACAGGGCAAGGCAATATAGTAGTTGATGGGGTGATCACAGGGGAATCTCATCTCTGACAAGATCCTGGGGACACTTACCCTGCACCAGTTACTGAATAACACTGTGACTTAAAAGCCTTTCTCGAGGGCTTTACCACATGTTCTTGGTTATGAATTATATACAGAAGTTGTACAGGCTACAGCCTCCCAATCTCTAAATTAATGACAATCACACCAAAAATAAATAGACTAATTAACATGAACTATAATGAAAACACAACTACTGTTCAATGGTCCTGATTACATAGTTTACTAAGTAAAACACAGGCTTAGAAATTTCTGTAACTGAGAGAAATAATGGTTGTTAACACTAATCTTCCTTTTTTTCCATTAAAGGTCTCTAGCATATTAATTGCATCACTAGTCCATTTATTGACTTTAATGCCTTACAGTTTGCTAAAAATGAAATTCTCTCCAGTTGCTTTAGGATTCCTTGAAATTTAATACATACAGTGATTTGGGGATAGAGAGGTTCCACTAGCCAGTTTTAATTAAAAAATACAATACAATGAAAAATAAAACTCTAGGTTCACCAAATTACTTTTTGTTCAGTGGGGGAAAAAAATCCAAATAAATCAGACTTTCTTGCATTGACTTTATTAATGAGGAAATACAGGCCAAGCAAAAGAAATCTTTTTTTTTCTGAAATGGCAATCTGTTAGTGCCAGAAGTTTTATTTCTTATTGATTAGGTATTAGATATAAAGAAGACTCATTACTATTGAGTGCTCTGACTTGAAGAATGTTAACACAAGACAACTTCAGGGAGATTTCGAGTAACTCTAGGAGTCCACCCATAAAGGATATAAGAATTGTTTTGCTGTAGTTTATTTGTTTCAATTACAGATATACCAGAGTTTTCCATTTATTTTTTAAAAATCCAATTCAACACTAGAAATTACATTGAAAACCCATTTTTGTTCTAATAATTTGTATTTCTCAAGCTTAATGCTTTGGTTTGTACCCCGAAAGCACAGCACATTCGATGATTGAAAAGGGTTCAGAATCTTGAAGACTTAACACAGTAAGACATGAGGTCCACTCCTGTGTGAGCAGCAGCCCCCAGATCCTGCAGTGATTGTTACACATGCACTGTGGAACAATGCCTAAACTCTTCTATTGTGACATTTGTGAGGAACATCTTTCTATTTTTTTGCTATTTGGCAGAGTATGTGATAGAGACCAAAAGGTATTAGTCATTATTTTTATTGGGCTCCGGGTGATTCAGTGACTTGACACAAAGCTATCCTTGGGATTCTTGGAAGAGTTCTGACTCTACTCAGTGATTTGATGGGACATTAGTGAAGCCATATTAACTAGTTTTTCTGTGTAGTTTGTGTTCCAGTAGAATCCCGTTGTACTCCTGTGGGGAATAGGCATGGCCATCTGTGGGTTTCAGGGGTTACCAGCCAAAGTCACAGACCTCAGCCTTTTTGGTTTAGAAACCCGATGTTATCAATTCATCCAGGCATCTGCAGGCGAGGGGAAAGGTTGGACTATGGCTTAGGGAACTGAGGCTGCTCACTGGGCAAGGGATCTAGCTCATTCAGATAGTAGCCTACATGATGGTGCTTAAGCTCTTTGAGCTTCATTATCTTCAAGTGTGATATGGGGGGAATAAGATGAACACTACGGGTCTATGCTGAGGAAAAGTGATAATAGGTGAAAACCATCTGACTGAATACTCAACACAGAGAAGGTGCCCAGTGGAGGTGGTATAGCACGACACAATATGAAGAGACTGAGGAAGGCTTTTATTTCAGAAAGGTAAGTCTGATAAACACTGAAGGCTGGGCATGGGACTAAATTCTAGCAGCAGGAAAAAAAATTCTGCTAGACTCTGAAAGTCCAGGACAATAACCTGACACAAAAACCAAAATGCTTATTTGCTCCTTTGTTAAGGTAACTACAATATTTAGGTCTACTGCATGTGATATGGATATTTTCAAACCTTTTTAAAAAAATCATTCACAGATTATATGGGGATACAATACAGGGTTAGTTATTTTCCAATGTAGGTTTTACTCACAATTGCACTGTCATTCTGTTTCTTTGTCAAGAGAAACAATGGTTGTATTTCATTTGATGCTTAAATGCATTGTGTCTTCCTCGAGTGTCTAAAGGGCACTTGGATATTACTGTCATGGGCACTCTATGTAAGTGTGACACAGCAAATGACTCGTTAAAAAAGTGAAGATGAGCAGGCCCACTGGGACAGGTAATTGACATTCATTTTGCATCAGTTTTATTTTACAGGTGAGTTTGTTTCAAGGCCCCACTCTCCCAGCTAGGGTCCAAGACTGACAAATCCATTTTTTCCTCCAGTTAGATTTATCCAGACCAATTATCATGTCCTGCTGGCAACCAGCACACATCTCCCTTGATCTATGCAGCATCATGAGGCAAGGTGTTCTTTCTGGGTATCACTGAAAAGTTTGTCTGGATAGTTACCTAGTCTTTAGCATTGAGCTCACCAGCACCTTCCTCTCATATTGGTTATGGTTAGAAGCATACTGGTGCTACTGGTAGGCGCTGTCTTTCATATGTGGTCCAGGGACGACCTGCTTCAGAATCATTTGAGCTGCTTATTGAAAATACTGTTTCTAGAGTTTAATTTAGACCTTTAGAGTTGCTTGGGGTTGGTTTCCAGGAATCTGTGTTGGATCCGGTGTTGGTAGTAATGATGAGAAGGCTCCTAGGATCCTTCCCTCCCTTTACTGCCACAAGGAGCTCAGAAACTCACTGGGCATCCACTCTGTGCTGGGTGTGGGATTTTTGAGGGTAGAGCACAGCTTGGTTCTCTCTGTTAAGACACATCTCCCATAAGGCACAAGCAGTAAATGGTCCACATGTCCATCCCAATTCACTAAGCAGAAAAATCAGAAAATGCAGCTGAGCCTAAAAAGAGGAAGATAAGGGAATCCTAGGCTCACAACTGGCCTAACTCCATTCACAGGGTTGGGAAATTAGAGGGATTGATTGGGGGGTGAGGGGGACTGTGGATATTGATGTGAGAGAGATATATTGATCATACATTGATCGGTTGCCTCCCACATGTGTCCTGACCAGGAATTGAACCTGCAACCCAGGTATGGGCCCTGACCAGGGATGCACGGGATGACGCACCAACCAACGGAGCCACACCAGCCTATGCTGCGATTTCCCATCTGTGAGTCTTGTTTGATTCATAAGATGCATGGGAAACATCACAAATCAATGGATTTGGGACATATTTTATGTAGTTTTCCTAAATGATAGAAAGCAGGAAAAAAGAACTAGTTTTTATTTTGGTGAATGGTACCACCATTTTCCTGAAACCAAATCAGGAACTAAGGTCTTTTCTTCCTTTCACCTTTTATATTGAGTTCATCATGAAGTTGTACTAATTCTATCTCCTAAACATTTCCTTTTGATCTCATTGTAATTGTTCTACTTCAGACCTTCACCATCATGGCCATTTAACAGTTCCCTCTGTACCTAGCATGGCTCTTCAAGCTATCAGAAATGGAATCCGGCCTTAGAGCTCTGCTATTTAAAACTTTCCCGTTTTACTAGCTCGCCATCACCTATCGTCCACACATGACACCAGGAAGGGAAGACTCCCAGTATTTCTCTTTGCTTACCTCACGTCTCACTGCCTCCTCAGGACTCCGTGCCAGTCAGACTAAACCAGGACACAACACGCTTCCTGTGAGGAGCCAGCTAGTAAGTCTTTGAGGCTTTGTGGGCAAAAGGTCTGTCACAACGATTCCAACTCTCCACTGCAGCAGAAAGGAGCCGTAGACAATACATGAAGGAATGGCATGGATGTATTCCCATGTGACCACTGAATTTTACATAATTTTAGTCATGTGCTATGAAATATTATTTTTTATTCCTCCCCCAACAACTTAAAAAATGTAAACAGCATTCTTGTTCACAGGCTGCATGAAAACAGGTGGTCAGCCAGATTTGGCCCATGGCTGTAGTCCACGGACTCTTGCAGCAAGCCACTCTGAGAGCACCGAGTGGACCATGCGGTTTTGGGCACAGGTTTTCTTTGCCTGACGTCGCCCTGTTATTTAAACTGGAGAGCTTCAACCTAAGTGCATTTTAAATAGAAGTTAAGCTTTAATCATCTCCTGGGAGGTGTTCCCTAATCCTTATACTCTAAGTAGGGAAGAGGTGGATCATGTCTTCTTTATGTTCTTGAAGGATCTTGTAGATACTTCTGCTATAGTAGTTTCATGCTTTATTGCAACTATTTGTTTACTTGTGTGTCTCTACCACTCATCGAGGGTAATGGATTATATGTTATCTATTTTTAATTTCTGGCTCTGTGGCACCTAAAGCCACTTAACATTTTTGTTTTATGGGGTCATCCTGGAAAAGGACAGCTGGGAGACTAAGTCCTATTCCGCAGATAATTATCTGATGGGCAGGAAGAAAAATGTCAATATATGCAGTGAGAGGCGTTCATTGGGTGGGAATAGAAAATGACCCAAAGGAAAAATAAAATTAGTGATAGGATGAGTGGTATCTAAAATAAAATTGACTGGAGTGTATATTAAAATATACATTTCTTTTCAACTATAGGGGGAAAACTCTTTGGAGGTTAAAATAAAAACAAAAGTTCTGTTCAACTGTGAAAAATTTAAACAAGTTCTGGCTCTTTATGTTTTCCCTTTTCTTACATTTTATATTTCATTAAAAACTTATGATCAACTTTAAAACTTACATAGCTAACAAAAATAGAAAAGTAAATACCTTTTTAGTCTAGAGTTAAATTTTCATATTATCAATTTAGAAAAGTAATTTCTCATTTTATAAATTGAGTTTATGTTAAATGAAGTTGACAAGGGTCCTGAGACTTTCTGTGTAATTTTTAATGGAGATATTTCTCAGTATATAATTTGGAGTATATTATATGTAATTATGTATGGGGTTTTGCAGCCTGTCAGGCAGATTGTCACACAAAGTTTGTTTGTAAAAATACCTATGCTCAAGGTTAACACTTGCTATACTAGCAAGCAGAGGGCCATGATTAAATGAGTGCCTACCCAATGAAATTGCTTACGGATAAGAAAAACATCTGAGATAATTGTTTTCTTGTTAACAACATATATAATGTGACAGTTAAACTTTCTCATTATTTTTAGTTTTTTTTCCCCCTCAAAGTGTTAGTGGAAAAAAGTTTTCAATAATGAGATGGATTTTGGCTAAAGATGAGAATTGAGGTCACTGGGACTTTGTTTTGTCTTGCAGGTATTGGATTGATATTGCCTCCCATAGAGAATTACTTACAAAGTGTATTGTTCTTTCTAATGTGTAAATTCCTTGAGGGCAAGGAGTGGCTCTTTTTAAACCCCTTCTCTTTCATACCAAATATCCAACATGGCAGGATGGAATCTCATTGTAAAAGGTAGGTCAGCAGCAGGTTGGGGGTGAGAGTTTATATTCTTAAGTTTGCATATAAAGCAAAAATTGAACCTGTGAAAATATCCTTAAAATATCTTACATTACTAACAAAAAATAGAAGGCAGATGTAATATGTTTTAATAATTCGAGCATAATTAGCTTTTCCTGCAGTACAGAACGGATGAGGTACTTTGCTTACATTTTAGGGGCCAAGTTGAACCCCCTAAAATGCAACTTGTATGTTTTTATGCTAACATGATATTTAACATTTAATGTATAGCATTGAATTTTTCCAACTTAATTATATATACAGTGTGACCTTGGACATAATATGGACTCAATGAAGATTTGTTGAATACTTGATTGATTGAACAAATTAAAATATTACTTTTCCTAGAAGATAACAGATAGATGTTAAACAAAAACCCCTTGATAATTTTGCCAGCCTTCTCTCTAGTACAGGGCATTTGTTTATAAGGTCAGTTCATACTCTATAGAAAGAGGGGGAGAGTATTTGTTTGGAGGTCAGGTGTCATTCTGCAACTCATGAAAGTTCAGAGCTGCAGTCCTCTTGAGCACTGACTGTTAATAACTGCAGATATGACCTCAATTCTGCTGGCAGCTTTACAGTTGAGGGACCACGAAATATACATCATTATTCTGGTCAAACCCCATAGATTATTCCTGCCTTATGGGAAAAAGTGATGTCTTTGCAGTTTTCCTAAGATGTTTGTGCCCATCAAAAGGTACCAGATCTACACTTGTTAAACTTACAGTGTTTGGGAAATCTGACTTTTTTAGGAACCACTGCGTGCAGCTGGCATGGTGCTTTGCCCACAATGAGCTTGTTAAAGAAGTCCAGAAACATAATGACATCCTAATGGCGATCAGTGCTGGGAATTCATTCTTGTTATTATCCCATGATAAAGTTTCCAAACTCATTGAGTTTATTAAGGAAGTTACCATCCCCATATGGGCATTAAGGAAGCATGATGCACTATTTTATGAGCAAGAGATGAATGAATAAGACCAGCATTCAAGCAAGATATCTCTGGAAAACTTACTGTTAGAGAAACCAGTAGGATTTTTTTTCTCCCCAATGTAAAAACAAAAGCAAAATCTGCACAAAACTTGTAATAAAGACAGTGCTACTTTTTTTTTTAAATATATTTTATTGATTTTTTACAGAGAAGAAGGGAGAGGGATAGAGAGTTAGAAACATCGATGAGAGAGATCGATCAGCTGCCTCCTGCACGCCCCTCAGTGGGGATGTGCCCGCAACCAAGGTACATGCCCTTGACCGGAATCGAACCCGGGACCCTCCAGTCCGCAGGCCGACGCTCTATTCACTGAGCCAAACCGGTTCGGCGACAGTGCTACTTTTAAGAAGAATGCTTTGCCACAAAAACTTGTATTCTTATTTATAATGATGGATTTACAAATATGAAGATAATGAGTGTGTAGTCCACTCTTTAGAGGAATAATAAATCACCATTATAAATATGAAACTATCATTTTCCTTTGGGTAATTAATATTTTAGACTTGAAGCATGTTTTTATTGTCTCATCTGAAGTCCTTTATAAACCTAAGTGGATTTTTAAAAATGGAGATAGTTTTTGAAACTGTGATTAACTTTGAGACAAGGAGATAATAAATTATAAGTTATTTCTGCCTTCAGATATGTTGATCATTATTAATGCAGAGACAAAACTATTCAACAAGTTCCTTAGAAAAAGGATTTATAGCAAAATGAAGTCATTATTTGGAGTGGCATAAGTGAGAAAACTCAGATAAAGAGAAATAAATAGAGTATTTTGCTTGTTTTTTCTTTTGGACAGATTAATTTCTGGTTAGAGAAATATATCTGCCACATTTAGATACTTTTGCTTGCATTTCATGCAACCAATTTCCATAAAAATAAAAATTTTACTCATATAGTGGGAGCAGTAGAGAGATACAAACAATAAACATCATTACCTTAATTTTTCAGTGTTATTTATCTTGTAATGGGGAATACAAAATATGTAAAACACATAAACATACTGTATACATCATGAAGTCATTTCTACAGCTTGCGTGAATCCCTTACTTACATATTTCTTTTAGGATATAAAAAGATAATTTGGAAAATCAAGATAAAATAATTTCTAAATAAATTATGGAATCAATCACTTAGCAATAATAATGTTTTCTGTTTATATAGTGCTTTACAGTTTATACTTCACTTCCATATATAGTATATCATCTTAGTTTTAAGCAGTAATTTCCCTTTAAAAATAAATATGTATACTAAATGTTATCTGGGGACCACGGGTAAAAGGAATTAAAAAGAGAAGCCAGTGAAAGATGAAATGAATTAGAAGATAAATGATGTATTGGAAGCCAACGTGGAGCGAGCAGTTAATGCTGTCTCAGATACAGGGAGGAATCAAGTAAAGCCCGGGCTGAACTGTCCGTTAGATTTGGCAGTCGGAGGGGAAATGGGGGAGCAGTTAGAGAGAAATTGTGCGTAGAGGACGATTTGCTGTGAAGCTAATGGAGTTTAAGCATCAGGACCATTCAAATGCAAATTCTCCTTCACATGTCTGACCTCATGTTCATAATCTTATGATCTGCCTTCTTAAAGGAGACCTCAAAATGGTGTAAGGAGACCACAAAGCCTGGCCCATTCCTGGTTTGGAAGTGGAAGCCCGATACGGGGAGTGGAGATACGATGGGAGAGGAGAGAAGTGGACGATCAGGTGGGCTCTTCTTTGGAGAAGCCTGTCTGGCCAGGGGCATTGTGTGACACACACAGCCAGCTTTAAGGCTGTACGGCCAGTACAGTAGCACAGGGCCCCCGCTCAGAGAAGCCCTGCACTGAGGGTTTCATGCTCGGCCATTGCTCTGCTGATATTCTTAACAACTTGATCTTTCAGCTTATGTTTTGTGAGGGCTGATCAGACAATGAAGTGTGCCAGGGCTAGTACCTGGGCCTCCTGCAGTCCCGCCTCTTTCAGAGGAGAGGTTCTCTGTTGCTTGATCCCCAACCTCTGGCACGGGCCCACTTGGTTCCCACCTCCCTCTCGTCACCCTGCAACTGTGGCTGCTCTCCACCTCGGGAAGATGCCTGGGCGTGGCCATGAGAAAGATCAGAGATGGGTGTGTACATCCTGCCATGTCTTGGAGCTGGGCATGGAGACAGGCGTTCCCACCGGGGCTGGAAGCATCATGGAGTGGTTGGTGGGTGGCCAGCCAGAGGTCAATGTCAGTTAGGACTAGCTTAGAGCCCACCTTGGACCCAAGGACTTACTTAGTGTTTTCCAGTGCAGAACTATCAAATCACTGGGTTTCACCCCATTTGTGTGGCTTGTGGCGACAGGCCTGATGACTGGCTAGACTGTGCCAGACCCTGCCCCTCCCTGGGAGTAGCACATGGGTGGGGGGCTGGTGCAAAGAGACCTTGGCATACCTAGGACTGGAGGGGGTGCCGCTCTGCACGTGGTGAGCAGGGCACCCAGTGACCACGCGGGTCTTCACTCCAAGGCTCTGTGACTGAAGGTGATCTTTTCCGCCCCCAGCTTTTCTGATGTTGGTGCTGTGCCCCTGGCCAGCTCAAGGCACCTTTGGGGATGAGCTACAAAATACTAATTTTACAATTTTGGTGATGTCACACAGAAGTTAAAAACTCTGACATTTTCATTTAAAACTTGCATTGCACAGTATAAAGATGAATGGTAAAATTTATGCTAAAAATTTAACGTTTTAATTTTACTAGGCACTTCTCTACTCTGAACAAAAGGCCTTGTGTATGTATGTTTAACAGACAGAGGAAAGGTGAAGACAAACAGGGTTGGGAAAAGCTATCTGCTACGTTGGCTAAATTTGATTTCCATACATTAGCTACCATCTCCCATGATGCAAAGAGAGGGTTTTGCTGAACTTCCTGCTTAAATCACTCAGGCCTGTCTGACTGGCAGAGCCTCACTCACATGCCTGTGGCCTCGCTGGGAAAGCAGCACTTCACATTTTATATTTCTTTTTTTAAAAATCTATCTTTATTGTTGAAAGTATTACAGATGTCTCTTTATTTTCCCCATTGACCCCCTCCACCCCCTTCAGTCCCCTCCCCATGCGGGTACCGCACTATTGTCTGTGCCCAGGGGCTATGCATATGTGCTTATAAGTTCTTTGGTTAATCGCTCCCCCTCACCCCTCCACCCCTGCCTTCCCTCTGAGATTCGTCAGTCTGTTCCATGCTTCTGTGTCTCTGGGTCTATTTTGTTCATCAGTTTATTTTGTTCTTTAGATTCCACATGTGAGTGCGGTCATGTGATACTTGTCTTTCTCTGACTGGCTTATTTCGCTTAGCATAATACTTTCCAGGTTCCTCCATGCTGTTTCAAAGGGTAAGAGAGCCTTCCTTTTTACTGCTGCATAGTATTCCATGGTGCAAATGTACCACAGCTTTTTTATCCACTCATCTGCTGATGGACACTTGGGCTGTTTCCAGATATTCGCTATTGTAAATTACACTGCTATGAACATAGGGGTGCCTATATTCTTCCTGACTGGTGTTTCTAGTTTCTCAGGATATATTCCTAGAAGTGAGTCAAATGGCAGTTCCATTTTTAATTTTCTTAGGAAACTTCATATTGTTCTCCATGGTGGCTGCACCAGTCTGCATTCCCACCAGCAGTGCACGAGGGTTCCTTGTTCTCCACATCCATGCCAGCACTTGTTGTTTGTTGGTTTGTTTGTTGATGGTAGCCATCCTGACAGGTGTGAAGAGCTATCTCATTGTCATTTAAATTTGCATCTCTGATGTTTCATAGTGCTAAGTAGTCTCTGTTTCCTACCAAGGGTCATACAATTAGGAATTGTCCAAACCTGGGAAGAAGTTCATATGCTATAGCAGTAGCTGGAGGTGCTTTACTCAAATTCCTTAAAAATGACCCCTTCAGGATGCTCTGGCTGACCATGGCATTCAACTGCCAGCGTCTGGGCTGGCCAGAAGTGCTGGGGACTGAGGACTGCTTGGAGCTGCCTCTCTCTCCCCTCTGTCCTTGGGAGGGTACTTATGAGGTGCATATTTTAAACCATTTCCCAGAATTCCCCAGTGACAATGAGCCCTAATCTCTGGCTGCGGCAGCTGTTTAGATAGTTTACCCTCTATTGGCTGCCTTCCCTTCTCTGATCCAGCTCCTCTCCCTTAGGAATCTGTCTTTTATTTCCCAAATAACCATCTTGAATCTTCTTAGCAGGGTCAGCTTCTGAAGGAATTCAAACGAAGATAAACGCAGAACAGGCAAAAAAGCAAAACAGAACAAACAGAAAACCCAAATATCTATCTCTCCTCGTGCTACAAGTATTCTCTGCTTCAGCAACAGTTCTCTGTGCGCACTTTACTAACATTTATTTCTGTGCAAGGTAGCACTTGTCTAAATAGTCCCTTTGTGAGGCCCACATGACCGGGGACCATATACTCTTGGCTGTGTATCCCCAGGGTTCATTGAATGTCACGGGGGCCCAGCAAATATCTGCCAGTGCTGTGAATGAACAGATGAATGGTTATGTGTTTATCCAGACATAATGGCTCATGAAAGATTTAGCTGAAGAATGTGCATCTTACTACTGTTAGCTGAAATCCTGATTGAAGGCATTGTGATTACCTCAGTATTTTCCAATCTGCCCAGTTTTATTTTTGGCCTGGTTGCTGTGTAGCTGTAGGCATGTGATCAGCACTGGTTTGTGGATGGGAGGGTGTGCAAAGAACAAAGCCCTACTGTTTGTTTGTTTGGTGATTTTTTGCTTGAAATTACAGAGAAATATCTCTAAAACTTGTCTTCAATGAAGAAAATGGTATTAAGCACACCTAAACCGGGTCGTAAATGGTGTTTCTTATATCTGATGCCTGGAAGTTTTTGAAAGATCCAGGAGGATGTATAAATTTTCAGAGACTCGGCTGAAGCACTTTCTATCCGATGAGTTGGGTCCTAGCATTGCCCATAGGGGTGTCCTTTAACATTTCTCTTGCTGAGCTTTTTTGCTGAATTTAAAGCCAGTGAAATTTGCCAGCGCAGGGCTTCTCAAATCAGAGGATCTCTGTTTCCTAGAGAATACGCTTGGCTCACAAGAGCACATGCCACCCACACTCCAGAGCGGCACCAGAATGCAGGCTCCAAGCAAATGCCTGTGCTTACCTTCACCTTCTCTCCTAAGAACATGTTGAAAGTGCACCAGTTTGAAGGTCAGGTCTCCTGACTTTTTTTTTTTTTATCACTTTTTACCCTTTCCCTGTAATTTTCATTCTTCTTCTTTTTCTTCTCCTCTCTCTTAAAGCAATGAACAGAAATGGATGCAGGTGGTCTAGTGTGGTAAAGGCATTCAGCAAGTGGCCAGTGGCCATTAATACTGAAGGAAGCAACAATGAGTTCTTTAGGCACTTCCGTACAGAATTTGCTAATGTAGTAAAAGCCACGTATGTTTTCCAGTGTTCCAAGTGAAAGATTATCTCTAGTTTGAAAAATGGAACATAAAAATGTACATGGAGTATCTCTAGGACAGTGATGGCGAACCTATGACACGCATGTCAGAGGTGACACGCGAACTCATTTTTGGGGTTGATTTTTCTTTGTTAAATGGCATTTAAATATATAAAATAAATATAAAAAATAAATCTTTGTTTTACTATGGTTGCAAATATCAAAAAATTTCTATGTGTGACACGGCACCAGAGTTAAGTTAGGGTTTTTCAAAATGCTGACACGCCGAGCTCAAAAGGTTCGCCATCACTGCTCTTGGATAATCCAGCAGTAAGAGTATCTCTAGCAGAAGGAGTATCCCAAGGATAAGCAACTGACTCTAAAGTATCTAAATGAATAGCTAAAGCTTTGGTTCTAAAGTAATTATGAGTTTAAATAGAGTTGTATAAGTTTTTAAATTTCTTACACTGATTTAATATTTGAATTTAGACATATTTTGTTGACATGTTTTTTTTTAAAAATTTGGTAACTGTGTTTTAATGAAACTTTATTTACTTTTTTATCAGACCCTCATTGTCCTGAGAACTTGACCTTGAAAAGTGGTCATGCAAGGGAGAAGGAGGCAGGGGAGGCAGGGGCTGGGTGAGGCCAGTTCGAATCAAAAGGAAAAAAAGGAGAAAATGTCATATAAAGAAATGAAATTTCTGCACAGTTACCCTATCGGTGGGACCATCCACCTCCAGATGCATCAAGTATTGAACTCTTTGCAAGCAAATTCCTTTCTTGTATGTGGCCATCTAATGAGAAATGCCTGTGTCAACTTTGATGTATGGTTAGAGTTATCCAGCAGGAGGGAGGAGAGAAATAATTTTGAGTGAGGGAAGAGGAAAAGGGAAAAGAACCTCTCAAAAAAAACCCTGAAATCGTTGGTTTTAGAGAAAAACCAAAATAGATTAAAATTTCAATGTACTTAGAGTTCAAAGCTGGGTGGCTCTCTCTGTAAAATTTGACTTTTATTTTTATCAAAGTAATACATATTCATAGTTTTTATTTCAATAAGCTTATGGAAAACAGCAGTTTTCCTGCTTTGCTGCTCCCACCCCTGATTCAGGCTTCCCAGAGGCAGCCTGTTCAGCTGTTCACACTCTTTCTTCTGCTATCTTCGCCTTGTTTTCAAATAACATGTTTGCATCATTATGTTGTTCTTTCTTTATTTTTGAACCTCAGACATGTTTCGTTGCATCCTACTCTGAAAGAGGAACAATTAGTCCTCTTACCACCACCACCCCAACCTACCCACAACTTTTCTTTTTCTCATTCTCCAAATAGAGTTTTTCTGCAATTCTGGGTTAAGTAGATATCTCATCATTTACGTTACCGGGACTGTGAGTGGGCATTTTGTGTGTGTATGTTCAGGATAGCTGCTTGTGTACACTTAAAGCAATATTTGTGTTGTTATGGGATTTTTAAACAATGATTCAATTCCTTAATGTTATAACTTCTCAAATGCTTTACTTTAAGCTTTTAACTTTAACTTACAAATTTATTGTTCTGCCCATAATCTATTAGTACTAACAGTCATTTATAAGGAGGGTTTTTATTAATGTTTGGTCTTACTTACAAATTTATTTTAAAATCCGGTAAGCAGCTTTACACTTTATTTCCTATTTAATATTTTTAAATATTGCATTTAGCTGACTAATAAAGAAAACCAAGAGCTTGGACAATCCTAATAAATTTAGCAAAGTAAACTTATAAATATGCTCCTCATCCTAGATTGATCTTCTATTTTTCTTGTTTCCTCTTTTCTATTTTTTTTAATCTTTTTTTGTTTGTTTGTTTGTTGTTTGTTTTCAAAATCATTTTCTCAAATTTATCTTTCGGACCTTTGATCGAATTTTTAATTTCTGATATTGTTCAATTTCTGAGAGTTCTTTCTTGTTTTTCAAATATTTCTTCAAAAATTATATTACTTTCTATTCTCTTATCTCTTTTACAATGTTAGATTCATTACATTATAGAAGTTTCTTCTGCTGCCTGTATTGTTCCTGTTTTATACAAATCCCTTTTTATGTTTGTTTGTTTTGTTCTCTCCCATTAAATGCTTCCTTCTAAGGTCAGAATCCTGGGTCTGACAATTTGTCCAGAGAGGAATCCTCCAATTATCGGGGGGCTGCAAGCCCACTGCTGGTCATCAGTGAGCTGAGTCAGGGGAGGAAGCAGGGAGAGGGCTCAGTTCATCCCAGGTTCCTCCTGGTGCAACACCCCACCCAGCTCTAACTGCCCATCTTGGGTCTCGCGCAAAGCTTCTCAGGTCAGCCTTTCAGAGAGAAAGCCTGTCTCTACCCCGGATCATTGAGGCTGTGCCTTGAAGTACAGCTCTGGTGCTTCTGCTGGGAAATTTTGGAAGAGGAGAAAGGTATAAAATGTACTTTAATGAGCTAATGGAAGGTTTAAAGACACATAATACCAGAGGTAAAACAAGACTCAGTCATATGCATCTTCCTTCCTTTCCCCCTGCACTCACTCAACGAGCATTTACTTAGTATGTACTTTGCACGTGACAATAGGAACCCCATGATCATCAAGAAGCCAGTCACAGTTCCTGCTTCATGGTGCTTAGAGACAAGCCAGCAGAAGAACACTGAAGAAATCATTACATAATCAATCACTTAGCTAATTACATTTCTGTGAAGTGCTCTGAAGTAAAAGACAGTGCTAAGAGAGTATATAAAAGGGGAGTAACATGTTCTGAGTGTGTATGTGTAGAACTATGAGTTAACTAACCAAGGTTGGGAAGATGGGGTGCAGTGGAGGAGGAAAGACATTCCAGGCAGAGGGAGTAGGATGCTTAAGACCCTGCAGTCCAGGGGTTGGAAGAAAAGTGGCTTGTTTAGGACTAGGAAGGAATCCTGTGTGGCTGGAGACAGTAAAGCAGCCAGAGTAGCAGCAAGGAGGTGGAGAGGTGGGCAGGGCAGTGTATGCAGGGCTCCAAAGCCAGGATAAGGATGGGGCCGGGGGGGAGCTCAGTCCATTCTGTTTTTAAAAGGATTAGTCTCCTTGCTGCTGGAGAATTTATTGAAGGGAGACATTTAACTGCTGTGTGGGTGCATAATTATATAATCTTTCTGATAAATAATTTGGCAAAATGTATTCAGAACCTTTAAAAATTCATAGCCTTCGTTTGTTAATACAACTTTTACAATTCTAAAAAAAAAGGACAATGATTTATATACTCATCTATATATATAAAAGCCTAAGCAACTGGCTGACCGGTCAGTAGCTATGACACACAATGACCACCAGGGGGCAGACGCTCAGCGCAGGAGCTGCCAAGTGACAGCAACTTTTTAGAGTGCCCTCTCGCACTTCGGGAACCCTCAGGCCCAGGGACCCCACCTGCCAGAGGCACCCCACTCACTCCACAGATGCCCTTTGAACCCTGGTGCCACCCCAGGTGCGGCTGGCCGGGGAGGGACCATGGGAGGTTGGCTCCAGGTTGTGTCCTGCACGTCTCCCCCAGTCCTGCCCCACCGGCCACCTTCTAATTGATTTCCTTTCAGTGTGCACGAAGCCATGCACTGGGACTCTAGTATATTCATATTTGTTTATAAAAGTGAAAAACTAGAAACAATTCAAAAATCAAATAACTATAGCAACAACTAGGTGTATTGCCTATTCACTGTTTTTAAGTATGTATATTTTAGATTTTCTAATAAACTTACTAGATAGGTAATATTAATGTTCTTATATACAGGAAACTAATTTTCGAGGGAAAGCACTGCGAGGTTAAGTATCTTTTCCAATGTGACAGAGGTGGTGGGTAGGAGGCCTGGGCTGTTGGAACCCAGTCCCTGGGCTTCTTACATGAAATTACTGATTGGCAACCAGTTTAGCAGCTGGCACACCAGAGGATGGAATAATCTACAAACATGGAAATGAAGTCCTCAAAGAATATTTTAGGACTTGGGTGAAACATTTAGAATATAGTATTCAATAAAAAAGACCAAGACAGCCCGGCTGGTGTTGCTCAGTGGTTGAGCATTGACCCATGAACTAAGAGGTCACTGGTTTAATTCCCAGTCAGGGCACATGCCTGGGTTGCAGGCTCAATCCCCAGTAGGGGGTGTGCAGGAGGCAGCCAGTAGATGATATTTCTGTCATCAATGTTTCTATCTAATCTATCTCTCTTCCTTCCTCTCTCTAAAAATCAATAAAAAGCATGTTTAAAAAAAAGACCAAGATACAAAATTGGCTATATAAACTTTTGATTATGCAAAAGCAAAGGTATATGTACTAGTATGTGTGGTGGGATTATTCATCTGTAGTGGGCTATACTTCTCTTAAGTCTTCCTGTCCTCCCTAGATCCTGAAATTCTTTCCTTCTTACTCCAAGGGGCCTTTTTCCAAGCCCACACACATGATAGTCATGATCACCCGCATCAGAAACTGCTTTGAAGACTGTACCTCTCAACGACAAACATTGCAAGCTACTGATGTGCCGAATAACAATATTCACAGGCTGGCTTGAGGAGCAGGTTTTTCTACTCCCTGAAGAGAGAGCTGAGAAGCAGAAGCAGCAGCCTGAGAGAAGGAGCAGATGGGAGGGAGGAACTGAAAGACCTCCATCCTTGGGGAGGAAATAGAGCCTTCTTCGGCAAGTACCAGGGACACCTAGACACTGACTCCATGCCAAGCAGTCCTGGTTGCTGTCAGGAATTCACGCATTACCAGCTTAGTGTCCCAGCGTGTCTGCCTCCATCCAAATGGTTCCTGCAGGCAGTCCAGGCACTGAAACCTGTAGGGGATTTAATGTCCAGTGAGGAGCTGATGGATGGCATAGACTTGGAGCTAGGACAGCAGTTAATACACTTCTGTTACAGAGGCATAGAAACAAAGAAGAGAAAATACAGAAAAATGTCAACTATGCTCATACATTGATGGTGAGTATAGGTGATTATTTTCTTCTTTAACATTCATTGCATTTCAAAATATGCTATGAAATATAGCATTTATAATAAACATGTTTGAAATGAGGGAAAGGTAATGTACAGTCTTCATGGGGACATGTGCCTGATATATGGCAATTCCAGCTCCGCACTGAGTTGAGCCAAGAGAGGGTCTTCAGTGGTGCCAGGAGTTCTCTTTGAAAATCCATCTGAGTTCAGTGCAATTATAAGTAACCAAATTCAAAAGCTCAGAGTTCTTCACTGTAAAAGACAGGTGTCATCATCTTAGCTTGGACAGAGGGCTCTGATGGACGGCAGAATGCAATGTGAATTGGAGGAATGTGCTGTGCTCTAGACTACTAGCTGCATTGTGGCCTGTAATCTCTTCTGCGTACCTCCCTCCATAGTACTCATCCAAGTTGCACTTATTCTTATCCATGTGGCCAATGAACGTCTGACTCTTTCAGTAGACTTTAACCTCTGCAAGAACAGAAACTATCATTTCCTTTTAACTATTGAAAATCCAGGCTAGAGATTATTCTTGGTGCATAGTCGTTGCGCAATAAACATTGGTTGACTTAATGAAAACCTAGACCCCACTTATCCAGAAGGAAAGGGAGGCCTTTCCTGGGGTGTTTTAGAGATTAACAAAAGTAAGCATAACTCTGGGAACTTCTGATTTGTAATCGTGTCCCAGGTAGAGGTATTGTAAGGCAGGTCACTGATCAGTTTTCCGCGTTGTCGGCCAAAGATGGCTTCCCGGGAGGACTTGCCACCTAAAATGAGTCTTAAAAGATAAAGAGGAATTAGCCAACTAAAGTGGATTGTGGGGTGTGTAAAGCCTGGGGGTGGGCAGATTTAGGGGCTAATCAAGGAAAAATATATGACCATGAGGTGGCAGTTGCACATACAAGCTCTCTGAGCAATATTCTGACGAGTACCCAGGCAGGGGAAGTCCCTTACAGCGGGAGTCTGCCCAGAGAGGATGGCAAGGAAATTGGGTGAGGGGCAGGGAGGTAGACAGGAGAGGGGGTTCAGAGGGAACTTAGTGTCAGCAGCACAGGGGTCTCTGGGTCCCAGAGGTCCGAAGGGCAGCAGCGGCTCCAGGTCTTTTTGGCCCAGGCCTCATCTTCCTTACTGTCAGCAGACAGAGGTGAGGTTTTAGGAGGGATGTAAAGCAAGCTGGCTCTAAATGGCTAAAAAATCTGCTTGTTTGGGCTATTTTTAAAGTAAATGGATGTATAAAAACATGAGTTTGGCAGCAGCCGGCTTCTGAGCTAACAAATCTCAGCCTGCTGTGAAGATGTAAACAGTAGGAACCAGTACACAGAGCCCATCATTAGCTCATTGTGCAGCAGGCACTCTGGGCTGCACGGGTGTTCAGGTAGCTGGAGCTGTTGGTGGGAATGGGGCAGGGGCAGGAGAGTGGGCAAGGATTATGTATGAAGGAGCCTTGTGTGTTGTTCTGAGAGGTTTGAACTCTGGGCTAAAAGCAATATGGGGGGTCATTGAAGGAATGTACTAGATCTAACCATCAGAAGTATTTATAAAGCACTAACATATATATCTTGAATGGAAAATACTGTCCCAGAGCCTTGCTACTCAAAGACCAACAGGATTGGCACTGCCTGAGAGCTTATGGGAAATGCACAATATCTAGTCCTCGTTCAGCCTTGTCTTTTAAACAAGATACCAGGCTATTGCGAGCACATTACACTTTGAAAATCACTGGCCTGGAGTAGATGGATGGCCATAGATTTACACTTCAAATATAGACTTATTCTGAAGAGATTTGCTCACTAATTTTGAGTCCCTTCAAAGTTATATGTGCATATTACTTAAGTAGTAGAGTAGATCTACAAGGCTTATGATGAAAAATAGCAGTATCCCTCCTACTCCTCCATTCTGGTCCCCAAAGGCAATCACTTTCCACTTTTGGGGATAATTATTTCATAGCCACAAATAGTATGTTTATACTTCTATTTTTAGTATTAGGCTTAAATACTGATTTTTCACTATACAAGATGAGTATTTAGTACTCATTCACCTCTACCACACATATTCAACGTTCTCCCTTGTCCTCTCCAGTTATTTATAATTTTTATTTAAATCTATATGCAATATTTACATTGACATGGCTCTAAATATTCTGTTTACAACTGTAGTTTGGTATTATTTTATTTTCTTTCTTGCACAACTTTTTGTTATTTCCTTGGAGCATTCTTTTTCCATGAATGATTATTCACTCATCCACTATCCTGTGCCATAAGTATAAAATTCCTCAAAAAAATTGGATTCTCTCTCTCAGCAACAACCTCCATTTGTCTCATGCTGGGTTCTGCTTCCTTAATCCCATATCTACCTCTTTGTTTACTCCATTATTTTGGTGGTCCTTGTCATGTTTTAGAAATGAAATGTTTGACATGTCTTTATTCTACCCTAACTCTTAATTTGCAGTTTAGTCATTTACACTCCTCTCCCCAGAAGCTCTTAGAATCTTCTCTCTGCCTTATTCAAGTTTCTGCAATCTCAGTCGTGTGCTTTGCTGTGGATCTATTTCAGCTATGTACTGGATACTCAGTAGGCCCCATGTTTGTCTTTTAGGTCATCCATAACAAAGTACTACAAAGTTTAGGCCTTAAACAACAGAAATTTGTTGTTTCATAGTCCCGGAGGTAACAAGTCTGAGATTAAAATGTCAGCAGAGCTGTGACGGGGAAGCTGTTCTATGTCTCTTGTAGTTTCTGGAGGTTTACTGGGAATCTGTGACTTTCCTAGGCGTATAGATGATTCGTTCACCCAAGTGTCTGCATTCATCTTCAGATGGCCTTCTCCCTGTGTGCATCTACACCTGTGTCCAAATTCCCCCTTTTTGTAGGGACACCAATCATAATGGATTTGGGCTCACCCTACTGACATTATCTTAACTTGATTATATCTGCAAAGACTCTATTTCAAATAAAGTCACATTTTGAAATACTGGAGATTAGGACCACAATTAGGGGAACACAATTCAGCCCATAACAGCCTCTGTGAATGAGAAATTCAGTTCTTTTAGATCTGGGACATTTTCTTGAATTGTTTCTTGAAAATTTTCCTATCTGTTTTTTGTTCTGTTCTCTCTGGAACATCTGTTAATTTGGATCTTAAAACTTGTGAAATGATCCTATAATTATATTAACATTTTCCCTGTTAGTATGTCTTTATTTTAAAGTCTGTATCTTCCAATATTTTTATTTAATTTTTTCGTATTTCCCCATCATATACAAACTTACAATACCCCACCCATCCACACATTGTCTCTGTTGTTTGTATAATTTTGAAGAGCTCTTTTTCGTTCTCTGAATATTACTTTTTATAACCTTCTGCTATTGTTTCAAGATTTTACTGTATTCCCTTTTCTTTCTGAAGATAGCAAAAGATATGCTTTGAGGTTTTCTTTATCCACCATTGTTTGTTTATTCACTTCCTTTTCATTTTTTTTGTTTGGTGTATTTTTTAAATGTTATTTTTATTAATTTCAGAGAGGAAGGGAGAGGGCGAGAGAGAATGATGAGAGAGAATCGTTGATTGGCTGCCTCCTGCGTGCCCCACACTGGGGACTGAGCCTGCAACCCAGGCATGTGCCCTGACCGGGAATCGATGCTCAACCACTGAGCCATGCTGGCCAGGCTGGTGTATTCTTATTGATGCTCCTTAACTGTCTGTTCATGCTTAGGAGTAGGGCATGAAACGCTGAACTGATGCACTGTGTGTGCACTCCAGGCTGTCAACTGGAGCGTGTTAATCTTGGTTTTCTGAGACTTTCTGAAGGTTCAATGAAGAAAGGGAGGAAATATTTAGTATTTCATTTAATTTCTCTGTTTCAGTCTCTTCCAAACCTCAGCTGTCCTTGGTATTTGTCCTCTTGTGGTGGCGAGGCTCTAAAGATGCCCCCGTCCCCAGTGAACTACATTGGTCTTCGTGTTCTTGTATGGTTCATTAGCTTGCATCTGGACTGGCCTTGGGACTCTCTTTTGAGCAATATAAGTGGCAGAAGAGATGCTGCATGACTTGCAACTTTATATCATAGACTCTTGGACTCTTACCTGGGGTTCTCGGAAACCTCTGTGGAATCATTTCAACTAGTCAGAGCCTGCCAAGCTGTGCTGAAGAGACACTAGCGCATGGAGAGGCTGTGTGGGAAGGAGAACATCTGCTCATCCTCTAGTTGTTCCAAGCATTCTAGCTGAGGAGCCAGGCATGTGAGTGAAGACTTCATCTTGGACATCCAACCCATTCATGCCTTCAGAGACTCCGGCCTAGCCACCATCTGTCCATACCTGCCTTAGAGAGCCCCAGCGGTGATTGCCCAACCGAGCCCAGTCAGTCTGCGGAAGCAGGAGGTGTAGTAGTAAATGAGTATGCGACGCCACTACATTTGGGGGAGTGTGTTACCTACCTCTAGATTACAGAAACATCTCTCCAGCACAGGACTTCTATTTTATTTTAGCCTTCTCCAAAGGACACATTTCCAATTTTCTGTTGAGGTGGAGCAGAGGTAGTTGCCCAACTGTGCAGAGTCACGGTGGGGACCTGAGAGTCTCATTGCTCCTTAAAATGGCATCTGAATGACCTCCTGTATTTCAACCACATCATTACCCGCACAGCGTCTGTTCCGGCACCGCCTGCAAGTTCTGCAGTGACGTCAGGTTACTGCACAGCTTCTACCCCGGAAGCTTAGACTTTCTCTTTCTCAAGCCTTCCAAGCAGGTACCCATATCCATCTGTTTTCTAGCTTCCAGAATTCTGTTTTGGTTATTCTCCTTTTCTGTTTGTCTGTGGTTTTTATGGCTTTTACGGCTTTTATTTTGGTGAAGTGTCTTTAATCAAAAGTCCCTAGAAACCATTTTATTAAAGGGCATTACTCAGAGCAGAACATTGTAAACAAAATAAATAGGGCTTTCAAACAGATTAAAATTAATTACTTAAAAAGAGGTAAGTCTGAAGGCCCACTTTATAAAATCTGGGACATCAGCTTCGACGAGTGGAGTTCTCTGAAGGACTAGGCCAGGTACCTTTTTAAGCCCATACTTACACAAGACAATTCACATTCAGGCAAACGATGTTCTTAAAGGCACCCCGCCAGCGATTCTGAATAAATATTTTTTCATCTTATAATAAGATTTCAGAGGGATTCAATATGGCTTTTTCCCTCAATGCCTCTTTCTGCTACAGTGCAATTCTGAGTTCATACATACTTAAAGTCATATTCAGAAATAATTTGCTACAATATTTTTGCTACAACTTATTATGGAAGTATATTTTTCTAACATAAGTAACAAAAATAACAATTCTCAACTTCTTTCAAGATGAGTCATCGTTTTTGAGAACATAGCCATGCATTCTTAAAACATTTTAAGTATCTTTGCTTGTAAAAAGCAATATCACTGTCCATAAATGGTTCAAGAGAGAAAGAAAACTTGGGGGAAACTATGAAGGGAAAAATTAGGCAGCAGATGACGTAAGCCCCATCAACCTGTTAGAATCTCCCTTTGATTCTTAGGTCTCAAAATATCGTTTTAGTTTACTCAAGTCCTGGCTATGATTTAATAAGGAACCCTCAGACAAAACTTCACTTTTGAATGTAACGCAGCTGTCCGGAGGCTTTAATTCTGAGTTAATTATCCTAATATGCATATAGCTTTCATAAAATCCTGCAGAATCCCTTGGGAATGAAAGTATTACATTCTGCTGCCCCCTGGCAGACGTTTGGTTTACTGAAACTATGAACCACCCCAAGGAAATGAAAGGGGACTGCGGCTGTCTCGTCTGTACACCTCAGAGTAGAGAATATTCTTTTCAGTGTGTTTTGTCCTATGAACAAATATTACCACTGGAATGAAATTTGTTTGAGTTACGATTTTGCTGAAGCAGAACCAGTTCATCTAAATTGTTGGCCTCACTGTCTCTATAAACAGGAAGAGTTAATATTAAGTGAATGCCAGAGTGAATGAGTGTTAAAGTAGATAATAAAAGAGAAGCACTACCATCACTTTATCATACATTTGACCTGTGAAACAGAGCAAAATACAGGTAGAATTGAAGCCCATGGATATCCTCAAAGGTTCTTGGGATGGAGAGCACTTTCGAACCACAGATATTTATTCGTGCACACCTGCTAGAAAAGAAGGAGTATATACTAGATTTGGCTTAAGTAGTTCCTGGAGGCACAAGTGAGTCATGTAAGGAAGTGGCCCAGATGTCCATTTCCTTCTCCTAACCTTCTCAACCTCTGGTCTCCTAGGGAGTTCTCTATGACCAGTTGACTGTAGAAGAAGTTGGGCCTGGTTCTACAAATGTTTCTGCAAAATGTACAGGTGCCACACAGTGGCTGCACTAGGATAGCCCCACCCTAGGATGCCCCTGAAAGACAGTAATAGAGGGCAGAAATTCCATTTCTCATTTTTCCGAGAAGGAGAGATGACCAGAGTTATGGATACATACCTATTTCTGGACTGTGGCTAAAGGGTTTACTGGTGCCAGGGCTGACCAGCAGCCCCTGAACGATGGATGAACAGATTACTCAGACACAGTTTGTAAAAGAGAAAGCTAAGGGCCCCTGGCTCTAGTGGCCAGGGCAGCCTCGATTGCCTGCCTCGTTAGGCTTTTATTGGAATGTTTATCTTTAGATACAATCAGGGTGAGTAGTCTTGGGAGGACACGTGTGTTTACATTGCACTCTAGGCAAGGGCATCCAGGGATTAAGCATAAGATTCCAGTATTATGCTTGATATTAACTCTTCCTGCTTATAGAGACAGTGAGGCCAACTCAGGGGTCTGCACTTCCACAGACCTGTTTGGAAAGGTCAAGGAATAATTAGGGGCGCCGCCTTCGACTCCCTAAGGGGAGACTCCCTAAGTCTCCCCTAAGACGAAATTCTGATAAACAGGGCAGGCGGCCTTCCACATACTTCCCTTTTCTCAGAATATCCTCCTGACAACTTCCCAACCAAGTCTCTTGTGCTCCCCAACAGGTTGGATAGAAAATCAGTGACAAGGAAGTCAGGGAGGAGAGGTATGTGAACAAACCTCCCTGAATGGGCACCCAGCATAAAGATACTTGTGTTCCATGTGAACACTCACAAAGGGTGATCCCAGCAAAAGGGATTTTAATAATAAGGTAGGTAGGGTAACGTGTTTGTGAATGTCAGTGAGCTTCCTTCCCTAGCCACTTCTGTCACTGACCATTGAGCACAGGAATAGAATGCCGTGGTGGTAAGAAAGCGAGGTTGTGCATGGCTCAGCAACATGGACTTCAACTCACCAAGGCCAACCTGGCTACAGCTATTGCTGAGTACTCCAGTAACCTCCCATATTGGCAGTGCATCTGCCAAAACTGCCATCTATGGACTTATAGAATGCCCACCCATCATCCTGGCATTTACACCGCATTTCCTATGACCAAGGAGATCAATTCACAGCCGGTGAAATGCAGCCATGGCGCATGCTTATGGGATTCACTGACTGACCACATTCCTTGTTGGTGGAGTGACCTGTTAAGGATTTAGTTATGGGACCAGCTAGGGTGGAACATCTTGTGGGGCCGGGCAGTGTCCTCCAGGATACGGCATATGCTCTAAATCAGCATCGAGTATGTGGTACACTTTCACTTATAATCAGGATTTTAAGAGCCAGAGTCTAGAAACTAGAGGACAGACTTAGGGCTCTGCTTGCTAGAGTTTGTAATTTCAAGGGAGTGATGCTTCCGCTGAAGGGTAGATCCCATTGAATCGGAAACTGAGACTGCTCTCTGCCCACGCCGGGCATCTCATGACATTGAACCAACAGGCAAAAAAGGGGATTGTCCCACTGGATGGGTAAGTTTTTCTGACCGTCAAGGGGAAATGGGTTGCTTCTGCACAATGAGGGTCAGGAGAAGTATGTCTGGAATGCAGAAATCCTGACCTCTGACCTTTTTCTTCCTTTTAAATTTGAACGAAACTTGCTCTCTTAAAGATGATACTTGTATGTTCTGCTTTTTGGGTGTTTTTTTTTTTTTTACCATTTATTAAGTGTACAGTTTGCTAAATATAGGACTTCATTCATTTTGCAGTGATTAAATGAATAATGAACAGGGAATGTAGAGTCAGAACTTACTCAGCACAGTGGAATGAATCAGGATTTGTTTCCCTAAAATTCCAATTTCTTAATTCTTCCTTATAACTGGCAATATATTTCCAGAATAATATGCTAAAATGATCCACGGGCAGTCACTCCTTACCATGGTGGTTTTAATTCTGTACACATTCTTTTACATTTTTTGAAATCCTTTCTTGTTGCCCTCAATGCTCCTTTCCTTTTCTCTGCCGTAGCAGTGTGGTTGCTGAACAAATTGCTTCAGGCTTTTAAAGGGAATAGACAAGACTGCTTTTTGTCATGATTAACTTTGGGGACGTAGAGGGAAGCCGCTCACAAAGTTGTGGGAGAAATCATCCACTCCCCATATGTTGCTGGCACTGATAACGTGTAAAATCTATGGAGTAATCAAACTTGCATAACTATTAAGAACATGGCATTTGAAAGCTGAGGTTTTGTTTTATGCCCTCTTACATTTTTTCTTACCAGTTATTTCACCCTCGCTGGTACCATAACTAAATCCTTACCATCACATATCTTTCATTATCTTGGAAAATATTCTAGAATAATGGGAAATTAGAAGAATTAAATGGATATGGTGAGAGTGAGTTGAAAAATTTGAATCCAGTTCAGTTTTTAAAAAATGCATAATATAAATCAACCTGGATTAATTGGTAACTAAATTATAAGGAAATAAAGACTACTCATTTTTATGTGGCTAGAAATGTTGATAGAGCTTTTATGGACTTCAGTCTTAAGTATGAATAGTATTCTGTTATTTATACCTAATCATATCTCATGATATCTCTTATAAAGGTATTTCAAGGAAAAACTCTGACTCAAGTCCTACAGATAATTATTTCTATTCCCATTTTGAAGAGGAGAGATAACTAAGTTCACCCCACTTCCACTACTGCACTGTGTCCACAGATCAGAGTGGTACCAAGCCCTCCAAAATGATTTTGGAGATACCTGTGCATCTCCTTTCTCAGATTCTTTTTTCCCCAGGAGTCATTCAATTATCAATCCAACAAATATTTATTGAACAGTTATGTGCTGGGTCTTGGGAAACCAATGGTTTAAAAAAATAGTTCATATTCCTGCTCTTACAGTGCTTACATTCTAGTGGGAGTAGTCAGACAATGAACAAAAATGTTTAAGGATTAATACAGATGCTAATATACAATGATAAGCTATTAATACAGATGCTATTATATGATGAAAGGGATGAAGAATGTTGACATAATTTATTTTAAAATACAATTTAAAGTATCCCTTGCCCAATGGCTCAGTTGGTTGGAGCATCGTCCCGTGCACCAGAAGGTTGTATTTTTAAATGTATTTTAAAACACAGTTTAAAGAGTGGTTAGGAAAGTCCTCACTGAGAAGGAGACATCTAGAAAGATCTGGGAAAATGAGAGAGCAAGTCAAGTGGGTATTTGGAGGAAGAACATCAACAGGTACAAAGGCCCTGAGTTGGGAGAAGTTCTGATTGGAGTGAGGAATTGTAAGAAAGCCAATATGTCTACCATGATGTGAAAAGCTGGGAATATTAGGAGATGAAGTCAGAGATGTAGCTAGGCCATGTTGGGGGTGGGATGGGGAATATAAAGAGAATCGGGTCACGTGGGACATTGTGAGTGACTGTAAGGCACTCTGAGTAAGGGGAGGACATGGGGTAGAGGAGTAACACTGAATGAGATTCATCAGGCTGCTTATTGAGAACTGCCGGCAGGGGGTAGTGTAGGGCAGAACAAGGAGACCAATTAGAAGGCTATTGCAATAACCCAGAGGAGAGATTCTGGTGTATTGGACTGGGTGTGGGTAGCAATCACCATCAGTGTGGTGAGCATTGACCACTATTACGGATGTCTCCCTTTTCCTCACCTCTACACAACTCCCTCCCCATGTAGCATTGAGAGATGTGCCACATGTTGGGTATGATGGGACAAAAGAAATCAAAGATGTCTCCAAGGGCTTTGAATTACAACTGGAGGAACAGAATTGTCTGGGACTGAAAAGTACAAAACTGATGGTGGAATAAGTCTGCTGGGATAAAGAAGAGCTCAGTTTTAAACATATGGTGAGTTTGAGATCTGGAGTAGGCAATTGGATTTACAAATCTGGCATTTAAGGAAAGGGTTTGAACTGAGGGTAAACATTTAGAAGCTTTCAGTGTACATTGTACTTAATGCCATGAGACTGGATGACATCAGGGGGTGGAGACGGTGGATGGGTGTAGATAGAAAAGGTCTGATTGACAGTTCAGTAGATAAATTCACCTCCTTAAAAGTAAACAACATTCCTAGTGAGAGGGGTATGGACTTACTCTAGAACCCTCATCAGAATGAACTAATGGGACCTCAGAATCATCCCCACTCGTGGGTTGGTAACTGCAGGACTGATGGGTTACTGACAGAGTGTCAGTGAGGAGCTGCATCGAGCACAGATCAGGCATATCTCCTCCGCAAGGTGAGACCAGGAATATACATGCATGCCTGCCTACAGTCCCTGGGGTCCTCCATATCCTCCTCCACTGTGAGACCAGGAATATACATACATGCCCGCCTACAGCCCCTAGGGTCCTACTTATAATTGTTGTGATGCTAAATGCTTGGATAAAAAGAGTATCTATGAACAAATACAGGAAAGTCTAAATCCACAGAGAGAAAAACAACATTTTCCAACACAGTGTCAATGTCTGTAGTCTTAAGTTATGACTATCCAGAATATTTATTGTCTCAGATTACGCTACATTGAGCGTCTTCCTCAATCAAAATGTGTAACTGTTTCCTTATCTTTGCAAAATGGAAAGGCCCATGGGGGCGGTTCCCCAACAAAATAAGACAGCTTCTTCCAGAGGCAGGTTTAAGGTCTTCTTAGGAGGCTGACGTTTGAACGTTGTTTAGACTATTCCAGCTTCTTAGAGTCCTATTATATCAGTTTATACACATGGGAATAAATAGATATGTACAAACACACACATACACTTCTAAGAAGTAGTTGAGTGAGGTGTCTCATTAGAATTAACACATTTTAGAGTGTACCCTTAAATTATACCTATGAGTAGTGATAAATAGTATTAGAATTTATGTAAAACTTCCCTTATTTTATAAAAATTTCTCTTGGATAAATCTAGTAAGGAATGATTTTGAAATACTGTATTATCAGCAAAATTTTTAAATCCTAAAATAAGATAATTAGGAGTAGATAACAGCTGCACAAACTTGATAAGCAGTAAAAATGGTTAGAATATTTTTACAGCAATTATGCAAATAGTTGGGGGTCTGAACTAAGGGCAGCAGAGAAGGGGGCCTATCGGTCAGTTCGGAAAGCACATTAACTGTGAACCAGTGCAGCAGTTCCATTCTGGAAGCGGCAATTATGGCATTAAAATGCTCAGTGAAAATCAGATGTAAGAAAGGCTTGGCGCCTTGCCCATGAGGTACTCACGATTGTCCAAACCTCTACATGCTCTCTTCTGACGCTGTAACTAAATATGGCAGTGCACATGGAGAGCATTCACAGGATGCCAGTGTAAGACAATGCAAGCAAAGGGGAAGTGGACAAACTGATACTATTAATCTGCAGGAAGACATGACATAAGAGGTATGACGTAGTCATCAATTTGCTGGAAAAGTCCTTTGTCAAAAATAAAACCACGTTATAGTAGGAAAGAACCCTGCATGTCAGACCCAAACAAGCATGAGGTAAAATCCTGGCTCTCCTGTTCCCTGGAATGATTCGGGCAAAGTAACTTAACATCCTCTGGTTTCTTCAGCTGTAAATGGGGATAAAATACAGCCATTCATGAGCTATCATAAAGATTAGATGGAAGTATATAGTGTAAGGAAACACCTAGCAACATGTCTGGCAGAGAGCAATGATAGAAATGATGAACTAGTCAAGCCTGCTCGTGGCACTGACACCCGTCCTGATGGCACTGGACTGGGGTTAAGAACATGACTTCTGAAGCCACATTGCCTGGATTCAAATTCTAGCTATGCCACTTGCTAGCTGTGGGACCGCGGTCTAGTTATTTAAATTCTTTTTTTTGTCACTTGTTAACCCAGTTCTGTCTATAGATTTTGAGGATTATATTACTTAACACGTGTGAAATGTTTAGGATAGTTCCAGAGACTATTCCTTTTTTGCCTCTTCCTTTCCCCCTTTCCTTTCCCCTTTCTCCTCCTCCTTCTCCTCATGATTGGTATGATTTGAGTCAATACTTTCGATGTTTCTGGGAAGTTGTAAGTATGGAGAGTGAATCAGAGCAAACAATGCATCAATACTGGTTTCAGTTGTGTGGCTAGTCCTCCTTCCTTTCCATTCCATATGGAGTCCCTGGAGCACTGCCTAATGAGACGTCCGTGTGCTCATCTCCATAGAGTCTACTTGCTCAGATACAAAACACGTGGCAATTACCTATAGTGATATCTGCACGACAATAATAATAAGCAATATTTGAATATTATGTGCTGAACACTGGGCTCAGTGCTTTATGTCTATTATCTAAAGTAACTTTCAATGGGTAGGTACTACTAGTATGTCCATTTTATATATGTGGCTACTGTGGCTCAGAAAGGTTAAGAAATTTCCCTTGGTTACCCAACTATAAAATAGTGGAGCCAGAATTTGAAACCTTGAAGTTCAGTTCCGAAGATGGCACAATTTACCATGATACTATACTGTGAGTAGGTGATCAATAAACATTTATAGAATACGTTGAAGTGATTTGACATTTCCATTTAGTTGTTTTGAGAATCCTTTTATCATGATAAATTCCTACTCTGAATGAACTCATTACTGTTAATAATAAATGCACATAAGTGGGTAAGTCGGTATTAAAAATGGAAAGAGAGGTAGAAAATTGTCAGGTCAAGACATTTCTCTAAGGGAGTGTTTTTGCTCAGAAGATAAGCATGTTAAGGAGTGGTAAATGCATGACAAACATAAAAATATGCTCAATGTCACTAGTAATTGGGGTTTCAGTGGATCCCCATTAACACAGCACTGAAATATAATCAGATTCACACAATTTGTAAGGGACTGATCATGCCAATGTTGGCAAAGATGTGGGAAACTGAACACTACCACACACTACTGATTAAGGTTATAAATCAGTACTTTGGAGAACAATTTGACACTATCTAGTAAATTTGAAAAATGCATACACATTACCACTTCTCAGTTAAACTCATAAACTAGAGAAATCCTGGTACATATGCATTAAGAAGGAAATCTGTGGATGCCCCCACAGCATTTTTGTGTGTGTTGAAGCAACAATTTTTTAAGAGTTCAAGTTTCCATGAATAGGGGAATGGATAGATATATTGTGGTGGTATGTGTATACGACAGAATGTTCATACAGTATTTAAAAGGAATGAAATCAATGTCAAAAGAAAAAAGCAAGTTTCAGAATATTAAATACAGTATGATATTATATTATTGATATAAAATTTAAAAAGTAATCAAGATGTGTATATTATTAATGGATACAGATGTAGGGGTAAACATATAAAATCATAAACTATTTATATAGAAAATCTGTCATAGTGTTTATCTTGTTGAAGGAGAAAAGGTGTTTCGAACAGAACTGCTGAATAAAATAGAGGAAACATTTCCTCCAAAATTTTATTTCTCACAACAAACTAACAATAACAAAAAATATCTGAGGCAAATATAAAAATAAATCAACATATGCTGTTTGGGGATGATGGATTTTTACCTTTGTACTTTGCTATTTTATTTATGCGTTTCAAAATGCATAAGAGCAAAAATAACAGTAAAAGAGAACTTATGCATAATTTTAATAATTACTTTATGAAGTGAAATCTTACTCTAAGTCTAACAATTTAAATAGATCTAGATTATAGACTATTTCTAGTTTGGCTTTAAAGTGTAAATAGATTTTATACTGAAAACTGGGAAATTTCCTCTTTCTTTACAAAAAGGAGTTTTTATCTCTTTGGGGGTGACTTAGGGGTGGCCTCTCTCTCCTGTGTGGGAAGAATGAACAGATCTGTCATTTCCCGTCCTGGCTGGTTTTAAGAGTAGCCTGATGAGTCCTTTGATAAGCAACAAGTAGGAGCCACCCCCAGGCTTATGCACCACCTTCCCTGGGGGTGGAGCCCAGAGATTTGTCCCCTTCATTTCTGCAGTTTCTGAAAGCTCCCAGGGGTGTCTGGTAATTAGCCTGGCTTGGAAGTCTACCTGCAGATGTCTTCTCAAGTTCCCTTTCTCCTGATTATTTTTTAAAGATTAATTAGTTTAATATAAGAATGGAGTGTAGTTGTCACTCAGAGAGAAACGGGAAGATGGCAATAGAAAAGGTTTCCAGTTTATAAGTGGGCATATCTTGTAGCAGTGACAGTAGGCACTTCCGTCCTTCCCTCATCAATCAGTCCAGGCCCACAGTACTTACAGAGCAGATACCGTCCCTGTCTTGTCGTAGGCAGTGAGGCCTGAGCAGAGTGGGAACGATAGGCCAGGTACTGGAGGTCACCAGAGCGGAAAGCCCTGGGCCTAGCAATGGGCAAAACTGGGGTAGGACCCCCTACACTGCCCAGGGTGACCTTTCCTCCCCTGGCATATCACTAGTCCTGTGGTAGACCCCCTTAGAGAGTAACACCTAGGCCTCAGCTGTGTTTCAGCTTCAGGCCCTGCAGCAAGGCCAGGCAGGGTCGGCACTGTGGCTGCCATCAGGACCTGCATTGACTAATGACGCCCCGCCTTGGTGTTGACCAATCAGTGGAGACCGTGACCCTGGGCACACCAGGAAAGCTGATGAATATTCTATTGAGATCCTCCCCCTAGGGATTGTGGTAGGGTCTCCACCTTTGGGAAGTGAATAGAAACCCTCAAGACAAAGGACTCCTGCACCCTTCCTTTCTCTTGAGCATGCCCCCGACTTTCTGCCTTTGCCCAGCCTCTTCTTTCTCTGGAGCCCACACATGCTTCTCTCCCTCTCCTTCCCTCAGGCATGTTCTCTCTGCTTTGCTTTATGCTAAGTTTGCCTCTGTAACCCCTTTCCTGAGCCCATGCAGCCCAGCTGGCTCACCTTTTCTACCTCTCTGACTTTGTAAGTAAACTTTCTTTTATAATTTGACTTCCTCGGCCCTGAATTCTTTCTTTGCCAAATTTAAGTCCTGAGGTTGCTGAACAAAGGTCCAGTATATTCTGCTGCCGTTTTGTCGCTAACACTCTCTATATAA
>NW_005361048.1:412964-465756 GCF_000412655.1 Myotis brandtii
CTTATAATAAGATTTCAGAGGGATTCAATATGGCTTTTTCCCTCAATGCCTCTTTCTGCTACAGTGCAATTCTGAGTTCATACATACTTAAAGTCATATTCAGAAATAATTTGCTACAATATTTTTGCTACAACTTATTATGGAAGTATATTTTTCTAACATAAGTAACAAAAATAACAATTCTCAACTTCTTTCAAGATGAGTCATCGTTTTTGAGAACATAGCCATGCATTCTTAAAACATTTTAAGTATCTTTGCTTGTAAAAAGCAATATCACTGTCCATAAATGGTTCAAGAGAGAAAGAAAACTTGGGGGAAACTATGAAGGGAAAAATTAGGCAGCAGATGACGTAAGCCCCATCAACCTGTTAGAATCTCCCTTTGATTCTTAGGTCTCAAAATATCGTTTTAGTTTACTCAAGTCCTGGCTATGATTTAATAAGGAACCCTCAGACAAAACTTCACTTTTGAATGTAACGCAGCTGTCCGGAGGCTTTAATTCTGAGTTAATTATCCTAATATGCATATAGCTTTCATAAAATCCTGCAGAATCCCTTGGGAATGAAAGTATTACATTCTGCTGCCCCCTGGCAGACGTTTGGTTTACTGAAACTATGAACCACCCCAAGGAAATGAAAGGGGACTGCGGCTGTCTCGTCTGTACACCTCAGAGTAGAGAATATTCTTTTCAGTGTGTTTTGTCCTATGAACAAATATTACCACTGGAATGAAATTTGTTTGAGTTACGATTTTGCTGAAGCAGAACCAGTTCATCTAAATTGTTGGCCTCACTGTCTCTATAAACAGGAAGAGTTAATATTAAGTGAATGCCAGAGTGAATGAGTGTTAAAGTAGATAATAAAAGAGAAGCACTACCATCACTTTATCATACATTTGACCTGTGAAACAGAGCAAAATACAGGTAGAATTGAAGCCCATGGATATCCTCAAAGGTTCTTGGGATGGAGAGCACTTTCGAACCACAGATATTTATTCGTGCACACCTGCTAGAAAAGAAGGAGTATATACTAGATTTGGCTTAAGTAGTTCCTGGAGGCACAAGTGAGTCATGTAAGGAAGTGGCCCAGATGTCCATTTCCTTCTCCTAACCTTCTCAACCTCTGGTCTCCTAGGGAGTTCTCTATGACCAGTTGACTGTAGAAGAAGTTGGGCCTGGTTCTACAAATGTTTCTGCAAAATGTACAGGTGCCACACAGTGGCTGCACTAGGATAGCCCCACCCTAGGATGCCCCTGAAAGACAGTAATAGAGGGCAGAAATTCCATTTCTCATTTTTCCGAGAAGGAGAGATGACCAGAGTTATGGATACATACCTATTTCTGGACTGTGGCTAAAGGGTTTACTGGTGCCAGGGCTGACCAGCAGCCCCTGAACGATGGATGAACAGATTACTCAGACACAGTTTGTAAAAGAGAAAGCTAAGGGCCCCTGGCTCTAGTGGCCAGGGCAGCCTCGATTGCCTGCCTCGTTAGGCTTTTATTGGAATGTTTATCTTTAGATACAATCAGGGTGAGTAGTCTTGGGAGGACACGTGTGTTTACATTGCACTCTAGGCAAGGGCATCCAGGGATTAAGCATAAGATTCCAGTATTATGCTTGATATTAACTCTTCCTGCTTATAGAGACAGTGAGGCCAACTCAGGGGTCTGCACTTCCACAGACCTGTTTGGAAAGGTCAAGGAATAATTAGGGGCGCCGCCTTCGACTCCCTAAGGGGAGACTCCCTAAGTCTCCCCTAAGACGAAATTCTGATAAACAGGGCAGGCAGCCTTCCACATACTTCCCTTTTCTCAGAATATCCTCCTGACAACTTCCCAACCAAGTCTCTTGTGCTCCCCAACAGGTTGGATAGAAAATCAGTGACAAGGAAGTCAGGGAGGAGAGGTATGTGAACAAACCTCCCTGAATGGGCACCCAGCATAAAGATACTTGTGTTCCATGTGAACACTCACAAAGGGTGATCCCAGCAAAAGGGATTTTAATAATAAGGTAGGTAGGGTAACGTGTTTGTGAATGTCAGTGAGCCTCCTTCCCTAGCCACTTCTGTCACTGACCATTGAGCACAGGAATAGAATGCCGTGGTGGTAAGAAAGCGAGGTTGTGCATGGCTCAGCAACATGGACTTCAACTCACCAAGGCCAACCTGGCTACAGCTATTGCTGAGTACTCCAGTAACCTCCCATATTGGCAGTGCATCTGCCAAAACTGCCATCTATGGACTTATAGAATGCCCACCCATCATCCTGGCATTTACACCGCATTTCCTATGACCAAGGAGATCAATTCACAGCCGGTGAAATGCAGCCATGGCGCATGCTTATGGGATTCACTGACTGACCACATTCCTTGTTGGTGGAGTGACCTGTTAAGGATTTAGTTATGGGACCAGCTAGGGTGGAACATCTTGTGGGGCCGGGCAGTGTCCTCCAGGATACGGCATATGCTCTAAATCAGCATCGAGTATGTGGTACACTTTCACTTATAATCAGGATTTTAAGAGCCAGAGTCTAGAAACTAGAGGACAGACTTAGGGCTCTGCTTGCTAGAGTTTGTAATTTCAAGGGAGTGATGCTTCCGCTGAAGGGTAGATCCCATTGAATCGGAAACTGAGACTGCTCTCTGCCCACGCCGGGCATCTCATGACATTGAACCAACAGGCAAAAAAGGGGATTGTCCCACTGGATGGGTAAGTTTTTCTGACCGTCAAGGGGAAATGGGTTGCTTCTGCACAATGAGGGTCAGGAGAAGTATGTCTGGAATGCAGAAATCCTGACCTCTGACCTTTTTCTTCCTTTTAAATTTGAACGAAACTTGCTCTCTTAAAGATGATACTTTATGTTCTGCTTTTTGGGTGTTTTTTTTTTTTTACCATTTATTAAGTGTACAGTTTGCTAAATATAGGACTTCATTCATTTTGCAGTGATTAAATGAATAATGAACAGGGAATGTAGAGTCAGAACTTACTCAGCACAGTGGAATGAATCAGGATTTGTTTCCCTAAAATTCCAATTTCTTAATTCTTCCTTATAACTGGCAATATATTTCCAGAATAATATGCTAAAATGATCCACGGGCAGTCACTCCTTACCATGGTGGTTTTAATTCTGTACACATTCTTTTACATTTTTTGAAATCCTTTCTTGTTGCCCTCAATGCTCCTTTCCTTTTCTCTGCCGTAGCAGTGTGGTTGCTGAACAAATTGCTTCAGGCTTTTAAAGGGAATAGACAAGACTGCTTTTTGTCATGATTAACTTTGGGGACGTAGAGGGAAGCCGCTCACAAAGTTGTGGGAGAAATCATCCACTCCCCATATGTTGCTGGCACTGATAACGTGTAAAATCTATGGAGTAATCAAACTTGCATAACTATTAAGAACATGGCATTTGAAAGCTGAGGTTTTGTTTTATGCCCTCTTACATTTTTTCTTACCAGTTATTTCACCCTCGCTGGTACCATAACTAAATCCTTACCATCACATATCTTTCATTATCTTGGAAAATATTCTAGAATAATGGGAAATTAGAAGAATTAAATGGATATGGTGAGAGTGAGTTGAAAAATTTGAATCCAGTTCAGTTTTTAAAAAATGCATAATATAAATCAACCTGGATTAATTGGTAACTAAATTATAAGGAAATAAAGACTACTCATTTTTATGTGGCTAGAAATGTTGATAGAGCTTTTATGGACTTCAGTCTTAAGTATGAATAGTATTCTGTTATTTATACCTAATCATATCTCATGATATCTCTTATAAAGGTATTTCAAGGAAAAACTCTGACTCAAGTCCTACAGATAATTATTTCTATTCCCATTTTGAAGAGGAGAGATAACTAAGTTCACCCCACTTCCACTACTGCACTGTGTCCACAGATCAGAGTGGTACCAAGCCCTCCAAAATGATTTTGGAGATACCTGTGCATCTCCTTTCTCAGATTCTTTTTTCCCCAGGAGTCATTCAATTATCAATCCAACAAATATTTATTGAACAGTTATGTGCTGGGTCTTGGGAAACCAATGGTTTAAAAAAATAGTTCATATTCCTGCTCTTACAGTGCTTACATTCTAGTGGGAGTAGTCAGACAATGAACAAAAATGTTTAAGGATTAATACAGATGCTAATATACAATGATAAGCTATTAATACAGATGCTATTATATGATGAAAGGGATGAAGAATGTTGACATAATTTATTTTAAAATACAATTTAAAGTATCCCTTGCCCAATGGCTCAGTTGGTTGGAGCATCGTCCCGTGCACCAGAAGGTTGTATTTTTAAATGTATTTTAAAACACAGTTTAAAGAGTGGTTAGGAAAGTCCTCACTGAGAAGGAGACATCTAGAAAGATCTGGGAAAATGAGAGAGCAAGTCAAGTGGGTATTTGGAGGAAGAACATCAACAGGTACAAAGGCCCTGAGTTGGGAGAAGTTCTGATTGGAGTGAGGAATTGTAAGAAAGCCAATATGTCTACCATGATGTGAAAAGCTGGGAATATTAGGAGATGAAGTCAGAGATGTAGCTAGGCCATGTTGGGGGTGGGATGGGGAATATAAAGAGAATCGGGTCACGTGGGACATTGTGAGTGACTGTAAGGCACTCTGAGTAAGGGGAGGACATGGGGTAGAGGAGTAACACTGAATGAGATTCATCAGGCTGCTTATTGAGAACTGCCGGCAGGGGGTAGTGTAGGGCAGAACAAGGAGACCAATTAGAAGGCTATTGCAATAACCCAGAGGAGAGATTCTGGTGTATTGGACTGGGTGTGGGTAGCAATCACCATCAGTGTGGTGAGCATTGACCACTATTACGGATGTCTCCCTTTTCCTCACCTCTACACAACTCCCTCCCCATGTAGCATTGAGAGATGTGCCACATGTTGGGTATGATGGGACAAAAGAAATCAAAGATGTCTCCAAGGGCTTTGAATTACAACTGGAGGAACAGAATTGTCTGGGACTGAAAAGTACAAAACTGATGGTGGAATAAGTCTGCTGGGATAAAGAAGAGCTCAGTTTTAAACATATGGTGAGTTTGAGATCTGGAGTAGGCAATTGGATTTACAAATCTGGCATTTAAGGAAAGGGTTTGAACTGAGGGTAAACATTTAGAAGCTTTCAGTGTACATTGTACTTAATGCCATGAGACTGGATGACATCAGGGGGTGGAGACGGTGGATGGGTGTAGATAGAAAAGGTCTGATTGACAGTTCAGTAGATAAATTCACCTCCTTAAAAGTAAACAACATTCCTAGTGAGAGGGGTATGGACTTACTCTAGAACCCTCATCAGAATGAACTAATGGGACCTCAGAATCATCCCCACTCGTGGGTTGGTAACTGCAGGACTGATGGGTTACTGACAGAGTGTCAGTGAGGAGCTGCATCGAGCACAGATCAGGCATATCTCCTCCGCAAGGTGAGACCAGGAATATACATGCATGCCTGCCTACAGTCCCTGGGGTCCTCCATATCCTCCTCCACTGTGAGACCAGGAATATACATACATGCCCGCCTACAGCCCCTAGGGTCCTACTTATAATTGTTGTGATGCTAAATGCTTGGATAAAAAGAGTATCTATGAACAAATACAGGAAAGTCTAAATCCACAGAGAGAAAAACAACATTTTCCAACACAGTGTCAATGTCTGTAGTCTTAAGTTATGACTATCCAGAATATTTATTGTCTCAGATTACGCTACATTGAGCGTCTTCCTCAATCAAAATGTGTAACTGTTTCCTTATCTTTGCAAAATGGAAAGGCCCATGGGGGCGGTTCCCCAACAAAATAAGACAGCTTCTTCCAGAGGCAGGTTTAAGGTCTTCTTAGGAGGCTGACGTTTGAACGTTGTTTAGACTGTTCCAGCTTCTTAGAGTCCTATTATATCAGTTTATACACATGGGAATAAATAGATATGTACAAACACACACATACACTTCTAAGAAGTAGTTGAGTGAGGTGTCTCATTAGAATTAACACATTTTAGAGTGTACCCTTAAATTATACCTATGAGTAGTGATAAATAGTATTAGAATTTATGTAAAACTTCCCTTATTTTATAAAAATTTCTCTTGGATAAATCTAGTAAGGAATGATTTTGAAATACTGTATTATCAGCAAAATTTTTAAATCCTAAAATAAGATAATTAGGAGTAGATAACAGCTGCACAAACTTGATAAGCAGTAAAAATGGTTAGAATATTTTTACAGCAATTATGCAAATAGTTGGGGGTCTGAACTAAGGGCAGCAGAGAAGGGGGCCTATCGGTCAGTTCGAAAAGCACATTAACTGTGAACCAATGCAGCAGTTCCATTCTGGAAGCGGCAATTATGGCATTAAAATGCTCAGTGAAAATCAGAATGTAAGAAAGGCTTGGCGTCTTGCCCATGAGGTACTCACGATTGTCCAAACCTCTACATGCTCTCTTCTGACGCTGTAACTAAATATGGCAGTGCACATGGAGAGCATTCACAGGATGCCAGTGTAAGACAATGCAAGCAAAGGGGAAGTGGACAAACTGATACTATTAATCTGCAGGAAGACATGACATAAGAGGTATGACGTAGTCATCAATTTGCTGGAAAAGTCCTTTGTCAAAAATAAAACCACGTTATAGTAGGAAAGAACCCTGCATGTCAGACCCAAACAAGCATGAGGTAAAATCCTGGCTCTCCTGTTCCCTGGAATGATTCGGGCAAAGTAACTTAACATCCTCTGGTTTCTTCAGCTGTAAATGGGGATAAAATACAGCCATTCATGAGCTATCATAAAGATTAGATGGAAGTATATAGTGTAAGGAAACACCTAGCAACATGTCTGGCAGAGAGCAATGATAGAAATGATGAACTAGTCAAGCCTGCTCGTGGCACTGACACCCGTCCTGATGGCACTGGACTGGGGTTAAGAACATGACTTCTGAAGCCACATTGCCTGGATTCAAATTCTAGCTATGCCACTTGCTAGCTGTGGGACCGCGGTCTAGTTATTTAAATTCTTTTTTTTGTCACTTGTTAACCCAGTTCTGTCTATAGATTTTGAGGATTATATTACTTAACACGTGTGAAATGTTTAGGATAGTTCCAGAGACTATTCCTTTTTTGCCTCTTCCTTTCCCCCTTTCCTTTCCCCTTTCTCCTCCTCCTTCTCCTCATGATTGGTATGATTTGAGTCAATACTTTCGATGTTTCTGGGAAGTTGTAAGTATGGAGAGTGAATCAGAGCAAACAATGCATCAATACTGGTTTCAGTTGTGTGGCTAGTCCTCCTTCCTTTCCATTCCATATGGAGTCCCTGGAGCACTGCCTAATGAGACGTCCGTGTGCTCATCTCCATAGAGTCTACTTGCTCAGATACAAAACACGTGGCAATTACCTATAGTGATATCTGCACGACAATAATAATAAGCAATATTTGAATATTATGTGCTGAACACTGGGCTCAGTGCTTTATGTCTATTATCTAAAGTAACTTTCAATGGGTAGGTACTACTAGTATGTCCATTTTATATATGTGGCTACTGTGGCTCAGAAAGGTTAAGAAATTTCCCTTGGTTACCCAACTATAAAATAGTGGAGCCAGAATTTGAAACCTTGAAGTTCAGTTCCGAAGATGGCACAATTTACCATGATACTATACTGTGAGTAGGTGATCAATAAACATTTATAGAATACGTTGAAGTGATTTGACATTTCCATTTAGTTGTTTTGAGAATCCTTTTATCATGATAAATTCCTACTCTGAATGAACTCATTACTGTTAATAATAAATGCACATAAGTGGGTAAGTCGGTATTAAAAATGGAAAGAGAGGTAGAAAATTGTCAGGTCAAGACATTTCTCTAAGGGAGTGTTTTTGCTCAGAAGATAAGCATGTTAAGGAGTGGTAAATGCATGACAAACATAAAAATATGCTCAATGTCACTAGTAATTGGGGTTTCAGTGGATCCCCATTAACACAGCACTGAAATATAATCAGATTCACACAATTTGTAAGGGACTGATCATGCCAATGTTGGCAAAGATGTGGGAAACTGAACACTACCACACACTACTGATTAAGGTTATAAATCAGTACTTTGGAGAACAATTTGACACTATCTAGTAAATTTGAAAAATGCATACACATTACCACTTCTCAGTTAAACTCATAAACTAGAGAAATCCTGGTACATATGCATTAAGAAGGAAATCTGTGGATGCCCCCACAGCATTTTTGTGTGTGTTGAAGCAACAATTTTTTAAGAGTTCAAGTTTCCATGAATAGGGGAATGGATAGATATATTGTGGTGGTATGTGTATACGACAGAATGTTCATACAGTATTTAAAAGGAATGAAATCAATGTCAAAAGAAAAAAGCAAGTTTCAGAATATTAAATACAGTATGATATTATATTATTGATATAAAATTTAAAAAGTAATCAAGATGTGTATATTATTAATGGATACAGATGTAGGGGTAAACATATAAAATCATAAACTATTTATATAGAAAATCTGTCATAGTGTTTATCTTGTTGAAGGAGAAAAGGTGTTTCGAACAGAACTGCTGAATAAAATAGAGGAAACATTTCCTCCAAAATTTTATTTCTCACAACAAACTAACAATAACAAAAAATATCTGAGGCAAATATAAAAATAAATCAACATATGCTGTTTGGGGATGATGGATTTTTACCTTTGTACTTTGCTATTTTATTTATGCGTTTCAAAATGCATAAGAGCAAAAATAACAGTAAAAGAGAGAACTTATGCATAATTTTAATAATTACTTTATGAAGTGAAATCTTACTCTAAGTATAACAATTTAAATAGATCTAGATTATAGACTATTTCTAGTTTGGCTTTAAAGTGTAAATAGATTTTATACTGAAAACTGGGAAATTTCCTCTTTCTTTACAAAAAGGAGTTTTTATCTCTTTGGGGGTGACTTAGGGGTGGCCTCTCTCTCCTGTGTGGGAAGAATGAACAGATCTGTCATTTCCCGTCCTGGCTGGTTTTAAGAGTAGCCTGATGAGTCCTTTGAGAAGCAACAAGTAGGAGCCACCCCCAGGCTTATGCACCACCTTCCCTGGGGGTGGAGCCCAGAGATTTGTCCCCTTCATTTCTGCAGTTTCTGAAAGCTCCCAGGGGTGTCTGGTAATTAGCCTGGCTTGGAAGTCTACCTGCAGATGTCTTCTCAAGTTCCCTTTCTCCTGATTATTTTTTAAAGATTAATTAGTTTAATATAAGAATGGAGTGTAGTTGTCACTCAGAGAGAAACGGGAAGATGGCAATAGAAAAGGTTTCCAGTTTATAAGTGGGCATATCTTGTAGCAGTGACAGTAGGCACTTCCGTCCTTCCCTCATCAATCAGTCCAGGCCCACAGTACTTACAGAGCAGATACCGTCCCTGTCTTGTCGTAGGCAGTGAGGCCTGAGCAGAGTGGGAACGATAGGCCAGGTACTGGAGGTCACCAGAGCGGAAAGCCCTGGGCCTAGCCATGGACAAAACTGGGGTAGGACCCCCTCCACTGCCCAGGGTGACCTTTCCTCCCCTGGCATATCACTAGTCCTGTGGTAGACCCCCTTAGAGAGTAACACCTAGGCCTCAGCTGTGTTTCAGCTTCAGGCCCTGCAGCAAGGCCAGGCAGGGTCGGCACTGTGGCTGCCATCAGGACCTGCATTGACTAATGACGCCCCGCCTTGGTGTTGACCAATCAGTGGAGACCGTGACCCTGGGCACACCAGGAAAGCTGATGAATATTCTATTGAGATCCTCCCCCTAGGGATTGTGGTAGGGTCTCCACCTTTGGGAAGTGAATAGAAACCCTCAAGACAAAGGACTCCTGCACCCTTCCTTTCTCTTGAGCATGCCCCCGACTTTCCGCCTTTGCCCAGCCTCTCCTTCCCTCAGGCATGTTCTCTCTGCTTTGCTTTATGCTAAGTTTGCCTCTGTAACCCCTTTCCTGAGCCCATGCAGCCCAGCTGGCTCACCTTTTCTACCTCTCTGACTTTGTAAGTAAACTTTCTTTTATAATTTGACTTCCTCGGCCCTGAATTCTTTCTTTGCCAAATTTAAGTCCTGAGGTTGCTGAACAAAGGTCCAGTATATTCTGCTGCCGTTTTGTCGCTAACACTCTCTATATAACTGCCTTTGCCCAGCCTCTTCTTTCTCTGGAGCCCACACATGCTTCTCTCCCTCTCCTTCCCTCAGGCATGTTCTCTCTGCTTTGCTTTATGCTAAGTTTGCCTCTGTAACCCCTTTCCTGAGCCCATGCAGCCCAGCTGGCTCACCTTTTCTACCTCTCTGACTTTGTAAGTAAACTTTCTTTTATAATTTGACTTCCTCGGCCCTGAATTCTTTCTTTGCCAAATTTAAGTCCTGAGGTTGCTGAACAAAGGTCCAGTATATTCTGCTGCCGTTTTGTCGCTAACACTCTCTATATAACTCTCTGCTTTGCTTTATCCTAAGTTTGCCTCTGTAATCCCTTTCCTGAGCCCATGAAGCCCAGCTGGCTCACCTTTTCTACCTCTGTGACTTTGTAAATAAACTTTCTTTTATAATTTGACTTCCTCAGCCCTGAATTCTTTCTTTGCCGAATTTAAGTCCTGAGGTTGCTGAACAAAGGTCCAGTATATTCTGCTGCCGTTTTGTCGCTAACACTCTCTATATAAGAAGTCCAGAATACTTTTCTTGCTTGTAGTCACTTTGTCATTTTCTTCTTAAGTCTTCAAGAATGCTAGACAGTTGAGTATCTGTAAGAGCATTACAATTTGGGGTGCCAGGAAAAGAAACATCATTGCAGTTCGATTTGTATGAAGCTCCTAGTCAGTACAAAAAGTAACTATCAAGAACTGATCTTTGATTCTGAATTGCAGTGTTCTTTGTGCTTTACTTACAGGTGAATATAACCTCCATTCGTACCACAAAATAAGAGCAGATAATGAATGATGTGTGCCTGTGAGGTATTTTCCTTTTGAGAGAGGCCTCTCTGTAAATCCTCTTGTGGGTTATTGCAGGAGTTATATGTCTTACAGGACTTGAGACCATAAATGTATGGGTCATGAAGGGAGTGCCTCCTGGCGGCTCCTCCTCTGCATCTGCCTCACAGGGCTTCTCTGAGGGCTGGGAAGAGGGAAGACAGCGGAGGAGAAAATAGACAAGCAGTTTCCTTATGGAAGGAAGCATTTTGTGTTCCCTAGTTTTTATTTGTTAAAATCTTTATTATTGAAAGTATTACATATTTTCCCCCTCACTGACCTCTTCTAGCCTGTCCTCCCCCCACCACCCCAGGCCTTCACCCCCCTATTGTCTATGTCCATGGGTTATGTATATATGCATACAAGTTCCTTGGTTGATCACTTCCCACCCACCTTCCCTCTGAGTGTTTCCTGGTTTTTAAAGACTATAACCCAAGAAATAACCTAAATTTATATTTCAAAATACTTATGCAACCTGAAAAGATTGAAGTAGCAGGTTGCTATTAAGAGTGACTGTTTTGATGGTTTCTATTACTTGTTTCCTCTAATGTGAACATGGAGTCTAATTTCTGACACTGTGTCTTTAGTCCATTCTGACCCACACACTTTCCACTCTGTCATCATCTAAAAAAAGGGAAATCTGAGAGCCACATTGTTCATGAAGTTTCGGACCATCGTCCTTGATTCTCACTCTGGTCCTCTGTCCTGCTTCTGTGTTCACTTGCTCCTGACCTATGGCTTTCCTGTTAATGGCTTAACACTTAGCCCTGAGATCTAATTCTAGGTTGAACTTTTCCAACTCAACCCTCAGATCTGCTCTCTGCCTCGGTTTTTCACCCTCTGACCTGATCTGTTCTATTTTTGGGTCCTACATGCCAAACCAATGTTGTTTCTGATTCCGTGACTAACCCCACAGAGGTAATGGCTGATGGTCTAAGAGTTCGCCTCAGTGCTCCAGTCAGATCTGAATCTGTGTGGCTGATTTCTTTTATAAAGATTCATTATATGTTTGCAGGGCTTACATGTATTCTCATGATGCTGCCATCCTCAGAACATTTTGAAACACCCCATTTGGAAATGCCTTCTGAACCTAATGCCTCGCACAATAAGAACTCAACCGGTGTTTGTTGAATGAGTCAGTTACAAATATGTATAAGAAGGAGTTGCTTTATAAAAATACTTCAAGATAGATCACAAAAGCATTTCCCAATTTCTGTCAGCTACCTTACTCATAACATATGCTACTAGATGACTTTGAAACATTTAAAAGAATAAACACCCCTTCACTCCAAGGCAGAAGATTTGCCACCATTGGAAACTATGACATCCACGTGCCACAGACTGGAAATGAATTTCCCAAACAGGGAATTTGAACAAGTTTCAATTAATGGTGTAATTTCTAGAAGGAGTATTTGGTCTCCTTACAATGAATTCTTTAATTATATTCATTTAGTTGATATGTTTGATGGTGTTATTTTAAAATAAGTGACAATATTTTATAGCCACCCCTTTTACATTGAACTTCCTGGAAAACAGTGTAGTGTAGGGCCTTTGTTGACTGTGGCATCATTGGGTTGTACTGTAGGAGGCCTTCTAAGTTAGAGAGCAATTGCCCTGCCCCCCAAGCAAGACATCTTGGATCCTTGTCAAACTATGATGAGTGACATATTCAAAGAAAAAGGAGAAAGCATGTTACTTTCCTTATAATATTCTGCTTTATTGGGTATAGTTATTTCCTCACTTTCTTTATTCTGCCACCCCCCTTGCTAGAGCACTTTTCTCTTTCAGGCGCTGAACTAGGAACTGGTCATAGAGCAATAAATGAAGTAGTAGGGACTACTACTTCAGGAGCTACAAGGTCTACAAGGAAGGAGCAGTTGCTTTGGGAAGATAGACAAATAAAAAATCTTGCAGACAGTGATAGGTACTCTTCAGTGTCTTGTAAAAAATGCTCTAGAATGACAGAAATGATCTATTGATTAGGAGACTAACATAGAGGGATTACTTCATGAGAAAAGTGGTATTGATGTAGGGGGAGGTCGGCAAGTTTTTTTCCATATAGGACCAGATAGTATAGAGTTTAGACTCTGTGCCCAGACAGTCTCTGTTCTGACTACTCAATTGGAAAGTTGTAGTGTGAAAAGCAGTTACAGACCATATGCAAATTGCTGTGTTCTAATAAAACTTTCTTTATAAAAACATCCGAGTAGCGGCCCAGAGTTGGTTCATGAGCGATAGTTGACTGACCCCTGATTTAGGTGGTGGGGGCTGAGTCATGTAAAGGAGATTCAGGTATAGGCAACAGCAGGATAAAAGATCCGAAGCCAGAGAGCATCTGTGTCCTGGGGCAGTAGCAACATGAAGAGGCCAGAGTGAGAATGTGGGAAGGAGCTGAGTGAGAGTGACGAAGAGTGTGACACCTAACACGTCCATTTAAGGCATCGGGCCTTCACCTGAGGGGAGTCACAGAATGAGCTTCTGTCCTGTGAAACTGGTATAAGTCAACTTGCTCATCTTCAGAAGTAAGGCATGGAAAGTCTATTAGAAGAAAGAGCATAAGGTGAATAGAAATTCACCTTATTTTTAACATTTTTAATCATTACCAAAGGTTAGATTATTGGACACATTGTAATCTTTTTTTCTTCAATTGTCCACTATTTTTTCTAGACAGCAAATTACCAAGCACCGGATAAAGGCAGCATACATATATATCAATGATACACCCCCTCAACCAGTTTTGTCTTCAAGAAATTGTTTTTGCTGTTCACCTAGAACTAATGGGGCATTTCCGATAAAATTATTCCCTCTTATGACTTTTCTATAGAAATTAGAAAGAAAAACTACTGGAGAAAACAGCATTTGATGAAATGCTAAAATAGTCAACTACAGAGATGAATAATTGCCCTGCAGCTCAGTAGATTTTATATGATAATTTGTCTTGAAAATAGTTTAGCATATAATTCTCCAAGAAAAAAATTTCAGAAATCAACTATTAAAATCTGTAGTATTAAGAGAATCTTGGACTCTTTTTATGCCCAGAAATTGGCTAAACCTAATGGCAACAGTTTCTAGCAGTGGTACTCAACCTGTGGGTGTGACCCCTAAAAATACATCCTGCATATCAGATATTTACCTTACGATTCATAACAGTAGCAAAATTATAGTTATGAAGTAGCAACGAAAATAATTTTATGGTTGGGGGTCACCACAACATGAGGAACTGTATTAAAGGGTCGCGGCATTAGCAAGGTTGAGAACCACTGTAAGAGATTTTAAAGCTATTTGATATTTGATAGCATATATGCATATGATGAAATGTTTCTTTTGATCTTAATATTTTAATATTATTATTTTAACAATCGAACCTTTAATGTTAATAATTATTTTTATATAGTTTTAATCTGAATAATCTCTATTTCCACCACGTTCTAACGTGTAAGAGTATTACTGTAAGAGAAGGATCACAGGAGAGGCAGGGTCGCTGTGGAGCAGCTGGGCCTGAGTTAGGAGCCTGGAAGACGTTCCGACAGAGGGCCTGCAAGTCTAGCCATTTCCCTGAGTCCAGATGTGCTGACTTCTTGATTATACTGAAATAGGAACCATGAAATACCAAAAATCTCAGCCATGGAAGTCAAAGCTTTAGGGATTGGTAGAGGCCCGTGAACATGCCTTTTTAGCCATAACTGGACAATCAAGGGGTGGCAATATTCTGACTCTCTTCATAATTTCATTCAGGTGACAAATTAAAGGCCCAAAGTGACACTTTGCAGCAATCTCCCCCCCCCCCCCCCCCCCCCCCCCCCCCCCACACAGATTTCTCTCTAACCTCTGTATAGACATGAGTCATCATAGGACAGAAGGTATTCTTTGGCAAAGAATATTTAAACACAGTATACATATCAAGGAACATTTTTAATAAGGGATCTTCAGACACTATCTGAGTCTCTGTCGTTACAAGCTAGTTCTTTCTTGGAAGGGGCACCATGATATTAGCACACTTCACTCAACAGTGACCAGATATGTTGATGCCTTAATCTCCTTACAAAAGGGAAAATCATAGGGTCCTTGGGGTCTCAGGGCCTTTTAGGGTATTTTCCTGACTTTTCACATTGAAGTAGCGGGAAATTGAGATGTAGGTCAATGTGCATCAAGATCAAAACACAGATGTCTTCATGCCATGAATTGCCCTCAGATTCTGTGTCTTCTCAGGGAGGCTTGTCCTCACGTGGCAGGTGACCTCAGTGAGGTGGATGAGGGAGCTGCAGTGGGAAGCCCACACTGGCAGAATGCCCACGAGCCAGGAGATGTAGCTGCTCAGAAGGAACTCGTGTCACTCAGCAGTGAGGTCAGGAAGTAGACGCCGGCCATCACGGCACATAGGCCACAGCACCTTTGGCCTGTGGCAGTGCCCAGTTGTTGGAATGGCACAAAGCATCATTTGGGTTTGGGTTTGGATTTGGGTATTTTTGTTTTGTTTTGTTTTTTTGCCTGTTCCCTTGCTACTATCAGCCTAGTTTTCCTTTTGGGAACTAGCCCTTCTTTGCATTTGGTCTCGGTCAGACTGTAAGTCAAGATCCCTGGATAAAAGTTGATCAGAAGGCCAAGCAAAGCTAATCAAACACTCTCTTCCAGAATTTAAACCTAGAGCAAAATAATATAAGGACACAAAGTAATTGGAACTGATCATTCTAATTGAGAAGTGAGGTGCATTTTTCTATCTGCTCAACAATAACAATTCTCAACAAAACAAATAAACCAAAAACCCACTGATACCACCATCAGCAGCAGCACTCAAGTGTCAGCTGAGAGCGCGAGGGTCTGCATACATGTGCTTCTTCCCGAGCCAGAGCAACGCTGCTCCGTCCTGGGATGGACAGTGGGATAGTCTCGCTCTTTCTTTTTGAAAATAGCCAAGACAATGAAATAAAATAACTTCACTAAATGTCACATCAGTGATAACTTTGTAGTGTCAAATGTGAACGAGAATCGGACATCTCCTAGTAATATGATGACTCAAAAAGCCGCAGCCTGTCACCAAGCTTCTGAAGACCCGCATGATCTTTGGCATTGAGTTTTCTGGCTTTTGTATTCGTGTGTCCACGTATTCATTCACGTTTTCTCCCTCAATCTGCAAACCCACTGCCAGCCAGCGGCAGACTGCCAGGCTTCACCACACGGGGGCGCTCTGGTTGTGCCTTTAGTGACATTTTTAGGAAAAGGTTGATCAAAACATGAAGTAACAACTAAAAATAAAATATCCACTTTTCAGCTTTCGATGGTCTTAGGAAAAGATGGTCTCTCTGGTGTTTTCTCTGCATCCTCCTGTATCATTCCTCTGTTTCCGAGGCCTGCGGGTGACCTTGACTTGGGCTCTTGCAGTTAGATGCCCCCATCGGGACCCAAAAGTGAAGACCTGGCGGAAACTGCCAGGTGCTGAACACTAGGAGGCTGATTTAAAGAAGCTTTTGATCCTCTTCTTGCGATCGACTGTTTCTCTCTTTGCCCACTCAGAGCCCCTGTCCTCCTCCTCTTCCTAAATGAATCCCTGGAGAATTGCCAGGCCAAAGGCTTTCTAACTAGTTGTAACCAACATGAGATAAAATGTACGAAGGAGATAGAGGAAAACAAGGTGTAATGGATGGAAGCCATACCCGTCTACACTTCAGATCTGCACAAAGCACACAGCCCTAGAGTGGGGCGTGCTGTGGGTTATCAGGGCCTTTGCCTTCGGGGAGCCTGAAGGTAGAGGAAGGCCCAGGGCAGCACACCTGGACAACGGCTGACCTAGTGGCTCCTGAGAGAATTCACAGGAGGCAGAACAACATGTCAGCTGAGCTAAAGAAAGAGGAAGTTACAAGTTGATTGTTCAAGAAGTATTGTTTGATGAAAGATTAGGCTATTAAATTACCTGTTATTTTTTCTGGTTGTGGAAGTGTATTAGGTTTTTATTGCTGGTAGCGAACTTCCATGAACTGAGTGGCGTAAGAAGCACCATTAATTAGTTCCCAGCTCTGTAGGTCCGCAGGCTGGGCACGGCGTGGCTGGGCTCTGTGCTGAGAGTATCCCAAGGCTGAAATCAAGGTGCTGACAGAAGTGAGTTTCCTTCTGGAGGTTCTGGCGGGGTGAGCTCTGCTTCACGCTCAGTGGTTGTTGGCAGGATTCACTTCCTTGTGGCTGCATGACTGAGGTTCCCATTTTCCTGTTCGCTGTCAGCCAGAGGCCGCTCGCAGCTCCTCGCCACGGGGCCCCCACAGGCCCTTCACAACATGGTTTTTGCTTCTTCCAGGCGAGGCAGAGCATGTCATGCTGACTTCTTCCTCTACTACCAGCCAGAGGAAAAAATTCCTCCACTTTTACAGGATTCCTGTGTTCATGAGGTCACACCCAAATAACCCTCCCTTTCTTAAGATTGACTGATCTGGGTCCCTAATTACATCTGGGAAGTATTTTCACAAGGGCACCTAGGTCAGTGTCTTATTGGATATCTGGGAGGTGTGTGTGCACAGGTCAGTGTCTGATTGGGTATCTAGGAGGTGTGTGTGCGCCAGGGGTGGGCATACCATCTCTAAAAAGTTAATTTCTTTTACCTCCACTCTGGGGTCCCTACTCTGATATGAGATGCCCCGTCTTCTCTGCCTTAGGAAGAGTTATGGTCTTAGTCCTTATCACCCTCCTGGGCTGAGTCGGAGGGTATAAAACTTAGAGCTGGAAAGGTTGATAGAAATGGAGTGCAGTTTCTCTGAGACCAGGAGAGAGAGTGCCAGCAGCAACTCAGGGCCACGCAGAGGATGGCCCATCTGCTGCGGGCACAGCCTGCTTCCAGTCCAGCTTCTTAAAAAAAAAGGTTTATGAATTAATTTCAGAAAGAGGAAAGGAGGGGGAGAGAGAGGTAGAAACATCAATGATGAGAGAGAAGAACTGATTGGCTGCCTCCCCCCCCACCCCCCCACCCCCACTGAGGATAGAGCCCGCAACCTGGTCATGTGCCCTGACCAGGAATCAAACCATGACCTCCTGGTTCATAGATCAACACTCAACCACTGAGCTACACCGGCCGGGCTAGTGCAGCTTCTTCCAGCCAGTGCTGCTCCAGTGCGGCTCTCACCGGCTCAGGGAAGGAAGAGTGGGTTAGGAGGGTTTAATGCTGTTGAGTGTTCTCATCTATAGAGCTCCGCTAGGAGATTATGCTGCCTATTTTTGGCCAGGAACGGAATACAAGTCTTTAGACTTCCAGATCAGGACCTACATATGACATCATGCTCTTCAGAGCCCAGGGGGAGAGTTTTCAAAAGAAGAAAAAGGAAACTACATCCAAAGCGAAATGATTAGGATCCAACTCTTTCAAGTGCTTAATCTGCTCTTTAGTTATTATTCACTTTTATTCTTCAAAAAGTTCACTGCCTTTAAACTCTTCAAATTATTTTACAATCCCCCCCCTCCACACCCCCTCCTTATACCACATACCCTGCAGTGGGAAGACATTTCGTCATAGAAGATGTAGCTGTCATCGTTGCGGTCATCGACACGCCAGTGATTGTCACTGAATTAGAAAGCGACTGAATTTCTAATCTACCTATCACTTCTGTTTCTGACATGTTAGAATACATTAAGGGCGTGATAATGATTTTTACTCCTGGCTTGGTGAGTGTTATTCCTAGGGATTATTAAGAATTAGTAATAGGATAAAGGAAATGAATGGATCAATGTACAAAAGCTGTCATTTAGTGGCTGCTGCTGTGTGCCATTTTCTCTAATGCAGTCATCAGCCTGCAGGGAGAGGTAGCATCCTCTTCACTTCGTGGGTGGCTGACAGTTTTCAAAGAGATTGAAGGACTTGGCCACAGTTAGCCATCGAGGAAATGGCAGAGGTAGAATTCGATCTCAGGACTCTAGGCCGGGCTCGTTCTGCTCCAGCATGTGTGACCTCACCAGCCGCCCTGTGCACGTGCCTGCCTGTTACCACGGCATGAGAACAGTGATGCTATGCAGAGGTGAGGGATGATGCTGCAGCCCAGGAAGCCTAGGCCTGGAACAGCCAGTGGGGTCTGGGCTTGACACTGCCAGGAACAGAGATGGACTTGGGTCAGTCCCTTTGTCCAGTTCTCTGAGCCCCAGTCTCCTTGTCTGTAAGACAAAGTAATCAGATTAAGTGATTCCCATTGGTGACTACTGATGGGAAATTCTGGCTCCCTTACATTTATGTTCTTTGTCTTACTTTACTTTTAAAAAAGTATATGTATTTTTTTATTGATTTCAGAGAGGAAGGGAGAAGGAAAGAGAGAAACATCAGTGATGAGAGAGAATCATTGATCGGCTGCCTCCTGCACACCCCACACTGGGGATCGAGCCCGCACCCAGCAGGAAGGGGATTCTCCCAGCTCCTCTTACTTAGGTTAGGATGTCATTAGCGCTCTATCTAGAAGTTGTGCCTGACAGTGTCCTGGCAAGAAACATGTGCAGATTTATTAGCGGCCACGTTACTAATCAGTGCAGGTATAGAATCTAACACTGTAAAACCGCAGATCTTTATAACTACGCCATGACATTGATCAGGCTCTCCTTACCCGGTGTTCCTTTTAGTAGGAGGACAATCTCTTAAACCTGACTTGGAGGTAAAAGAGACTTCCCAGGGAGAGCCACTGTTCTTCCGCTGGCCCTGTGACGCCACCCCTGGCACACCTGGGAGCTGGGGGTGGGGGTGGGGGTGGAGAACACCTGGGAACTGAGGGAAGAGAAGGAATGCTGAGACTTCGCTTACTCAGATCTCTCCTGGATTCTGTTCTGGGACAGGCACTGTGCTGGGCACTGGGGGTGAAGGGGAGTAAGACTCACTCCCTGCCCAGCAGTGAGGACCTGGGCTCAGCCTTCCGGTGGCTGCCCCCTGGCTCTCTGGTGGGAGGGCCGAGGGGGTCAGCACTCAGGGTCCCTGAGAAGGAAGGCTCACTGCGCCTCAGTGAGAGGCGTGCAAAGCAGGCCCTCTGAACGCACCCCATAGAGATGCTGCCCAGTGCGGGAGCGTGCTTTCCCTCTGAAATGGAAAGATGGGGCTTCGGGGCCTCACATGGGAAGGGGATCCAGAGGCGGTAATAGGGCCGAACATTCCCTGAGGCGCTGAGGAGAGTTTGGCTGAAGATGATTATTTTCAGGGATGAGAATGAGCATGAGCTCAGAGGCCCAGAGGCTGGAAGCAGGGCATGGGAAGACAGACACCTTCTCAGTGACCATTCAGGGCAGTGCGTGTGTGCATGTGTGTGTGTGTGTGTGTGTGTGTGTGCTTGCACATGTGTGTCTCTGGGCACATGCATATGAAGATGCATGTGATTTATCTGTGTATGTTCTGAATGTGTGTGCATGCTGATGCACATGTGTGTATGTGCTCATCTGAGTGCTGTGTTCATGTGTGTGTCTTGTGTGTGCATGTCTGTGCACATGTGTGTGTGTGCATGTACCATAAGGGAACCCAGCAGGAAATGTTCTGTTGATGCTCTAGGCCAGTGATGGCGAACCCTTTGAGCTCGGCATGTCAGCATTTTGAAAACCCTAACTTAACTCTGGTGCCATGTCACATATAGAAATTTTTTGATATTTGCAACCATAGTAAAACAAAGACTTATATTTTTGATATTTATTTTATATATTTAAATGCCATTTAACAAAGAAAAATCAACCAAAAAATGAGTTCAGGTGTCACCTCTGACACGCGTGTCATAGGTTCGCCATCACTGCTCTAGGCATATGCCTGTTTGCTCTAAGTCTAGGATGGATAGAACTGGTAAAATTGTGAATAGATGTGACTAGGACTCATAAGAATAGAAGCAATGCAAATTTTGAGTAGTAACACTATTGTTGATGTTTAATAATTCCAAAAATAATTTACAAAACTGATCATTTTAACCACTGAGATGCACGAGGTGTGGGAAGGAGCCGTGTGAGAGAAGGGGCTAATTTCTGTTATTATCTGTGCTTTCTATGATGCCCCCTACTTGCCAGAGACATGGCTTCCTTTGTCTGAACTTGTTCACATGGATTCCTATTGCAGCCTGGCTCTAAATTGTCCTGATGAACCTGGGAACAAAATGAAGGGAGGAAACAACAACAAGCAGCCTCTGTCTGCAAACATTCCTCCCCGGAGCTGGAGGACTCGGTCAATACGTTACAGAATGGTTTCCGTTAGGTAAGGAGGCTGGATGGCTGGCCTTGCCCAAAGGCGCTGGGTCCCCGGGGCAGGTAATTATGACAATCTGTGTCGCACACGGAGCTGCAGGAGCTGGAGCTGCAGGAGCTGTTGTCTTTCTCTCTGGGATATGATTGCAGTGCAAGTGGCTTCTGCTAACACGCAGCTTCTCTGTTTATTTCAGAACCCTATTTTAGTCCTTTTTCTTTCATTCAAAACTCAACTAATTGTACTTCAGGTACTGGTTTGATAATAGTGAAAACCCAGATCCGAATGCACCATATTTGTTTATTTTGATCAGGAGTTGATTTTCATCTGTGCAGATGAATGTGTTGTTGTTTGAATTAAAAAGAAAGCAGAGCCTCTCTTTCTTCATTTACACCGATTAAACACACACACACACACACACACACACACACACACACAAATGTAAATCGAAAGCCAGAAATGATCAGGCTTTGGAAGTCTAATTTTTAAAGCAGTTTCTGGCTCTGGGAAGGGAGTCTTTGTGCACAGCTGAGAGGCCTTCCTGAGGCCAAGAGCAGCGGCTCTGCAGGCCCGGGCCGCAGGGTGGGCAGGGCCTCTCTGAGCCTCAGCCGGCGACGCGGAGAACCCACTAATGAGCAAGACTGCCTGACACCTCCCACGCTCACACTGCCTGTGCAATGCGAACGTGTGAAAGTAGCTTCGCGTTATGTAGTACTTCATCTCTCCTTGGGTAAAAACAATATATTGGGGAAAGGGAGAGATGCTAATATCTTGGCACTCCTGGGTACTAGCAGCCATGCCTTGTCCTTGTGAAGTTCATAATAATTCGGGATTAAAGTTGAACTCAGCATGCAGCACAGGAAGGACTTGGCCCACCAGGACAGAGCTGGGGAGGGACAGCATGTGCTGGCGGAGGAGGGCGCCAATGAATAGGCCATTCGAGACCTACGGAGGGTGTCGCTGAGAAACAGGCAGGAAGCAGGGGGAGAAAAGAGGTCAGGAGGGCTCTGATGGAGGTCAGAAGACCGCTTTTAAAGCAAAACGGCCCAGGGACTTTTGTGTAAGCAAGCATGCAGAGGAGAACAAGTCAAACTCAAAAAGGTATCCAAGGACAGCAGGCTGGGGGCCTCCACAGTGAGGAAGCGGAAGCAGGCACAAAGGCAGGGGTGGGATGAGTCATTTAAAATTACCGGTGGTCAGCAAAGCTGTGCACAGTTCATGGCAGTCCAGGCTGATGAAACATCCCCTAAGAGGGTGTGGATGTACGGTTCTGGTGAATTATAAACAGGCAGCAGGGAGGGAGTGGAACATTCAGGAAAAACGGGAATAAGACAGTGTCAGGTCATACAAGCAGTGCAGGGGCTTTCCTCCCAACCCCCCATCAGGTGACTGCTGCCTTTCCATTGACAGGAAGTGTTTGGGCCCGAGTCGTCCTGGCTAAGCTCTGGAACCCTATTTCTAGTGGGTGCATATGCTGGGAGGTGTGTGAACATGCGGCAGGGGTCACGGTATTCCTGAAGCCGGAACATGCTGGAACTGGAGGGAACTTTACACTCCATCTCATCAATCTCTTAAATCACAGATGTGCACACTGAGGCTCAACAAGGTAAGAAATGTGGCTACAATCCATTCAGCCAGGTCGTGGCAGAGCTGGTTTGATGATGGGTCTCCTGGCTGTTGTGTTCTCTCCCCCTCCTCCCCCTCCCCCTCCCCTCCCCCTCTTCCTCTTCCTTCCCTCTCCTCTCTTCTTTACAGTTTTTTCTATTCCTCTGAGACACAGACTATATCTCTTTTATTGACTGATGAGATTTATTCTTTTTTTAAAAAATATTTAGCCTATCTAAACACAGAAACTACTCATCTCCTTTATTTTTCTGGTCATAGCACCCATGCATCACATCATCCATAACTGGGAGGCAGCATTTCCACCCTGGCCAAGGTCCGCGCACACTGATTTTACTGTGATTTTACACGATATGCCAAACAAATGGCAGTCGAGTTGAAGGAAACGTGAGTCAGCAGGGGCTCCAATAGTAATAGGCTCATCTGATCTCCAAACCTAGTTACTTAAACCTGACTTTGAGGCATGAAACCATGACTTTTCACCAGTGAATTCATTTGAGAACATCTGAGCCACCACCATGTGCCAGTGTGCCAGAGCAAACTTCAGAGATGCAGTTCCCATGCCAGACTTGTGAGACGTAGTGTGCAGTCTAGCGGGGAGAGAGCCATTTGTGTAAAACCCCCAGTGCACATGGGGATCAGTGCTATGAGTTGGTCAATTGTTTCTGCTTTAATATTTTTATTCATGCAGACTCAACATTTTAACAAGCCTAGGGGCTATCTAGAAAGCTTAAGTCCAAATAAGCAAGCTCCCAATAGCATCTATATATATATAAAAGCCTAAGTGACTAAACCACCGGTCGACCAGTTGCTATGATGCACACTGACCACCAGGGGATAGACGCTCAATGCACAGGATTGGGCTCTCTCCTGTCTGGATTGGGCCTGCGGGGATCGGGTGAAACTGGCTAACCAACATCCCTTGAGGGGTCCGTCCCAGATTGCAAGAAAGTGCAGGCCAGGCAGAGGGACTCCACCAGTTCTCTTCTTTACAGTTTTTTCTATTCCTCTGAGACACAGACTATATCTCTTTTATTGACTGATGAGATTTATTCTTTTTTGAAAAAATATTTAACCTATCTAAACACAGAAACTACTCATCTCCCTTTATTTTTCTGGTCATAGCACCCATGCATCACATCATCCATAACTGGGAGGCAGCATTTCCACCCTGGCCAAGGTCCGCGCACACTGATTTTACTGTGATTTTACACGATATGCCAAACAAATGGCAGTCTAGTTGAAGGAAACGTGAGCCAGCAGGGGCTCCAATAGTAATAGGCTCATCTGATCTCCAAACCTAGTTACTTAAACCTGACTTTGAGGCATGAAACCATGACTTTTCACCAGTGAATTCATTTGAGAACATCTGAGCCACCACCATGTGCCAGTGTGCCAGAGCAAACTTCAGAGATGCAGTTCCCATGCCAGACTTGTGAGACGTAGTGTGCAGTCTAGCGGGGAGAGAGCCATTTGTGTAAAACCCCCAGTGCACATGGGGATCAGTGCTATGAGTTGGTCAATTGTTTCTGCTTTAATATTTTTATTCATGCAGACTCAACATTTTAACAAGCCTAGGGGCTATCTAGAAAGCTTAAGTCCAAATAAGCAAGCTCCCAATAGCATCTATATATATATAAAAGCCTAAGTGACTAAACCACCGGTCGACCAGTTGCTATGATGCACACTGACCACCAGGGGATAGACGCTCAATGCACAGGATTGGGCTCTCTCCTGTCTGGATTGGGCTTGCGGGGATCAGGTGAAACTGGCTAACCACCATCCCTTGAGGGGTCCGTCCCAGATTGCAAGAAAGTGCAGGCCAGGCAGAGGGACTCCACCAGTACACGAATCCATGCACCAGGCCTCTAGTTGAATATAAGAAAGATCTCATTCATGACCTTGCTTCACGTATCTTTACTTACTGTTTTGACTTGAGCCTGCCATTTTTTGTCTTCAAAGCACTTACACAAGCTCCTCCACTCCACAGTCCTACAGTTACCATTGTCCTTGTTCGGTTGAAGCATCTTAGTTATTACAAATGCCAGGGCTTCCTCTTCCATCCCACCCAGCCCAACCGACCACTATGGAAGTCTTGATAACTCTGACACTGCTTCCAGTCAGGGCTTGACAGCAGTTTGCAAATCTAAGCCAGTTCTCAGACCCAGGCTGGATGACTGAGGTGGAAGCAGAGTCCCCCTGAAGAAGAATCCTGCAATGTTATTGCAAATGTACTCATTTCCCCATTCTTCCTGAAAAGTGACCATCAGACATTTATGTGTAGAAGAGGAAAGGCTTAGAAAATTTCTGTTTTCAGATACAAAATTTGACCTGATATTCAAAACCCCACAGTTAAACATGAGTTATGCTTACAGTAATTAGAAACCAGGAGGTGAAGTCCAGACCGGAGTCTTTCTAATGCTGGATTTGTTGGGTTCATGGATCCACCCTATGGTTATTTGCTCAGTTTCTTACTGCAGAGTGGTGGGGTACACTTAGCAGCTGGCAGAGCCCTCATGCTGGTTCCCTAATTATGGAGGCATAGCCATTATTGTAGAAAAGGCCAAGTGGAAGCCCCTGAAACTGTCCTAGTGCTCCCTCCAACCCTTAGCTCAGCCAAGATAGGAAATTACACCCTAGGAGGAAATGCAGAGATTAGAGCTACCATAAAGGATACAGGAATGACAGTTTCTATATGTTCTTATTCATTTTAATTGTAAGACCTCCACAAAACCTTTGTGGGTGATAATGTGTGATGGTGGATTGCCATAAACTTAATCAAATGATAGTCTCAATTGCAGCTGTTGTGTTGGATACGGATTCTGTACTAGAACAGTGTCTGGCATTACAAATGTGACTACTAAAGTCACATTTTTCCCTAGTCTCACTAATAAAGAAAATCCAGAGCAGTTCTATTGTGTGGTAAGGCCAGCAACTATCTGGCCCCAGAGCTCCATGAATTCCCTTGTTCTTTGTCCCTATATACTTTTCATGGACCCTTGTCAATTTGATATTTTGAAGAAGAGTACAGAATAGTACATTGGGCTACCATATTGATGACAATATGCCAATTAAACTTGAAAGATATAATATATTCCCTAGTAAGACACAGGTGGGCCAGAAAGTGGGAAAATAACACGATGGAGATTCAAGGACCTGCAGTGAAGCTCAGTCGTTCGGGCATATTGCGATTCCCTCTGAAGGAATGGACACGCTGTTGCCTGGTTGCTCTTACCAACAAAGAGACACAGCTCTTGGTGAGATTTATTTTCTTATTTTGAAGGCTGCCTATACTTGTGCTTAGAATTACTGTTATAATCAACTTATTGGGTGTCATGGAAGGCTGATGCTTGGGATGAGGACTAAGTAAGAGAGGACTCTGCATCCAGTCCATATGATCAAAGATCTGACACTGTGGGTAGTCTCTGTGTAGTCAGAAGAGGAGGAACGTCAAGGCACAGATGCCTGGGATCCTTAGGCAACATCATGTTGGCCATGGCTTGTGGGTCAGAGAACGACTTGCCATTTGAAAAAGCAGCTTCTGGCATGCCAGTAGCCTCTAGTATAGAGTGAATGCCTCATCTTTGGGCATAAAGTTATTATGTGACTGAGGCTTCTCATCAGAAGCTGGTTATTATCACATCTACCAATTCCTTGGACTTGGCACTTTTTCCTGAGTCTCTCTTGTCTGCCCTCTACTCTTATTCCTTGGGATCAGTTTTCAAAATAATGCAAGCTTTTGTCTCAGGCTCAGTATGGTGGATCGACTGAAGCTGAGACAATAGATGTCCCCTAATTTACCATTTTTCTGTTGTGTTCCCTTCATGGAGTGTGGGAGTGGACTGCATGTTCATGGCTATATACGCTGGTCGTCACTGGGTTCAGATCCTCCTGCTCTGGCTATGCATTTTACTTTATCCCCTGAATTTTCCTTTGCCCTTCGTGCTCTGGTATTTTTTCCTCTGTCCTAGATTCTTTTTCCTTCCAAGAAGGCTTTTCACTTCCCCGAATGCTGGGCTCTGATAGCTGTGTAAAAAGTGGAACCATTTGTGAAGGCATAAATGGGGTGGAATACTCATGCTTTCCCTTAATTTTCCACCCTGAGAAGTTACTGGAAACTGTGCAAACATTTGAAAAGGAAAAATCTTTCGGTATATCTGGAGTATTTCAGAACTTAATAATGTACAATATTTGGATAATCATATAGACCCTGTGGCAATCCTAATTTGAATAACCAGCTTACCCATGTTGCAGTATAATTACTTAAATTTTAGAGACAGACTGATTCTCTATAAATAAGTGTGCTGAATTGATTATTCAGGAAGATTTTATTTTATTCTAGATGGATTTGCATTTGTTCTAAATCAGTGAGTAGCAATTCGAAAGAGCTACTACTTGATTTTCAGTAGCAATCAGAACTCAGAAAGCCAAAGCCATGCTTTCCATGTAGCTCCTGGCTCTGATTAATAAGTTAATAGTGTTATTTAAATAGTGTGTCAGAAAGAGAAGAGCATATTTCCCCATTTCTCCTTTGTTGTATATACATATCCATGGCATGTGCAATGGTGTATCTGTTGGAATCAATCTCAGCCAATTAATGCCCCTTCAATAGCGTCTTTCAAGTGAGGAGTACCAGAGTGTGTTACAAATGTCTAAAATTGATGCTAAATATTCTACAAGAGTGAATGTAAGTCAAATAGGCAACTGGAGATCAGACTTGAACTATAAAATTGGTAAAAAGTCTCTCAAAATGAGCCCCAAGGAGACAGGTCCAAGAGAAAGGTGAGTGGAAAGATCTGATCTCAGAGGTGTTTTAAACTGGCAGCATTGCATATGCATTATATCAGTGGACTTCAAGACATGTCATATAATAGAAAAGTTGATATTCAGCACTTTTTCCATGCCAGCATGTCCATTTAAAACAAAATATAAAAAGTTATCTATTAAAACATTTTAACTCTCTGACAAATCTATATATATAAAAGTCCAGCGACTGAACAGCGAAACGACTGGAACAACAGGGGGCAGGGCCAGCTGGCCAATCGCCCGCAGCCTCTCCCCCTGGCCGGCCAACCTCCCAGGGTTCCTCCTCCTGGGCCGGCCCCCCATAGGTCTCGATCACCTGCCAGGCTGAGGGACCCCACCTGTGCACAAATTCATGCACCAGGCCTCTAGTTTATAATAAGATATTAAAATCTGTACTCCTTCAAGGTATCTGCTAAGAATTAATATATTTTTCAAAGAGAGTGATAAAGCAACTTAGACATAAGATTTTATACTCCAAGTTTTACTTGTTTATTAAATTTAATTTTAGTGCAGATATTTAAAATATTAGTTTTTTTCTCATCTCCTTTAGACACATACACTCATGCACACACACATAAACACATATAGAGTATTTTCTGAATAACAATTACAGTCTCAGACTCACCCAAGTATTAGATTACTCCTTTTCATAACTTATTCTTATAGATATAGGCAGATTTTTTATTAGCAGTGTAAAAATATCAATAAAAAATGAACTTTTCTATCAAAATGTAATACATTCCCTACCTCTTAGTAACATTCTCAAAAGATTAAAACATTCTCAATGATCTCAAATATGTCTTTATTTTATGAGTGATAGTAATTATAAATATTCTATATTATTTAAATATCAAATAATCCTCAAGAGGTAACCGAATAATGCCCATATATGAAAGGCATAGTGTCAGTTTTGACAGAGTAATGTGGAAGTGTCATACTTACAATGTCAGAAAAATATGTAAGAAAACATTATATTGAAATCAAAGATTTTTAAATTTGCATTTCATAAGTAAAAACAAGAGAAAATGAAATATTAGTTGTTTGTATGTCTGCCACCCAGATTAGCTTGAGATTTCATTGAGAATTTGAACCACAACCTTTTAATCTTTATGTTCCTAACTCCCAACCCAGTGCCTGATACAGAGCAGCGCTTAATGAATGTATGTGAGATAGAAGAAAACCAAGAGTAATAATCTACAGATTATCTTCACTATGTCCACCATTAGAATTTTTTAATTGAGGATAACTATATATTTTTGGAATCTTCTCCCAAAAGAGACAACTTTTTCCTTAACTCAGAAAGGCCATTCATTGTCTGAACAGGACTCCATGATGCTTAAACACATAAAAGCACAAGAGTGCCTCGAGTCTAGAAGCCGATGGTCAAGGACCTGGAAGCACATGGGAAGCCTGAGCCAGCCAATAGACCCTGGCGGGAAGGTACAGCCCTGGAAACACTGTTGGAGAATGCGAGGACGCCCTGAGGCCTGCGTCTGATGTAAGGCGACTGGTCAGTTCACTGACCAGAAGGAAACAAGTTTGGTTTTAAAGTCAAGTTGCTGGTGTGCAAGTAAAGGTGATTCAAGAAATGGATGAGATAAAAAGCCAAAAGAAGTCAAGATTAAGAAGGGGAACAAATCAGCAAAGAGTAGAAGGAATAACAGCAAGAGAGTGGCAGTGAAGAAAGCTCCATGGCATCGTATAGGACACGCCTCTTTGGAAAGAGGGTGGGATGGAGGGAACACTAGGCCAGCAGATGGCTTCATGTACCTCAGTAGAAAACACTTAGAGATTAAAGCAAGCTAAATGCCATTCATTTTGATTGCCTCAGAGCACATCAATATCCAATGTCATGCTTAAGGCAACCCAACAGCTGTCTTGGCCGGTTCACTATTGTTCAGAGAAGAGTTAACCTTAATAGGGCAGAGTGCCAATGTAAGTGCTGTAATCAGGCATTGCATATAAACTGTCCTGCCCTGTGATTCAAAACTTCCCCCAACTGCCATCAAACACCTCCCTTTGCATTCATTGCAAATTAAAAAAGCAAAGTATTTTATATGCAAATGCAGCTGAGACCTGTGAGACACAACATTAGAAGGGTAGGTGTAACTGGCTAAAAGAAAAACAAAAGGAGAAATTCATGAAGTTACAGAACAGTTTTGCAGGTTCCCACCTCCTCCCTGAAAAACAGTCTAGTCCAGGGGTGGGCAAACTTTTTGACTCGAGGGCCACAATGGGTTCTTAAACTGGACCGGAGGGCCGGAACTAAAGCATGGATGGAGTGTTTGTGTGAACTAATATAAATTCAAAGTAAACATCATTACATAAAAGGGTGCGGTCTTTTTTTTTTTTTTAGTTTTATTCATTTCAAACGGGCCGGATCCGGCCCGCAGGCCGTAGTTTGCCCACGGCTGGCTCTAGTCCCTTAAATAGTTTTTTTAAAAATGCAGATACAATCGGCCTATTTGGGCAAAGATTGCTAAATTCCAGCCTAGCAGGGGCCAGTGAATCACGTGCCTGAGGGTGTAAGAGTAAGGAAAGGCTCACTGCTATTATATGTGCAAATGTTTCAGGCTCCAACAAAATAAAACCCCAGATGATGGGAAAATCCTACTCTTCTAGAATTTTCACGGTGTCACCATTTCTATACTGTTTGCAGGCTACAAACTCTTTCTTAAAGGGACATAAAACTGTTCAAGTCATTTCACAATTGTGTTCACTGTATTCCTTGATCTCAGACCCCAAAGAGTGGACCTGAGTAAGCGGCACCCCCAGAGAATGAGCAATGGAGATGGTTCATCTTGAAAGTCCCACGTCCTGGGAAGCTGTCAGTCCCTGGCAAACCAGGACTTTTGCTCACACTAGTTCCAGGTTTATTTGCCCGCTTCTCTGGGGCTATTTGCAGATGTGCATCAGAAACCTGAGAGAGAAAAGACCTTTTGGGGCATCATCTACAGAAGGAAGGACTGGGAGCATTTGGACGATACAGGATGGTGGTTCTCAGACTTGGCTGTGCATTAGAATAATCTGGGCATCTTTTTTTTGCATAAAACTCATATATAATTTTACTTTATTTTTTATCTTTATTGTTGAAAGTTTTACTTTTTCCCCATTATCCCCTTCTAGCCCGCACCCACTCCCCATCCCAGGCCTTCACCTCCCTATTGTCTGTGTCCACGGGTTATGCATATATGCAGACAAGATCTTTGGGGTGTCTTTGAAAACTACTAATACCAGGAGTCTTAATGCAATTGTTCTGGGTGTGGCCTAGGCAAGTTCCCCAGATGTTCAGAATGGATGCGTAAGTTGTAGTATATTTATTAAAAGGGAAGATTTCATAGCAGTAGGAAAATACTGTTGCTAATCCCAACAATATGGATAATTCTAACAGATATAACATTATTATGTCTAACAAAGAATACATACCTGGAATTTTAAAAATAGGCAAAACTAACAAAGTGATAGAATTCAAAATAGTGGTTTCCTTGGTTGACTTGTGGCAGAAGCGTGGGATGGGCAGCTGGGTGTTAGGGAAGTTCTATATATTGATTTGGATGTAGATAGGAGCAATCCATCAAGCTATGTACTTAATCAGTGTATACTCTACCATATGCAAGTTATTCTCAAAGTTTTTTTAAGCCATATATATTTTTCTTGCCCCTTTCTCTCCTAAGCTTCATATCATTTTGAGCTTTAAATTTTGCAAAACTCCACTTACTTATAGGTCTTTTTCTTAAAAATTTTTAATTTTACTTTAGTTTTGTCTCTTTTTTTTAACATTATAGTATATGTATATGTATATGTATATGTATATGTATATGTATATATAATTGAATTTAAAAGGTATATATATATATGTGTGTATATATAGATCCATGTATGGTTGATCCATTTTATATTTGTATTAGTTGTATGTGTGTTCATACCAAAATGTTAATGATACTTATCTTTGAGGAGTATGGTTTACAATAAAAAAAAAATGCATATTTACACAAATTTGATATTCTTTAAGTTCCTTTTATCATGAGTGCAATATTATTTATATAATTTTAGAAAAACTGAAATAGTAAAAATATGATCGCACAACACTGGGATAACTACTCTTCTTATTACCCTGTATTTCCTGCTATAATTTTTTTATGTTCATATGTGTGTTCAGACATTTTTGAGATCATATCATACAGATATTTTATAGCTGGTGTTGTCGGGTCTTTCATTCATCAATCTATTTATTTGACATTTATTACCTTTGATGGAAAGCTCTGGTTTAAAATGTGGGGAATGCAAGACAAGGAAAGGAAAATATTGCGAAGAAAAGAAATCTGCCATCCAAATACTTATAACTTACCTAACTTATTCACTCAGCAAGTATTTCTTGAGGCCCTTCATGTGCCGGGCACTATTGTTGATGTGACAAGAATCTTCTGTTCTTAATGGAAACAGAAATCATCAAAATTCATTTGATATGTCTTAGCTTTAAAAGAAAGACATGTTTGGTCTTCAGATGATCTAACAGGCATTTAGCACACTAACTCTGTTAAAATTCTTTAAATGACTAAGGTTTTTGTTTTCTGGAGTTTAAGGTCGCAATCATTTAAATGTTTTTCAGTGAACACATGCTTGCGAACCCACACCAGCTGAATTAATAAATAGAAGATAAATGAGTCCATCAATGGAAGAGAAGGGACCGACAGAGAGACACATGCAGCCAGGAAATGAATTCAATGATCACCTTTGTTCCAGGTGCCAACAAATTAAGTGAAGGCAAAGACCATATGGAAGAACATTCCGACGTTAATATCAAGGATAATACGGTAATTACAAACAGACACCTTCCTGTTCCTTGCTTTAATATTGCAGACTGCTCCTTTCCCTTGGGTTGGGAAGTTGGCTTCCCTGATGGCAACTGTAGGTGCGGAAAGGAGTCTGAGATCCTGGTAACCAGGGAGCAGCCATGGTCCAGGTAGAGGCTGTGGTCCAGGAACCAGGCAGATCCTGGCAGGGGACCTGGAAAAGGCAATGAGGGAAACAGGAATGCTGAATTTCAAGGGAGGGACTAAAACATAAAAAAAAATACAGTAGAAGGTTCCCTGTAGATGGGATACAGGGTGGGAACTATGTCTCCAGGACAAGGCAAGGGCTGCTGGGGTCCATCCCCAGCAGGTCCAGGGATCCCCAAAGGTGTGGACGGAGTCGGCGAAGAATGAATGACACGGAGGCAGCATTCAGTTGATCAGCAGCCTAACCAGGAACTCTAGCCAGGATCTCCAGCTAAGTTCTATTGCCAGGTTCTCTCGCTAGGTTCTCCAGCCAGGTTCTCCAGCCAGGTTCTATCCAGGTTCTCCAGCCAGGTTCTATAGCCAGGTTCTGTCCAGGATCTTTTGCCATGTTCTCTCCCTAGGTTCTCTCTTTAGGTTCTGTATCCTGTTGTCTTGTTACATCTGTATTTATACCAGTTGATTTTAATCCTATCAATTTCTTTTCCAAAGGTTAGGGCATTTCTTATCTCCATTCCAGGGAGTAAAGATTATGTAGCTTAAGCCTGATTGTTCGTAGTTAAAGTGATTAACTACCCGCCTGGCACTTAGTTAAGGGGTTTTATTCCCTCCCTAACTTCAGGGGAAAATCCCTACCTGGGGAAACAACCTTTCTCAGAGAGGTGACCTTGGTTAAAACACATAGTGCCAAGAAGGGGAGCAAACATATTAAGAACAGTATGCCATATACGCCAGGTCCCTTGAAACATATGCTGTGCAGATGTTTCTTCCCTGCAGCAACTGTGTCAAGCAGCAAGGATGTACCGGCTCCCGGCAAATGGCTTAGTTACTAGAGCAGAGTCTGAGGCCAGGGAGACACTGTGTTTGTGGCTTGACTCCTTTTTGTTCCTGTTGACAATTTGGTCCCCAAGCTGCAGATGTGGCTTACTTTGCACATGGAGCTTCACCCTCTTCAGCTACGGGACCTAACTTTGGCACAAGCTCCTTAAATAGGGTGGTCACACCTCTCAATAGTGTGAAGTCCAAGGACTTGTAGGGAGTTGGAAAATCCTGTCCTTCGAGTCACACTTTTCTAGGTCCTCTGATTACTAACCTTAGCTTCTTGAGCCTTTTTCCCCCTCCCCACATTGTGGTACTAGTTTGAGGACCTTCTTTTCACTTTGACTTTAGATTAAAATGAGAATTATATGAAAAACGTTGTGATGGTAGAGATCATTGATTAGATCTTATTCGTATCAGACAAATGCTGGCAACTACGAGTTCTCTATGAGGAGTGTTAGATCATTTTATCCTATGCTTAGGCCGGGTCCGTTAACTAGATAAATTGATTTAACACAAAGGGCATTTACCCTCCCCACACAGCCAGGACGCAGAGCCAATACCTGCTGAAGCCCAGGGTTTCCCTTCTCGCTCAGCCTGGGGTATGTCGGGTGCGCTCGGGTTGTCCTGCACACGGGCTGCCTGGCTCTGCGGAGTGACCGTGAGCACCTTCATCACGGAACTGGTCAAACCTGATTCCCCAACGGTCAGGAGACTCTCCAGTTATTTCTTGTTTGCGTGCCTCGCCCTTGGAAAGAGAAGATGGCCGTCAGCCTCTTTTTCCACTGATTCAATTTACCCTTTGCAATTTCTCACCTGGTGATCAAGAAAACTGCATTTGTTATTAGTGGAGGGAGCTTAACTGAGTGTTGCTTTTGTTATAGACCTATTTGCAAGTATGCCGAAACCAAAGGCCACCAGGGAAGTGGAGTTCGCTGTTTCCAGTGCAGTATTTTTAATTATGTCTTTTCACCTGAGCTTCAGGGCGGAAGTTTCATTTTTCTCCCTGCTCATTATTAGCAAAACCCACAAGGACGACGTTTTCTAATTTCATGTTTTTCTACATTCAAGTGAACTGAGCATGCAAAGTATTCTGAAATGACATTCGAGATGTAGTTCCGATCATATCTGGAGTCTGGAGTTTCTTCCCTTCACACCTATCTGTACATCCTACCAGACTGCCCCCTGTCCACATAGCAATGGGCGACCATGTAATCCACATGTTACTGAAAGTGTGTTTGTTGTTTGTTTAATTCCTGTCCAGTTTGATTTTGGGCACCATGCAGAGCTTGTGAACATTTAAAAATTAATTAACTTGAACAAAATTGAATTCACCAGTCTAGGTTCCTTGCTAATATCTTCACTGAGCTATTAAATAATAAATGAGAGGAAAATTGAAGTGGTGAGATTCCAAGGAGAGAAAACAAAGATTCAGGCCCCCTGAGTTTTTAATCCCCATCCTGCCATTGTTTTCCCCTGTGCACTCAAGTCTGCTGGATTTTCCTTTTGTTTTCCTGGCTCAAGCGAGCGAGCGAGCAATAGCAACCCAGGCAGTGTTGCAGGAAGGGAGGATGGATGCCCAGAATGCACCTTGAGAGCCTCAAGTGAAACACACTGTGCCACACGTGAAAGTGATGATTAGTTCATCCTTCATGCGCTTAGTCCTGGCCCTGTAGGCTCAGACTGCCAGCCATGGCGCCAAAGACCGACAGAGGGGCTGTTGGTGCATGTGATGGGGATCCCTGTTCTCTGGCAGATGAACTGAGATAATGCACAGCAGTTCACTATGTGTGTCATAAACCCTACAGCCTGTGTCTCCAAAATACACTGGAGTTGAATGATAAATGACACTGGGTTTAAACAACAGGAAATAGACTCAATATAATTGCTTGGGCATCTGTGTCCACCAGGCCTTTGTCCACATGCCGGGGTCCAGCGGTTCCCAAAGGTGTGGACGGAGTCGGCGAAGAATGTTTTACACGGAGACAGCGTTCAGAACTCTCTAGCTCTCTTTAGTCTCCGTGGATCTTCCTGTGCCTGGCTGAGGCCACAGAGAGAGATCCTGAGGCAAGCTGAGCCTTTATTTTATAGTCAGAGGTAAACAAGGTAGTGGTTACCAAAGTTACACTGTTCTTGTGAGTTTCACTTGTTTTTGTTCTTGTTGCACTTCCCTCAGCCCATTAGCTTCCCAGGTAAGATCTAGGGAGCCTCATAAGGTCAAGCCTAATTATGCTTAAGAGTACTGTGCCCTCTAAGCTGGGACTTGTTTGTGACTTTGCCAACAGGTCAGTCCGAGGCTTAACCCTATATCGGCTCCCCACATCCACACAGTCTGCCCCTGAGCCCCAAGCCAGACTTCCCTCTGCTTTCTCGGAGCTGGCGAGGGGGCCATCTGTAGGGGAGAAAATCACTGAGAATCGCTGGCTTCTCCGGACAACCTCAGGCTGGTCACCACAGTCAAGCCAGGACTTGGCAGCCCCAGCCCCACCCTGCTCACTGGATCAGACACAATTGCAACTGGGTACAATTCCAGGGGCCTTCAAATACAGATGTTTATAGAAATGGTTATTAGGTAACCTGGGGAGCTGCCCCATACAAATTGTTACCCTCAATTTTACAGGAGAGAACATTTCAGAGTGAAAAATGGAATGAAACAGTCAGATAGGGTGGTGGGTGAGGGGGTGAGCTTAAAGGTCAGACAAGCTGGTGTGGATCTGGGCTCCACTTTTACTGGCTGTATGGCTTCTGGCAAGTTACAAACTATAATTTCTCTAAACTTCCGTTTCTTCACCAGCCTCTAAGCTAGGACCATACCCAACTTGCTCACCATTATACCCTCAATGCCTGGTACACTATTTGGCATAAAATAGCTGCTGAAAACCAATTGGATGATAAAGGTTTTCCTTGAGTCATTTTTACTGCTTGTAACGTCTACTGATTTAACAGCCAGGCTAGGAAGCGGAGGGGCACAGCCATCTGTACCAGCTCACTCGTGTGCTTTCCTGTGGTCTCTATGGGAACAACCTCTGGGTGAGGGAGAAAAGAGGCTCTTCGGTATTTGGGCCGCTGCGCCCGAGCAGCTAGCCAGGAGGTTAAGCATGATGCTTAAGCTTGCTTTGTGTGGGTCAACCAACCCTCCTCCCTCAGAGAATTGATGGTGCCCAGCAAGGGCTTTGCATTTGGATTTCGCTTCCTCACATACTTAGGGAATTGTGTGTATGTAGAATGTTGCAGTGTTTCCCATGGTGTCCTTTCAGTTTAATAGCATGATCCTCCAATAAAGACAGGACTCTGGACCTCCCCTGGCTGTGTTTGATGTGGACACACAAGTATGTGGAGTTTTCCTTTCTTTCCTGTTTTAATTCTACGTTAGTCAGAACTGCATTGCTCCAGAGACTAGCTATTGTCAATGGCCACACTCACATCCAACATCCTTTGCAGATCAGGAGGAAAGGTGGAGAACAATTGCCCAGGGAACTAGAAGCAAGGCTATGGGAGCAGACACAAGTACTACAATACTGTCAGTCTCTGTGAATAGAGTTCATTTATTATTCTAGTTGTGTTCATTTTGTTGTTCTTTCTCAGCTAATGCCCAAGCCACCTAAAAAGACAGACTTAGTTGTCTATTTTTAGTTTCTGTGTCACCCCACGTGGTGCCTTTGCTTTGTTTTGGACTCTTTACTTGTAGGAAGGGCTATTAACACACATGAACTCAGAGAAAAGAGCCTGTCCTGCAGCCACTTCCATCATTGAGTGGGTGGTGAGCACAAAGGCATGAAAGGGGGCATCTTGCCCGGCTGGTGTGGCTCAGTGGTTGAATGTTGATCCATGAGCCAGGAGGTCAAGGTTCGATTCCTGGTCAGGGCACATGCTTGGGTCGCAGGCTCCTTCCCCAGTATTTGTGTGTGTGTTTGTGTGTGTGTGTGTGTGTGTGTGTTTTATTAATTGCTGTAACACCATCCTTCAGGTGGCCAAGAGTCCAAGGGCTCAGCCTGGACTAAGAAGCTGGTAGAGTCTCCCATCCCCTAGGATGGTCCCTTGGAGTGTTTGTGCAATACTCTGCTCTGTGCTTCTCTCTTCTCTCAATCTTCCTACCTCCACCTTCTCCCTTACTTCAGGACCAGCCCTAAGACACCACCCTCTGCCACTCCCTACTAATGGAGCACAAAGACATTCCAAAATAGCAAAGAAGTCACCTCTTCTCTCTAGAAATATCTAGTAAGCAGAAGTCTAGTTAAACACACTTGACTCAGATTTTGTTTCCACCGAAGAAGAAACACTTTGAGATGAAAAAAATATTTTAGTTTCATCCTCAAGTTTTAATTTCTCATGTAAATAGTGACCAGCTGTAAAAACTCTTATTTATTAAGAGGTGAGAATGAAATTCATGCATTGTAATTCACTTAATTGTGAAACTATCAACATTCTTAAGGAAAAATAACTTCACAAGTAATTTTAAATCCAAACAAATCAGCTACTGGTCTGGTTTTCCTATGGGTTTTTAAAAGGCCAATATCAGGATAATTTTAGGAAATACTTCAAATTCAATATTTATTTTTACTAAGAATATAGGAGCAACAAGGTGAGAAAAAATTTTAAATCGTGAAATAAAGGAGAAAATCTGGAGTCAGAATAGTGTGACATTAAATAAGCAGTTATCTCGGTCTCCTTATTTCTTTAAAAAGAGACAAGCCGAAGCCGGTTTGGCTCTGTGGATAGAGCACCGGCCTGCGGACTGAAGGGTCCCGGGTTCGATTCCGGTCAAGGGCATGTACCTGGGTTGCGGGCACATCCCCAGTAGGAAATGTGCAGGAGGCAGCTGATCGGTGTTTCTCTCTCATCGATGTTTCTAACTCTCTATCTCTCTCCCTTCCTCTCTGTAAAAAATCAATAAAATATATTTTTTAAAAAATTTAAATAAAAAAAAATAAAAAGAGACAAAATAGTACCAACATTCCCTACATGTTGTTACTCTGTTGTTCAAGTTAGCAAGACTCACAACTTCATTCAGCATAAGAATTCTTGAGGTATCCTTGGTTAATGCATGCCTTCTACTGTCCCTGTGGCCTCCGCAGCTCCCACCTCATTCTCTGCTTTTCCTATTACACATCTCTTGCCCACCAAGCTCTCTGAGGCCCAATCAATTTTTTTTTCTAGCATAACTACTATTCCTAAAATGTTTCTTCTGTTATCATAGATGAGCACTTAGTAGGCTTGTGTATTTGATTTAATACTTATATGGGTTCTGGTAGATTGTCAGAAGTCAAGCTATGTGTGTTACATAGTGACATTCCCAACTTCCCTTTCATAGGCCGATTTGCCCATTTTGAACATTTGTACATTAGTTAAGCAATAAATGTTTTATACTGTCACCTAGTGGTGATTACTTGTCCACTAACAGCTTAATTTTGGCACAGCTGCCATTGTCATACAAATGTTTTTAATAATGATTTGAATACTCTAGTCAACCAATTTTTATTGAGTGGCTAGTATATGTCAAGTCCTGTTTTAAGCACTAGGGCTACAGTAGAAAAAAAAATAACAAAAACCCAAAATCAAAATCCTTGCCTTTGTGGAGCTTATACACTACTAGAGGCCCGGTGCACAGATCTGTGTACAGGTGAGGTCCCTCAGCCTGGCCTGAGCCTTCTGCCAAGCCTGCGGGGATCGGACCGAAACCCAGCAGCCCAACATCCCCCAAGGGATATAGCAGTACCGAAGTGGCAGGCGGCCGGGGAGGAGCTTCAGCCGGGCCAGGGCGCAGCTCTGCTGCTGCTTATCCAGGCCCCACTGCGCATGCCGTCACCAGGTAGCAGTGCTGCAAAGGCGGGAGAGGCTCCTGCCGCTGCAGCTGTGCTTGCCAGCCATGAGCCTGGCTTCTGGCTGAGCGGTGCTCCCACTGTGGGAGCGCACTGACCACCAGGGGGCAGCTCCTGCATTGAGTGTCTGCCCCCTGGTGGTCAGTGCGTGTCATAGTGACCAGTCATTCTGGTGGTTCAGTTGTAAAGGTTGCTTAGGCATAGATAGATAGATAGATAGATAGATAGATAGATAGATAGATAGATACTATTGGCCCAGTGCATGGATTCGTGCACATTGAAAGAAAATTAATTAGAAGGTGGCCAGTGGGGTGAGCCAGAGCCAGATGGCTGGACATGCCCTGGAGCCAACCTCCTGCGGTCCCTGCCTGGCTGGCCGCACCTGGGGCAGTGCTGCGGCTCAAAGGGTGTCTGTGGTCACCACAGTTTTGCAGTAAACCAGATTCGGGGCCAACAGTGCCCCAGCAACAACATAACCCATGGCCGAAGGTGGAATCATACAGCTCCGCAAGGAATCGGGCTCCCTCCTTTCTGGTTCTGGGGTGCATCACCCAAGAATTGCTGCTGCCAAGTCACCACAGCTCAGCAGCTCCTGTGTTGAGCATCTGTCCTTTGGTGGTCAGTGTGTGTCATACCTACCAGCCGGTTGGACAGTTGCTTAGCCTTTTATATATATAGATTGCAATTCCTTTATTTTTTAAGTAGAAAAATAAAGAAATGTTTATTAATTGAGAATTGTAGATATGTAATTTTATACAATTGAAACTAATTAGGTGTTAAAAGTGGAAAATTTTAGACCTGGATGAGTGCTTATTATGCTGAAAGATTCAAGTATGTCTAAATAGCAACACAGAATTCTGAAAATAGAGGCCTGGTCGATGTGGCTCAGTTGGTTGGGTGTGATCCGTGCATAGTTTGATTCCCGGACAGGGCACATGCCCTGATTGTGGGTTTGATCCCTGGTTGGGGACTGTGCAGGAGGCAGCCCATCAATGTTTTACTCTCATGTCAATGCTTATCTAAAAAATTAATAGTTTTTAAGTAAATATTATGCAAATACATAGCTATATAAATGCAAAACATTAAGCATATTACAATATGTTATTCTAAATGTACTGCTCACAGATACTCTACTTTAGACTGTGATTTGTTCTCCAGAGGTCTGAGTTAGCAATTCTGAAACTATTATGTGTGTTCTGGGACTGAGAAAATATATTGTGGATAATGACGGCCAAAAGTCTTTTTTTTCTTCAGGGAAAGTAGTTACAATACTTACCCCTTTTCACAATGGGGTATAGTTAGAATGAACCATGTGTTGCTGGATTGGAAGTGGAGGCATCTATATTCATACTGTAGAAATCTATATACTGTAGATTTTATATATACATGTAAAAAGCAAGGTAAATACAGAAATAGACTTAGATGCATGTAAGTGTGTATGCATATATTTCTGAACTCTTCATTGAAGGGGCCTAGCAGCTGGAAAACCTAATAGCAATGAGCACACCTAACGCCCAAATCTTAGTTCCTAAATATCATTTTTAAATAATATATATACAGTGATGCTTTTTGGAAATGCTGAGCCCAGCGATGGGATAGCAAAAGTACAAAATGAACCTGGAAGAATGGGTGGTGTCAGAAAGGAATCAAATGCTCAACAAATTATAGGCCCAGTCGGCATGGCTCAGTGGTTGCGTGTCAACCTATAAACCAGGAGGTCATGGTTCCATTCCCAGTTAGGCCATATACCTGGGTTGTGGGCTCGATCCCCACTGTGGGGCATGCAGGAGGCAGCCAAACAACGATTCCCTCTCATCATTGAGGTTTCTGTCTCTCTCTCTCCCTCTCTCTTCCTCTCTGAAATCAATAAAAATATTTAAAAACATTTTTTTTTAAATTATGACAGCGTGTTGAAGGTACTAGAGCCAACTTAGAGTTCCCAGGGGCTGCATCTGGAAAAATTTGAGCAAAAAATAAATAATGATACTTATGAAGTATAACCCATAAAATAAAATTTTATGAGCTTATACTGGTATAAATATATAGTTGAAATAAAAATTAAAGGGAAGTAAAGGATAGATAGCTCTTCATTATAATAGAATTTCAATTAACAAATGAAGAAAAATTGATGGAATGTTTAAAAGTCACAACTTGATGAAGACCACAGTAATAATTATTTCAGGCAAGAATCATTAGTGGATTCTAAAATTAATGGGAAAATTATCATGAGAAACAATATATCTGTAAATTCAGAATATACCTCCATAAGACATGTTTTAACTATAAAGGAAAAAATAGCAACTTTCTAGCAGATGAACCTAGCACACATCAACTTAACCAAGTGATCAAAGATAACAGCACTAGTAATATATTGATATGATGTACTGAGAAGGGCATAATATCATTTTAGTCTCAAAAATATGTAACTTGAATTTAATCACAAGAAAATAGACAAACCTCATTGAAGGCTATAAATAAGCGGCTTACCTGTACACTTCAAAAGTTTCAAGGTCATGAAAAACAAATAACTACCCAAGATTAGAGGCAATCAAGGAGACAAGCAACTAAATGCAATGTACTATCCTGGGTCAGATCTTGGATTAGAGGAAGGACATTGGAACAATTGGTGAAATTTGGAAAAGGTTTGCAGATTATTTAAAAGTAGTTTCAATTTCCTACTTTTAATCATTGTACAATGGTTATATAAAATGTTAACTGTTGGGGTAGCTGGAGGAAGGGTATACTGAAATTCTTTGTATTATTTTTGCAAGTAGGAAATTATTTTGTGAATGTCCAAATATACCTATCAAAAGATGTAAAATTGTCAGAGTGGTAAGAAAACAAGACCCAACTATATGCTGTGTACAAGAAACCCCCATCTACACTAATAAAAGAGAAACATGCAAATTGGTGTCACTCCGCTACACCCATCAGCCAATCAGGCTGAGTATGCAAATTAACCCAACAAAGATGGCGGTTAATTTGCATATGCAGGCATGGAGCAAAGACTGAAGACAACTGAAGACTGAAGACGACTGAAGACTGAAGAGGCTTGGCTTCTCCGCTGCAGCCGGAGCGGAGAAGCCAAGCTTCGCTGTAGCCGAAATGGAGAAGCCAAGCCTCACCTCAGCTGGAGCTGAGAAGCCAAGCCTCACTGCTGCTTCCCAAGCGGAGAAGCCAAGCCTCACTGCTGCGGCCCGAGCAGAGAAGCCAAGCCTCGCTGCTGCGTCCCGAGTGGAGAAGCCAAGCCTTGAGGTCCGTTGCAGTGGGACCAAAGGCCTGGGTCCAGGTGCCGGAGAAAAACTGGTGCCGGCAGCTAGGGGAAGGAAGGCCTATTCCAAGCCTTGCTGTGGCCAAAATGGAGAAGCCAAGCCTCACTTCATCTGGAGTGGAAAAGCCAAGCCTTGCTGCTGTGGCCTGAGCAGAGAAGCCAAGCCTCGCTGCTGCAGCCTGAGTGGAGAAGCCAAGCCTTGAGGTTCGCTGCAGCCGGACCAAAGGCCTGGGTCCGGGTGCCAGAGAAAACCTGGTGCCGGCAGCTAGGGGAAGGAAGGCCTATTGCACGAATCTTTGTGCAACGGGCCTCTAGTCCTATATAATAAAAGGCTAATATGCAAATCAACCAAACGGCTGAACGACCGGTCGCTATGACATGCACTGACCACGAGAGGGCAGATGCTCAATGCAGGAGCTGCCCCCTGGTGGTCAGTGTGCTCCCACAGGGGAAGGGCCACTCAGCCAAAAGTTGGGCTCACAGCTGGTGAGTGCTCCGGTGGTGGCGGGAGCCTTTCCCACATCCGTGGCAGCGCTAAGGATATCCGACATTGCCCGAAGGCTCCTGGACTGCAAGAGGGTACAGGTCGAGCTGAGGGGCACCCCGCCCCCCCGTGCACAAATGTTGTGCACCAGGCCTCTAGTTAAATATAAAGGCTCAGATCATTAAAAGTAAATAGATGGATAAAGATACACCATCCTGACAGTAATCAAAAGAAAGCTGAAGTACAAATATTAATTTTAGACAAAGCAGACATAAAAGCAAGAACAATATCAGAAGGAGGGACATTACACAATCATAAAAGGATCCATTCCCTAACAATACATAATAACCACTAATATATATGCAGCCAACAAGAGAGTCTCCAAACAGATGAAGCTAAAACTGAGAGAAATGAAGAAAAATAGACAAATCAACTATTTGTGTTGCATACTTCAACATCCCTCTTTCAGTAATTGATAAAGCAGGTAAATTACTAATGTACAAAAGATCTGCACAGCACCATCCATGATCTGGTCTAAGTGACCGTTACAGGACACTCCATCCAACAACAGCAGAACACACATTCTTCTCAAGCTCACATGGAGCATTTACTGAAATAGACCACACTTAGACCATAAAGTGCACCTTATAATTTTATAAGTATAGAAATCATACACAGTATATCCGCAGACCGCATGGAATTAAATTAGAAATCATTAACAGAAAGGCAGCTGCAATATAAAACTACATTTTGAGTTAATTTTTGTATAAACTGTAAGGTCAGTGTCTAGGTTCATGTTTATGCATATAGACATCCAATTATTCCAGCAACATGTCCTGAAAAACATCTCTCCATTGAGTTGTCTTTGTACCTTTGCAAATATCCGTTGGTTATATCTTGTTTGGGTCTATTTCTGGGCTGTATGTTTTGTTCCACTGATCTATGTGTCTGTTCTTTCACCAATGGCTTATTGTCTTGATTATTGTAGTATTATAACAAGAACAATTTTGTTGTTCTTCAGTGTTACATTGGTTATTTCTGTTCCTTTAATTTCCATATAAATTTTAGGATCAGCTTGTTGATATCTACAGAATAGCTTGTGGTGATTTTGATTGGGCTTGCATAAAATCTATAGACCAATTTGGAAAGAATTGACATTTAAAAAAATGTTAAGTATTACAATACATGAACATGGCATATCATTCCATTTTTAAAAGATCTTTGACTATTTTCATCAGAATTTTCTAACCTTTCACATAGAGATCTTGTGTATATTTTGTTAGAGTTATACACAATTACTTTTATTTTGCTGCTATCTTACTGTTATTGATTTCTAATTTAAGCTTCTGAAATCTGTGCAGAAACAGCTCTAAATATTCCATGGAGCATTGACCAAAAAACTGTTTAGAAAGCAAGGGATTCCACCAAATTTAAATAGATGATTCTATATTCAGGATTCAAAATATATTCTGTAGGGTGACAGCTCAGAACAAGAATGAAAGCAGCAGGGGCTGATTGATATAGTACATTTTGGTATGTAATACTAGTAACCATATCCAAACATTATATACTCTATGTACCCTGCATGCACCCTAACCTTAAACTGATTGAATATTGTGTCAACTCTTATACCCACCTATTCAGATGGATTCAGATGGGGGAATAATGCATTAGCATTTTCAGGGTTCATGGATGGTCTTATACATCTGGAAAAAAATGCCTCTTGTTTTCATTGTTTTAATAAGTGTAAAAGGTTCTTTTTGAGAAGTTTCTCTTTTCCTTTGGGGACTCAGTATACCTCCCAGTAATCTGAGATATAGGCTTTGCCTTTCATTCTGTGAAGGCTTGAAATAAACCTCAAGGGAAAATGCTAAATAGTAGCAAGGAGAATGGGAATTTTCAGTAAGAGTCTTACAAAGGTGCCCTGGCCAATGTGGCTCAGTTGGTTGAGCATCATCCTGTGCACCAAAAGGTTGCCTGTTTGATTCCTGGTCAGGGCACATGCCTGGGTTGTGGGCTTGATCTCTAGTAGGGGTCGTGTAGGAGGCAGCTATCGAGGCACATCAATGTTTCTCTCTCCCTCTCCCTTCTTCTCTGAAATTAATAAAAATATATTTTTTTAAATGTTAATCCTTACCCCCATGGGAAATATATTTATCAACTGGATAAAACTTCTTTTGCCTTTAATTTCACAGACTCCACTAATTTCCAATGTTACTTAGGTCGGTATCACTTTCCCCTTCTGTGCGAATGTGTTCATATATGTTTAGTAGTTAGATTGCTTTGTCACATTCTACATTCAGTCTTGGGATCCCTGACCTCCAACATGATTTAAAATTTGCAACATTAAGATTCAATCTTTGTGCAGCAGAGATCACAGGTTTTGACAAATGCATAGTGTGTTGAATTCACTATTATACTGCCATAGAGAATATCTCTGTCATCCAAAAACTCCCATCTTCTTCGCTTATTCAAACCACCTCCACACCAAACACTTGGGAACCACTGATCTTTTCACTGCACTAGAGCTTTGCCTGTTCTAGAATGTCATGTGATAGGAAGAGATGGTGTGCAGTCTTTTCAGACTGACTTTCAGTAGGCAATATGCATTTAAGATTTATCTGTATCTTTTCACTTCATTCCTTCGCTATGTCACTGAATAGGTGTACATGGCTTGTCTGCCCAGTCACCTTTAGAAGGACTCTCATTGGCTTCCAGTTGGTGATAACTGGTAAAAACTCTCACCAGCAGCTTTCTGTGTGGACATAGAGTTTCAGATCAGTTGGGCAGAAACCTCAGTGATTACTGGATTTCATAGGTTTCCCAAACCTATGTCTTGTTTTGTAAGAAACTGCTAAACTGTCTCAAAGTGATTGTACCATTTTGCAAAACCACCAGCAATAAATAGCAGTTTCTATTGTTCTACCTCCTTCTCAGCAATCAGTATTGTCAGATTTTTTTTTAATTTAGCCATTCTGATAGGTGTTGTGTTATTTTATTGTGTTTCAATTTACAATTGACTAACGACAAGTGGTGCTGAGCATCTTTTTATGTGTGCACTGGCCATATGTTTACCTTCTTGCGAGAGACATATGCTTAGAGTTTTGGTCCATTTTTAATTGTTTATTTTCTCATTGTTGAGTTTTCAGAGTTTCTTTTTTGTTTGTTTGTTGTTTGTCTTTATATATTTGGGTTACAAGTCCTTTATCAGATATGATATGTGCTTTGCAAATATTTTCTCCCAGTCTGTGGATTGTCTTTTCATTCTCTTAACAGTGTTTTTACAGAGCAGTTTTATTTCCAATAAAGTCCAAATTACATCTTCCTTTCACGGATCATGCTTTTGATGTTGTATTTGAAAACTCATTGCCAAACGGAAGGTCACATAGATTTTTCTCTCTAATTTTTTCTAGAAGTTTTATCATTTTATAGTTAGGGCTATGATTTTTTTTAAGTTAATTTCTATGTAAAGTGTATGGTCTGTGTTTAATTTTCTTTTTCTTTTTTTATTGCATGCGAATATCTACTTGTTCCAGTGCCGTTTGCTGAAAGAATATCTTTTCTCCATTGATTGCCTTTGCTCCTTTGTCAGTATGTTTATTTGGCTTGGTTTCTGGAGTCTCCATTCTACTCCACTGATCAATGGGAATATTCTCCAGTTGCCAGTGCCACACTGTGTAGATTACTGTGGCTTTATAGCATTTTCTAAAATGGTGTCTTGTGTGTCCTACATCTTTGTTCTCCTTTATGATACTATTAACTATTCTAGGTCTTTTACTTTTCCAGATAAATTTTAGAATTAATTTATTAATTTCTATAAAATAACTCAGAGTTTTGTACTTTTCTGTACACAGATCCTGTACATTTTTATTTTAGATTTATATCTAAGTATTTCAGAGTTTTTTGGTGCTATTACAAATGGTATTAAATTTCAAATTACAAGTGTTCATTGTTGCATTATAGGAGCAATTGATTTTTGTATATTGATCTTGCAATCTTACTATAATTGCTTATTGGTTTTAGGCATTTTGATTTGTGGATTATTAATGGTTTTCTACATAGACAATCATGTCCTTTATGAAAAAGATAGTTTTCTTTCTTCCTTCCCAATATATGTACCTATTCTTCCCTTTAGTCCCTCCCATCCTCACTTCTTCCCTCCATCTCCCTTCTTTCTTTCTTCAACTTATTGTACTAGCTAGCACTTGTCATACTATGTTGAATAGGAGTGGTGAGGTGGGACATTCTTGCCTTGACCCCAGCTATTGGGGGAAATTATCTAGTCTCTCACCATTAAATACGAAGTTAGCTTTAGGGGTTTTGTAGATGTTATTTGTCAGTCTGAAAAAATTCCTTTATTTCTAGTTAGCTGAGAATTTTATCATTAATGGTGTTGGCTTTTGTCAAAAGCTTTATCTTTATCAATTGATATGGTCATATGATTTTTTAGCCTCTTGGCATGGTAGATAACAATGATTGATTTTTGAATGTTGAACCAGCCTTTTATATCTGGAATAAATTTAACTTGGTCAGGGGGTATAATGTTTTTATATATTGTTATTTGTGATTTGCAAACATTTTTATTGAGGGTATTTAATCTATGTTTATAAGAGATATTGGTCTGTAGTTTTTTTCTTTCCTATGATGTCTTAGTCTTGTTTTGGCAGTGAGGTAATGATGGCCTCATAGAATGAGTTAAGAACTGTTCCCTCTGCTTCCAGTTTTTAGAAGAGATTGTGGAATGAAATAATTTCTTCCCTAAATGGTAGAGTTTGGTAGAATTTACCAGTGAAACATACTAGGTTTGGTATTTTCTTTTTTGGAAAGTTATTAATATTTATTCAATTTAATAGATATAGGTCTATTCAGGTTATTTATATTTCCTAGTGTGAGTTTTGGTAGTTTTTGTCATTGAAGGAATTGGTCCATTTTAACTAAGTTATCAAATGTATAGGCATAGTCTTGTTCATAGTATTCTCTCTTAATATCCTTTTAATGTATATGTGATGAGTTGTAATGACATATCATTTCTGAATGTGGTAATTTATATCTCCTTTTTCTTGGTCAGTCTGTTAGAGGTTTGTTGCTATTTTTATGTGTTTTTCAAAGAACCTGCTTTTGGTTTTGTTGATTTTTCTCCAGTTTTCCTATTTTCCATTTTATGTGATTTCTTTTCTAACTTTGTATTATTTCCTTTCTTCTTCCTTTTGGGCTTCTTTTGCTCTTTTTCTTAGTTTCCTAAGGTGAAAGGTAGGTTACTATTTTTAGATTTTTTTTTTTTGCTTTTCTAACATATGTATTGAATGATATAAATTACCCGTTAAGCACTGCTTTTGCTGCATCCACAAATTTTTATTTTAATTGATTTATTGATTTGAGAGAGAGAGAGAGAGATGGAGAGAGAGAGAGGGAGAGAGAGAGAGAGAGAGAGAGAGAGAGAAATATCAATGTGAGAGAAACAACCAGTTGCTTCCCCAATGCACCCTGGCCGGGAATGGAACCCACCCTCCCTTGGTGCATGGGACAAAGCTCCAATCAACTGAGCCACACCAGCCAGGGCCATAAATTTTTAATAAGATGTATATTTATTTTCATTTAGTGCAGAATATTTTTTAATTTTTTCTCAAGACTTTTTTTAACCCATGTATTATTTATAAGTGTTTTGTTTAATCTCCAAAATTTGGGGAGTTTTTCAGCTGTCTTTCTGTTATTGATTTCTAATTTAATTCCATATCATCTGAGGACATACTTTATATAATTTATATTCTTATATATTTATAAATGTTGTTGTTTGGTCCAGAACGTGGTATAACTTGATAACTGTTCCATGTGAGCTGGAGAAGAATGTGCACACTGCTGTTGTTGGATGGAGTGTCCTATAAATGTCTCTTTGATCAAGGTGATTGATAGTACTGTTTGGGCCATCTATATCCTCATTGATTTTCTGCCTGCTTTATCTATCAACACTGGCAGAAAGCTGTTGAAGTCTCAACTGTAGTGGTGGATTTATTTCTCCTTGCAATTCTACCAGGTTTGGCTGACATATTTTCATGTTAGGCACAAGCACATTAATAAAATTGTTATGTGTAATTGAAAAATCAATCACATTATCATTATATGCCCCTTATTTATTCCAGATAATCTTTATTGTTCTGAAGTATGCTTGTTTGAAATTAATATAGACCACCTTCTTTTTCTTTTTTTCTTGTTTTAATTTTTCTCATCACCATTTAGCTCCCCTATACTCTCCTCCAACACCACCACTTTCTCCCCTTCATAATCACCACACTGTTGTCTGTGTCTGTGAGTTCTCTCTTTTTTTATTGCTCAATCCCTCCACCACCACCCCCACAACACACACACACACACACACACATACACACACACACAAAAAAAACAACAAAACAAAAAAACAAAACAAAACAGAACCAGAGCTGTCTATCTGTTCTCTATCTGAGTCTAAGACCAGCTTTTTTAATTACATCAACATGCTATATCTTTCTCTATTATTTTACTTTTAATCTATAGGAATTCTTATATTTAAACTCAGTTTCTTGTGGATGAAATATGGTTGGGTCTTCTTTTGCCATCCACTCTGACAATCTCTGTCTTTTAATTGGTGTGTTTAGATCATTTACATTTACATTTATCATGTTTATATCATTGGATCAGTACCTATCATTTTGTAGCTATATATTGTATTTGCTGTATTTCTTGTTTCTTTTTCTCCATTTTTACCATCTTCTCTGATGTTAATTATTTTCTATGATCCCATTTTATTTCCTCTCTCAGTATATCAATTATACTTTAAAAATATTGTTAGTGATTGATCTATAGAGTTTGCATGTTTATTGCTTTTTAGATGTGAACTTTTTAATTGAATATTAACATACATGGGGAAAAGTGCACTAATAATAAGTATATAACACAATGGATTTTCATAAAGCTAACAGCCTGTGTAATTAGCACATAGATTAGAAAACAGAATGTTACCAGCATTTTAGAGGTGCTCTAGGTGTCCTCCACCAGTCACTGTGACCAAAAGAAACGCTATACTGACTTCTATTACCGTAGATTAATTGTTGGCTCTTTTTAAATAAAATCTTTTATGGTTTAGTTTTGTTGTTACTTGCGCTGGCTTTTATAGATAATAGTTGGGATTCTTGTTGTTAGGCATTTCTAATTGTATGTTCACTTTTGTTTATCTTAATCTGGAGCAAACCTGATTAATCAAATTGTGGATGTTTTCCCCTATAGAGAATTTATATTTACCATGAGCTAGAGGCAAGGCCGACCTCATAACACCCATCAAGGTCTCTGGCTTAATACAGGAGTTTCGGGCACTGACCTAGCAACGTGCTGCTGATCTAATGCTCCGTTTCCTACTGTAATGTTGGTATTGACTTTCCTCATAAGATACGCTAGCCCCTTTGGTGTGTTTTCTGCTTACTGGTCAGTATTCAATGGGTATTTTTGGAGGGGTGGTGTGGAAATGAGATACTTTCCCCATGTCCTTTGAGCTCAGCGATGCAATCAAATGTACTCATGTGTGCATCCTTGAGCTGTTTCCTTGAAGAAGGGCCTTTTAGAGTCTCTGGTCAGCCACAGCACTAAAAGCAGAAGTCTATATTGAATTTATTCTTAAAATGTATAAAGCAATAGTGTGCCTTTACTTTGATGAGTAGTCATAGGAAAGTGAGCCAGTATTATCACTATATATTTCATAATCAAATTGGTATTTATAAATAGCATAATTTTCTGATATTTTAAAAAATAATGGTCATTTGAATATTTTGAAACAATTTATACAAGTATAAGGCAAAAGTCACAATTTTACTTGGGCTTAGTAAATTTAATATTCAAACAAAATGGTAAGCTCAAATGATTTTATTTGTCAAAGAAATCTTAATATTTCAAGGATGAATGTTGTTTCAAAATTTATCTGAGGATCTATCACTGATCCTCAAGGAGATGCCTCATCTTTCCCTTGTATGTGGGGGTTTGTTCCAATCATCACACCTAATTATAAATTAACTAGAGGCCTGGTGCACGGATTCGTGCACGGGTGGGGTCCAGCCAGCCCACCCTGATTGGGGCCCAGGGGAAGGAGCCGCAGGTGGTTGGCCAGCCAGCCCCACCCTGTGGTCAAACTCTCGGTAAAGGGGGTAATTTGCATACCAGCCTTTTATTATATAGGATGGCGAAAATGACTCTTAAAGGTTTGATTGCCTCATAGTGTAATTGAGGCTGTTTTTAATAAGTTGGGCTGTCTGATAGATTAGGCAATAGGTGTCTCCTGAACAAATGTGTAAAGCTCTGCCTGGAAGATTAGTGCAACCTGAAATTTACAATTCATTAAGATAAATGGGTATGTGGCCCAGGATCATCACAACGGACAGTTTGAGTTGAATTGCCCAAGAGGTATGTGCATATAAGAGGAACACTTCATTTTTTTAAGTTAATTCATTTCCAAAACTCGATATAAGCTATAAAAAGAACTTAAATGTTGGAAACCTCTGAATGTTTACACTGCTTGTTGATCAGTAGGTCTAATGAAAGAATTTCCCATAGAGTAGGGAGATGCTCATTTTAGGAGAGAAAATATGAAAATCTAAAACTTTTCTGCCTTTCTTTTCAATGCCTCTCACAGTACTGTAGACCCAGTGAAACTAAGGGTAGTTATTCCTTCAGCTTCCCCTCCCCCCATTTATTTTTCAAAAAAAAAAGAGGGGAGAAGAAAACTAATGTTTTAGTATTATTACAGTTATTTTCCAGAGCTTGAACTCAGATGGCTCCCCATTAAAACTATTGCTAGAGTCTGTGATTTTAACCAAGATATTTCTGTTCTTATGACTTTTATCTTTCAAGTTAAACAAATGTCCTACCTACACTGAATAACAATATATTATAAGATATAAGGAATAGATGATGATAATATTAATTGGTTCACTTAACAGAAATCAGAGTAAAAATAGGACATACGTTAAAATATAATGAAAGTTAGGCAGTGGTAGGTTGCCCCCTTTTCTCAGAAGAGTTATTTTTTATGAGATAATAACTATTCTAAAAGTAGTATAGAAATTCTACAGTAGCACTGTCCATTACATTGAAGATGAATATGTGGATTACTGTGTTAAGACATATTTTGGAGAAAAGATAAGCCATATGGCTAGTGGGAAATAAAGCAGTATTTGGGGCCAGAAAAAAAAAATGTGCTATATTCTCTGATACAAGGGACGTGAACACCAGACTATTACATTACTTTGGAGTTTATCATCGCTATAACAGCTAGATAAAGGTGGGCGGAGGATTGTTGAATGACATGTGACTATAAAATGCAGGAACTGGCTGTGCCATGGACTTGCTTACACAGAGATGTTAAAGGTGGGAATTCAAGAGAAATTCAAAAAATCCATTAGAATGTCAAATCTAATGTCTTCTTAGTTTGCACACTTAAGTATTTATGGAAATTAACTTTTGGCCAATGCATTATCTACACTAATAAAAGAGAAACATGGTAATTAGCGTACGACCGCTACCCTTTTCATTGGCTAATCAGTGAGTATATGCAAATTAACTGTCAGCCAAGATGGCGGCCGGCAGCCAGGCACTGAAGTGAGCACGAGGCTTGCTTGCTGCAGACTCCAACGTTCCCCGCCTAACTTGCCAGCCTCTCAGTTGCAACTCTAAGCAACTATATACTATGTTGCAAATAAGAAGCTAAACAAAACACCAGAAACCAGCTTCCATTCAGCCAGGCTCGGACTGCAACATTGTATCTATGTTTTCAGCAGCGAGGCCTCAGAGCTAAAGCTGGCCCAGAAAAAAAAAAAA
>NW_005361048.1:465912-472303 GCF_000412655.1 Myotis brandtii
AGTCACTCGCCAGCTGGAAAACAGCCCTCAGCCCCTCACCCAGACTGGCCAGGCACCCCAGTGGGGACCCCCACCCTGATCCAGGACACCCTTCAGGGCAAACCAGCCAGCCCCCACCCATGCACCAGGCCTCTATTCTATATAGTAAAAGGGTAATTATGCCTCCCAGCACCGGGATCAGCGGAGCAGCGAGGCTCCCGGCACCGGGATCAGCTTGACAGGGGGCAGCGCCCAAACCCCCTGATCGCCCTGCAGCTCTGTGTGTGACAGGGGAAGGCGCCTCAACCTCCTGATCAGCCCTGCTCTGTGCCTGATAGGGGGGAGCTCCCCAATCCCCTGATTGCCCTGCGGCTCTGTGTTTGACAGGGTGCAGCACACCAACCCCCTGATTGGCCCTGCTCTGTGCGTGACAGGGGGTGGCGCCGCAACCTCCCCATCGACCCTGCCTTGAGTGTGACAGGGGGCGGTGCCCCAACTCCCCTATCGGCCCTACCCTGAGGGTGACTGAGGGTGGCATCGAAACCTCCCGATCCTTCCTGCTCTGTGCATGATGGGGCGGTGCCCCAACTCCCCAATCGGCCCTGCTCTGAGCCTGACCAGGGGCTGCACTTAGGGATTGGGCCTGCCCTCTGCCACCCGGGAGCAGGCCTAAGCCAGCAGGTCGTTATCTCCCGAGGGGTCCCAGACTGCGAGAGGGCATAGGCCGGGCTGGGGGACCCCCCCCACCCCCCAAGTGCACAAATTTTTGTGCACCGGGCCTCTAGTCCTATATAATAAAAGGCTAATATGCAAAGAGACCGAACGACAGAATGACTGGTCGCTATGATGCGCACTGACCAACAGGGGGCATATGCTCTATGCAGGAACTGCCCACTGGTGGTAAGTGCACTCCCACAGGGGAGCACCGCTCAGCCAGAAGCCCTGAGTCGGGCTCACTGCTGGCGAGCGCAGAGCGGTGGCAGGAGCCTCTCCCGCCTCCGCAGTAGTGCTACTGGGGAAGCAGGCCTAAGTCGTCAGTTGGACATCCTCCGAGGGCTCCTGGACTGCAAGAGGGCACAGGCCAAGCTGAGGGACACCCCCTCCCCCCAGGTGCATGAATTTCATGCACTGGGCCTCTAGTATTTAATGATTATCATACCAACCTTGGGGACAAACAACAACATTAAATTTCCTTTGGTTGGAAAATGGAATAGAGATACTGATACTATAGCTTAAAAATAAGCAGGAATGTTTTTCTGTGTCTTAGTAATGGTACCCATATAGATCATACAATATTAAACTCTCTCAAATGTATTTCTTTACATTTCTGAGTTATGCTAACTCTCAACTCAGACAGGCTCTTTTCAAAATAGTTTGGGAGAAGAGTCAATAGAATGGAAGTCAACTAATAAAATCAGACTGGTGACATTTTTTATGCAATCCCAACTGTCCCTATCTGCATGAGCTATGCATTTGTTTCTTTGTTTATTCTGTTTCATTTTGAAATGTTACCGTGCTATACAGTAATCAAGTTGCTGATTGTGTTGGCCATTTGCTTCCTTTACTAACTCCTTTTGCTTGAAAGAGTTACTAATGTGTAAAGATGTTCAGAACTTCCCAGTTTCAAGGGAGGAACTATAATCCAACACAATCTCTAATGAAAAGGGATCAAAATCTCTTAGTGACTCAACTCAGCAGACAAAGTCATTATTTGGTCCCTTCACTGACAGGATCTCTCAAAGTCCATCCTCAAATTTTAGACTCTGGTTTTAACATGCCTCCCGGTCTTGGTCTAATCTAGAATAGATCTAACCTGAGCTTTCAGTCTTCCCTGTAAAAACTTTAAATAATTTTAAAGCCACATAAATTTTGGAACTCACTAAAAGTTTAGGTCTCCTCAAGGACTGACCCAGATGCCTTTGCTCTGTGTCTCGGGCTTTTCCACGATCAGTGTTATACCAATAGAGCCCAACTTCGGCCAGTCAGTGCATGACTTTCTCTTTTAGTCATAGGGTGTACCTGTGTTCAAATCAATATCAAAAGATGGAGGCTTGCTCTTTTGAGGGATGGGGGAATGTGGGTAGAGATGATGTCATTCATTCCTGTGGTTTTAAAGTCACTGTATTTATATCTCCAGCCCAGACGTTTTTTGGAGTTCTTGCTTCTATATTCAAATGCCTGCATGAACAATTCTCCCAGTATTTCAAATTTAACTTTTCTGAAATTAAATTACTTCTTCCTGCCTCTTCTCCCAACCTGCTTCCACTCCTACCTCAGCCTCCAACTCCCAATTTGTTTCTCCCCCAAACTCCCCTCTCAAAGTTAATGGCCTTACTATTCATACTACTGAAGCTATGAGACAAAAGTCATCCTTGACCCAAACTTTTCCTTCCCCTGCCACATGCAATCCCCTGCCTTTTCCTATATTTAAAACATATCTTCAATCTATCACTTCTCTTCCTTTACTCACTTTCTAATCCATCACCACAGTACTTCACCTAAGCTGCAAGGACTGCCTCAAGCTTCCTCACTGGTCTTCTTGCTTCCATACTGGCCCGTTGCCATCCTCCACCTCAAAATGGAGTGAAACTTATAAAAATGCATTTCATATCATATAATTCTCCTGCTTAAAATCCTTTATTGATTTTCCGCTGGACCAGTTATAAAATGCAGAGTTCTTATCAGAGCACTGCCCTCCAAGATCTGGCCCCAGAAGACTATTGAGACCTCGTACCCCACCTCTCTTTCAAACTCAGTAAGGTCCAGTGGCCCTGGCCTTGCTTTCATTCCTCAAATGTGCCAACAACGCTTGCCTTCAGCCCTCTGTGCTGTGACTGTCGTTCCCCTTCCTGGATCTTTTTCTGATTGACCCTTTGCCATCCTTTATCCCAAGATAGATGTTACCCATTTAGAGAGAACAGCACTTACCTCAAGCACCAGCTATTCCCTTGCTTATCATGTTTTCTGTAGAAAAAATGTAGTTGCTTTAGATGAGGAGCATCTATCTATATCTATATCTATATCTATATCTATATCTATATCTATTATTGACTACTTTAATTCTAGAGCCTACCAGAGTAATTGATGCTCAGTAAATATTTGTTGAATGAAAGCATAATTATATGAATGGATGAAGGCTTATTTATTCTTTGAACACTTATTTTATAATTACAGATTACATGTTATTTGTACTGTAACAGTTTGTTGATGAATATGTAGTGTTGGGTTAATATTTGTGATTGATAGTAAAAGGTAAGATTTTCAGATTTTAAAAATGTCATAAACAAAATCATCTTAAGTTGGGAGATATTTTATTTTTATAAGAAAATCATATTGATTATACCTCAACATTGGAATTATCTTTAATGAAAATATAATTCTTGCCTGGCCAGTGTGCTCAGTGGTTGAGCATCAACCTCTGAACCAGGAGGTCACGGTTCGATTCCCAGTCAAGGGCACATGCCCGGGTAGCGGGCTCCATCCTCAGTAGGGGGTGTGCAGGAGGCAGACAGTCACTGATTCTCTGTCATCATTGATGTTTCTCTCTCCCTCTCCCTTCCTCTCTGAAATCAATAAGAAATATACTTAAAAATATAATTCTCTGATATAATAATTCTGACTTCCTCCACCTATAAATAGCTGTCAGGACCCTGGGCCAGGGGTAGGGATGAAGTCATCTTTTGGAGAGAGATGCTCTGAAGAGAAACAATTCTGAAGTCATCTTCTTGGGAAATGGAAAGTTAAGTTCCAGGTAGCCTATTTACATGAATCATAACTGAGCTGATGAAACGGCTCAGTACGACCCTCCAGGTAGGGCTGGGAGGTCCTGACTCTAGAGAAGTTAAAAGCAAAGGAGGGGAATAAATCCAAAGTTGCTGAAACGGATGTTAGATTTGTCAGATGCACATGCTCTTAGTCAGGGTGGGGAATATCTGGCCCATGGACCATATAAGGCCGTTGAAATTATTTGGTCTGGCCCTGCCAAGGCATAATGGGTGAGTCAATAAAATATTTGAACAAATATAAGCAGGCTAATTTTTAAGTTGATAATTTTGTATGGCCTGTGAATGATGTTGTAAATATCCAAATGGCCCTTGGCAGAAAAAAAGGTTCCCCATCCCTGCTAGTGGTAAAAGATGTCGACAGCCTAGAGCAGGGGTGGGCAAACTTTTTGACTCGAGGGCCACAATGGGTTCTTAAACTGGACCGGAGTGCCGGAACAAAAGCATGGATGGAGTGTTTGTGTGAACTAATATAAATTCAAAGTAAACATCATTACATAAAAGGGTACGGTCTTTTTTTTTTTTTTTTAGTTCATTTCAAACGTAGTTTGCCCACGGCTGGCCTAGACAAACAATAATGAGTACAAGTATAGAGCAAAGTACATTTTGGGTTCCACTATGGATAGGAGAATCCACATGGCTCTGAGAGCTTGGCCCATGCAATTCTAGGCTCTTAATTCCTTTGGTCCAATGTGAATATTATTTCAATAATTAACTGTTTATCTGTGCCTTCTAAAAAGAATGCATCTTGTATGACTTAATTTTGTGGATTTTTCTTTTTGCTTGTATACCAAATTTAGTTAATACAGCTGAGAGTTAATTACACATTAGCTTGTATTCTGTGAATTCTTATGTCTAAAGTGCTCTAATTTCTGTGCATTAGAGTATCAAGTATAGTCATAAATCTAATGAACTTGTGTATGTGGTAAGGCCGGGTATTTTCTTAAGACCAACTGTGGGGCGTGGCTACAGTGTTTAGGCCAGGTTCAAGCCTTGGACTAATGAAAGGACAGGGTCCTCTCATTGCCACGTGCAAGTCCCAGCTGGAGGGCAGGGCTCTCCCAGCACAATCATAGCCAACAGCTGTGGTTGTAAGCTTGAACCTATGGTCCGAACACGTTTCCCCACGTGCCTTGTGATAGAGTTCAGGTGCATGTAGTTGAGTGGGGTTGAAACTCACGAGAATGCTGTAAACAACTTGATCACGCCCTACGTTGCCTCGTGGCATCTGCTATAAAATAAAGACACGGCTTGTGGGCGCTGGCTCTGTCTCCTCATCAGGGAGCAGCGTCCCACTGAGACCCAGCTTTAATTCTCTTGTCTGTCTTTTCTCAATCCTTTCACCCCCCACCCCTCCACTCAGGATCACCTTTGGCCGTAACAACCAACTTTATCCAAACACTACCCAGCAAAGGTCAAAAGGGATGGCCAAGGATTGTGCCTACCTGCTTCTTCTCTAACTCTTTCTCTCTCTTTACTATATTAACTAACCCAAAATATATTTACAAAGCACTTACTATATGCATTTTTCATTGGGCTACAGTAACGGGAAAAAAACAACAAAACTCTCAGGGGTCTTCCATTCAAGATGCTATTTGACTAATGAAATTATAAATATAGTACAATGGGGATATACTCTTTATAATCTAAAACAATGTCTTAAAAACTGTTGGTTGCCAGTCATCTTTTGTTGAATCATAAAATAAATGTATTGGGTTGGGGCCACACTTTACATCAGAGTAATAATAAATGGGAGCAAATGGCAAATCTCTGTGTATTGCATGTAATCAAATATTTTCATAACATTTTTGGAGGACAAATGTGCTTATGTGCTGTATGTCAATTAAAGTGCATGTCTCACTATGAGACAAGGTTCAAATGTTTGAAAGGCAGTATGCAGAGGAGTTTAAAGACATTGTTTTAACGTGAGTAGCCAAGGAAGGCAGGCTTCATGGGTCTGAAAGTACTTGGCTAAGACTTAGAGGAGATGGGATGACTTTTCAGACAAAAGGCAACCAAAAGAATTCGGAAACTGTGAGTTAAGTGATAACCATAAGAGAAAGTAAATTTTACAGAACCACAGCGTACTCTTGAATGAATGGCCACCCTAGGACTAACTCTACTTCCAGAATCTTATAGGAACCATGAAACCACATACAATAAAATCTAGATCTCCCCGCTTGGAATTATTCTCTATCTCTGATGCCACAAGGAAAACTTTTAACAGCACTATTCTTGTGAGCTACACCACCCTGAGGTGATGCAAGAGATTCTTCTGTTCAACTGCTTGTTCCAAATATTTATGTATTTAAGGTACTACATTCTTAAAAGGCCTGCAGATAAATACCCAATTCAGGAAGTTCAAAGTGACTCCCCACACACTTGGATTAGATTATTAGATATTGTGTCTTCTAGCCCACGTGTACTCTCTGAGCTCTATTGGTGTAATATTTATTGGGGGGAAATTCAAGGACTCAGGACAACGGATTTATCTGAACATTTTAATATAGACACAAAAGGAGGAAATAAAAAGAATAAAAGCAGTCAGGGTGGCCTCCAGAGAAGAGGAACTGTTGTTGCAGGAGTCTTGCGAGTTAATGAGAATTCACCCGGGACCCCTGAGGGGCGGG
>NW_005361048.1:473008-473967 GCF_000412655.1 Myotis brandtii
GTGGAAGAAAAGCGGCCGCGATCGCCGGGCGCGGAGGATGGGAACTGCCCTCTTCCCGGCTCCATAGCAGACGGTGGGGATCCTGGATGGAGGCGCCGCCGCTTGCCTTTGCCTGAGAAAACCGTCCCCGGGAACTCCTCGGTGGCCACTCGGAGCGGTGTCCATGACGTGGCGGAGGGAAAACAGACGCCCGACACCTCCCGTGTGAGCTGCAAACTGTAACCAAGCGCGCGGAGGATGGGAACTGCCCTCTTCCCGGCTCCATAGCAGACGGTGGGGATCCTGGATGGAGGCGCCGCCGCTTGCCTTTGCCTGAGAAAACCGTCCCCGGGAACTCCTCGGTGGCCACTCGGAGCGGTGTCCATGACGTGGCGGAGGGAAAACAGACGCCCGACACCTCCCGTGTGAGCTGCAAACTGTAACCAAGCAGGGGAAAATGGTTTCTCCATATCTTTCCATCTCGTGCCATGGGTGTTAAGCATCTGTGTCATCAACGTCCTTCCATGGATGCCTGTGCCCAGCTCGGCAGGAGCCAGAGGCGTCCTGTCTGAGGACCCGGCGCCCTCGGGGGGCCCTGCCTCCACCCAGCGGCCTGCCTGCGTCCTCCCGCAGCCCCCGGAGCGAGACCTGCTAGGGGCACCCCTCTCCCTGCCTCCCGTGGAACTAGGGCCACAGCTCCGTGAACGCTTTGGCTCATCCTGGGACCTCACTCCTGGAACCTACCTGGGGGGCAGGCATTTAGCCTAAATGCCTCTGAAGAAATGGTCTTTTAAGCCGTTTCAAAAATGCCTTTTAGAAATGTCCTGTGTAGCAGGATTTGATAGGCTGAACAACATGACAGGTAAGAACTTTCTCTCCCTCTAGTCGAGTCTCTCAACGCCCCACGCAGGGGAGGCCGAGGCGGACCGGACCCTGGAGAAAGGGAAGCCGGGGCCGGGGTCTCCGAGCTCCGAGGCGCT
>NW_005361048.1:475515-480241 GCF_000412655.1 Myotis brandtii
TCGCCGGGCGGCGGGCAGCGGCGGCGGCAGCAGTGAGTTCCTTGGAGAGAAGATGGGAACGAGTGGGATTTCAGATGAGATCCCCGAGACCTCTCTCTCCATCGCGCCACGGTGGGTACTGGCCTGGAGGCGGGTGGGGGAGGGCCTCTGGCGTCCTCTGCATGTTTGCTTGGCTGTGGGGTTGCTTGGCGTTGGCTCCTTCTCCTCCCTCCCCGCCGGCAACGGCTTCCCGTGCGGTATTCCTGGAGGGTGCTGGAAAGGAGGGGTCCTGAAAGCCATTCTTCCATCTCCAACGGGGCACATTAAATGGGAAATATGCATAGGAAAGGTTTCTCAAAGGCTTCCTGGGAGGAATCTTTCAGGTTTGGAAAACAATTTTTGGTTTCCCGAGGTTAGGTGTAGTTGTTTGAAGGAGGTTTATTTGTTTTGGAAATATATGAGAAGTGGAAATAAAGGTGAACTGAAACATAAAAGTTCTGCTGTGTTGTTGTTTTAATGTTATTGCTGGAATTCTAGGAGGTAAATTTATAAATGCAGCTTTCTTTACCATGTGGCGTTGCTAAAGAAGATGCTGAGATTACTGCCTTGTTTTCCTAATTAATGAGGATGAGATGGCCATGGATTAAAACTGAGGTTTATTTACATCTGGATGAGCCCAGAAATCTGCTGTAGCCAATGAAGTGTTTTGATTCATTTGTATGAGGAGTAGACTTAAGAACCTGACTTAAAAAATAAATTATTGTTAGACAAAATGGGAATTCAGAACATCGGACTGTATTTTCCTTTGGGCAATATCGAGGTAATTAAATGAACAGAATAATTGTTTAAGATCTATTTACCTAAATATTATTTAATAATATTGTATATGTTTTTTTAAAACATTGTTAGCTGGGAAGTTTGTTCTTCATTCTTTTCATGTTGCCAGCTGATAGCGTCACCTGGTCCAGTAGTTTATACTTGCATAGATTTGGTTATATCCGCTATGTATAAAACATTAATTAAAAATTCTAAGCAATATAAATTCTGTAATGGTTACCGAGGTACTACGATAAACATGGATGCCAGTAATTCAAGCCAGCATTCTTATACTCGGATACACACATTTTCATTCGAAAATTAATGTAGAGTTCTTAAAGAATTACTGTTAATACACCTAATATCGCGTAACAACTCCCAGGTTACAAATAAAGAAACACTTTTTTTTGTTTCAGTAAAGATTCCACATATTTATGGGAGAAAATGTAATCCATCAATTGATATTCTTAGTTAACAGTTTCCATGGAGCATTTAAAAGCCCTGCTCTTCATTCAAGCCTGTTTTGAAATGTTGAAGAGGTATTTAATTCATGAACTCTTCTATTGCTCTTTATGAAATTTTTATGCTGCTCTAGACATAGAATTATAGGCTCCTCCTTCTCTGAGAGACAGCCAATCGTCATTTCAACAAGTTAAAAAAAGTGATCCCTTTTTAGCCAGTGTTTCCCCGTATCTCACATTATTTCTTCCTTAGAAATACCTTGACTTTTTTTTTAATAGCCGGAGTACAATCACCAGAGAATCAGAAATGATACTTTCTTTTCCTTCAAAGGCATATATGGGTTGAATAAAATGCTGTATTTGAATGGTATTTTCAACTAGACTGGGAATCATTCTAGCTACTTGAAGCTGGCTTGCTGTCAGCGAGAGAGATCTGCACCTGAGGTTGCTGTTGATAATTAGACATCATTACTACTGAGAAAAGGGAAAGAGAGAAGGGGAGAGGACAGGCTGTGGCTAATTAACTACTTGTGTTTAATGAAGGAAAGGGAGATGGCTAGCAACTGGGAGGTTGGTTGTACGAGGAGAGAGTAGACACACCATACACAGCTAATTGAAACACTATCTTTCCATCTGAAAGCAGCTCGGTTCTACCTCTTATTTTCCCCAAAGAATATAGATGTAGCTTTGAGAATATGCTTTCTCCTAAAGCCTACATTTAACCGATGATAAAATCAAGCGTCAACTGGCTTAAAATAAAAGATATGTAGAATACTGGAGAAGATGAAAATGCCCTTCCATATTTGTCCTGGCCGTGCCTAAAGCTGAGAGGACATATCTCTCACTGTTTAGATTACTTAGTGGCTGAGGAGATACTGATTGGTCACCAAGCAACAGCATCCTGCAACTCAGCCATTTTAGGCCTAGGTGGGTCCTGTTTGCATGTGCACGCAGCGCACACGTGTATACACACATACACATACACACACACGCAGCTTGTAGAGCATGGCATCTAGGTTTTTTCCATACTGCCTCTTTTATTTTTACATGATCTTTCACTAAAGGTGTCAGAAATTTAGAAGAATGGCATGATGAATAACTCATAATAGTTCTGTAAAAGATATAGCAAGTTTCTGACACTGGTTACAAAAAATGTTTAATCAGTGATCATTTTAAATTAGCATTACTATGGTTACTCTAGTTTACAAATTTGAGAGTTCTAGTTTAGTTTGTTTTTAGCAGCTTTTCATCTTGATTGACTTTTTTTTTTCTGGCAGCAATTAGTTGAAGCAGCACACATACAATTTGAACTACCAAAACACATTATACCACTTGATATTATGAAAAGTAAATTTGGAAAATAACCAGAAAATTCATTAAGGCTTTCCATTAGTCATGAGACTCATGCATTATTGTGTATTTGTAAAAAGCCCACTACACTGTATAGACAGTAGGAAATTTGGTGAACTCACATTTTTATTTGTTTTTCCATCTTACTCAAATAGAGGCCGATGAATATCCAAACTGTAAAATCAAATAATGTGAGTGATGCTTTCGTGACCTGTATGTGTAGGGACAGACCCTTACATCTAATTTTTGCCTTTTATGTATTTTTACCTTTGATGAATATCCAAACTGTAAAATCAAATAACGTGAGTGATGCTTTCGTGACCTGTATGTGTAGACAGACACTTACATCTAATTTTTGCCTTTTATGTATTTTTACCTTCTATTTATTCCACTGGGGAACATGAAATGACTTTTTTATCCAGAAAGGAAAATGCATTATCTGTAGTATGCCATTTAAAAATGCTGATGTATTCAGTTCTGCAATCATGTAGCCTCAGATTTCACATTGTTCTTGCTGTGCATGCTACTAATTGTTGCTGTACAGTGATTAGAATAAATATTCATGGACTGGTTCATGCACAGTTACTGGTTTTTTGTTTGTGTAGTTTTCTCTGGTTTTGGTTATAAATTCTTGAGGCTACATCAGATTGAAGGAAATAATGCCTCCTACAGAGTCTGTATACATTCCACCTGGCCTAACATCATGCCTGAGGCATACATCACATATATTAGGTCTTGATCTGGATGCTACAGAACTTTCAGAAAACATAGCTGAGGAGCAGCACCAGCTATATATTAGGAGACGCTATATCTATGACAGAGACAAATCGTAATTGTAGTCACTGAGACATAAGGGAAATTTTGCTTATCCCCTGATATGTTCACAGTGGGCATTGCTATTGGTAACTGATGCATTTTTCTCTTCATTTGAAGTGTTTTGAGACACTCCCTATATAGACTAGGTCTTTGGAGTCAAAAGATACCAAGTATGTTTCTCAGCAATGTAGGTTATTAGTTGACTTTAGTGGCCCCTTATGAGTTGCACTGAGGAAAAAATTGTGAGTGGCAAGTCCCTAGCACAGTGCCTATGTAAGGCTCTCAGGGAATAGTGGGTACCTTTACTAGAGACCAGTCTGGCATGAGAATTAGGGGTCCAAAGACTGCAGATATAACTTACCTGAATATGAGGAGGAAATCAGATCCTATTAATCTATCCTATATAATAAAAGGCTAATATGCAAATCGACCAAATGGCAGAACAACTGGTCACTATGATGTGCACTGATCACCAGGGGGCAGACGTTCAATGCAGGTGCTGCCCCCTGGTGGTCAGTGCGCTCCCACAGGGGTTCACCGCTCAGCCAGAAGCTGGGCTCACTGCTGACAAGCACAGCGGGGTGGCAGGAGCCTCTCCCGCCTCCATGGCAGCGCTAAGGATGTCCAACTGATGGCTTAGGCCCTGTCCCCCTGGGGAGCGGGCCTAAGCCGTCAGTCGGACATCCCCTGAGGGCTCCTGGACTGCAAGAGGGCGCAGGCCAGGCTGAGGGACCCCCCCCCGCCAGGCCAAGGGGCCCCATTGGTACACTAATTCGTGCACTGGGCCTCTAGTTATAGATATAAAAGCCTAAGCGACATTTATGACCAGTCAACCGAACGACCAGTCGACCGGTCACTATGATCCGCACTGACCACCACAGGGCAGATGCTCAACACAGGAGCTGCCCCTTAGTGGTCAGTTGCACTCCCAAGCCAACCTCCCATGGCCGGCCAACCTCCCATGGTCTCTCCCCCCAGCTGGCTGGACCAAACATCGGTCCCGATTGGGGGGGGCGCAGCCAGTCAACCTCCCGTGGCCCCTCCCCCTAGTCAGTTGGCCTCCCAATTGGCCCTGATCGCCAGCCAGGCTGAGGGATCTCACCCGTGCACAAATTCATGCACCAGGCCTCTAGTATATGAAGACTACCTCACACAAATTTTCTATGATATGAATTCTTTTTTTAAAATATATTTTTATTGATTTGAGAGAGAAAAGGAGAGGGAGAGAGAGAAACATCAATGATGAGAGAGAATCATTGGCTGCCTCCTGCATGGCCCCTACTGGGGATTGAGCCCCCAACCTG
>NW_005361048.1:481013-499878 GCF_000412655.1 Myotis brandtii
AAAAAAAGTGATCCCTTTTTAGCCAGTGTTTCCCCGCATCTCACATTATTTCTTCCTTAGAAATACCTTGACTTTTTTTTTAATAGCTGGAGTACAATCACCAGAGAATCAGAAATGATACTTTCTTTTCCTTCAAAGGCATATATGGGTTGAATAAAATGCTGTATTTGAATGGTATTTTCAACTAGACTGGGAATCATTCTAGCTACTTGAAGCTGGCTTGCTGTCAGCGAGAGAGATCTGCACCTGAGGTTGCTGTTGATAATTAGACATCATTACTACTGAGAAAAGGGAAAGAGAGAAGGGGAGAGGACAGGCTGTGGCTAATTAACTACTTGTGTTTAATGAAGGAAAGGGAGATGGCTAGCAACTGGGAGGTTGGTTGTACGAGGAGAGAGTAGACACACCATACACAGCTAATTGAAACAATATCTTTCCATCTGAAAGCAGCTCGGTTCTACCTCTTATTTTCCCCAAAGAATATAGATGTAGCTTTGAGAATATGCTTTCTCCTAAAGCCTACATTTAACCGATGATAAAATCAAGCAAGTGTCAACTGGCTTAAAATAAAAGATATGTAGAATACTGGAGAAGATGAAAATGCCCTTCCATATTTGTCCTGGCCGTGCCTAAAGCTGAGAGGACATATCTCTCACTGTTTAGATTACTTAGTGGCTGAGGAGATACTGATTGGTCACCAAGCAACAGCATCCTGCAACTCAGCCATTTTAGGCCTAGGTGGGTCCTGTTTGCATGTGCACGCAGCGCACACGTGTATACACACATACACATACACACACACGCAGCTTGTAGAGCATGGCATCTAGGTTTTTTCCATACTGCCTCTTTTATTTTTACATGATCTTTCACTAAAGGTGTCAGAAATTTAGAAGAATGGCATGATGAATAACTCATAATAGTTCTGTAAAAGATATAGCAAGTTTCTGACACTGGTTACAAAAAATGTTTAATCAGTGATCATTTTAAATTAGCATTACTATGGTTACTCTAGTTTACAAATTTGAGAGTTCTAGTTTAGTTTGTTTTTAGCAGCTTTTCATCTTGATTGACTTTTTTTTTCTTTCTGGCAGCAATTAGTTGAAGCAGCACACATACAATTTGAACTACCAAAACACATTATACCACTTGATATTATGAAAAGTAAATTTGGAAAATAACAAGAAAAATTATTAAGGCTTTCCATTAGTCATGAGACTCATGCATTATTGTGTTTTTGTAAAAAGCCCACTACACTGTATAGACAGTAGGAAATTTGGTGAACTCACATTTTTATTTGTTTTTCCATCTTACTCAAATAGAGGCCGATGAATATCCAAACTGTAAAATCAAATAATGTGAGTGATGCTTTCGTGACCTGTATGTGTAGGGACAGACCCTTACATCTAATTTTTGCCTTTTATGTATTTTTACCTTCTATTTATTCCACTGGGGAACATGAAATGACTTTTTTATCCAGAAAGGAAAATGCATTATCTGTAGTCTGCCATTTAAAAATGCTGATGTATTCAGTTCTGCAATCATGTAGCCTCAGATTTCACATTGTTCTTGCTGTGCATGCTACTAATTGTTGCTGTACAGTGATTAGAATAAATATTCATGGACTGGTTCATGCACAGTTACTGGTTTTTTGTTTGTGTAGTTTTCTCTGGTTTTGGTTATAAATTCTTGAGGCTACATCAGATTGAAGGAAATAATGCCTCCTACAGAGTCTGTATACATTCCACCTGGCCTAACATCATGCCTGAGGCATACATCACATATATTAGGTCTTGATCTGGATGCTACAGAACTTTCAGAAAACATAGCTGAGGAGCAGCAGCAGCTATGTATTAGGAGACGTTATATCTATGACAGAGACAAATCGTAATTGTAGTCACTGAGACATAAGGGAAATTTTGCTTATCCCCTGATATGTTCACAGTGGGCATTGCTATTGGTAACTGATGCATTTTTCTCTTCATTTGAAGTGTTTTGAGACACTCCCTATATAGACTAGGTCTTTGGAGTCAAAAGATACCAAGTATGTTTCTCAGCAATGTAGGTTATTAGTTGACTTTAGTGGCCCCTTATGAGTTGCACTGAGGAAAAAATTGTGAGTGGCAAGTCCCTAGCACAGTGCCTATGTAAGGCTCTCAGGGAATAGTGGGTACCTTTACTAGAGACCAGTCTGGCATGAGAATTAGGGGTCCAAAGACTGCAGATATAACTTACCTGAATATGAGGAGGAAATCAGATCCTATTAATCTATCCTATATAATAAAAGGCTAATATGCAAATCGACCAAATGGCAGAACAACTGGTCACTATGATGTGCACTGATCACCAGGGGGCAGACGTTCAATGCAGGTGCTGCCCCCTGGTGGTCAGTGCGCTCCCACAGGGGTGCACCGCTCAGCCAGAAGCTGGGCTCACTGCTGACAAGCACAGCGGGGTGGCAGGAGCCTCTCCCGCCTCCATGGCAGCGCTAAGGATGTCCAACTGATGGCTTAGGCCCTGTCCCCCTGGGGAGCGGGCCTAAGCCGTCAGTCGGACATCCCCTGAGGGCTCCTGGACTGCAAGAGGGCGCAGGCCAGGCTGAGGGACCCCCCCCCACACACAGAGTGCACGAATCTCGTGCATCGAGCCTCTAGTGTGTGTGTGTGTGTGTGTGTGTGTGTATAAATAAAAGCCTAAGCAACTGAACGACTGAACAACCGGTTGACCAGTTGCTATGATGCGCACTGACCACCAGGAGGCAGATGCTCAATGCAGTAGATGCCTCCTGATGGTCAGTGCACTCCCACAGCCAACCTCCCATGGCCGGCCAACCTCCCATGGTCTCTCCCCCCAGCTGGCTGGACCAAACATCGGTCCCGATTGGGGGGGGCGCAGCCAGTCAACCTCCCGTGGCCCCTCCCCCCCTAGTCATGGCCTCCCAATTGGCCCTGATCGCCAGCCAGGCTGAGGGATCTCACCCGTGCACAAATTCATGCACCAGGCCTCTAGTATATGAAGACTACCTCACACAAATTTTCTATGATATGAATTCTTTTTTTAAAATATATTTTTATTGATTTGAGAGAGAAAAGGAGAGGGAGAGAGAGAAACATCAATGATGAGAGAGAATCATTGGCTGCCTCCTGCATGGCCCCTACTGGGGATTGAGCCCCCAACCTGGGCATGTGCCCTGACCAGAATCGAACCCGGGACTCTTCAGTCCACAGGCTGATGCTCTATCCACTGAGTAATACTGGCCAGGGCTGATACCAATTATTGACTTTTCCATTGGTTCCTTGTCTTATTAGTAACCACAGTGGGATGAGGGGCAAGATTCAGCACTCGTATATATTATTTCTAAACCTCTTGAACCAGCTAAGATTCAACTTTTAAGGATTTTATACTCCAGACCAGGGGCCCTCAAACTACGGCCCGCGGGCCACACGCAAATACAAATATTGTATTTGTTCCCGTTTTGTTTTTTTACTTCAAAATAAGATATGTGCAGTGTGCATAGGAATTTGTTCATAGTTTTTTTTAAAACTATAGTCCGGCCCTCCAACGGTCTGAGGGACAGTGAACTGGCCCCCTGTTTAAAAAGTTTGAGGACCCCTGCTCCAGACTTTCTGCGTAGGATAGAGGAAAGATGAAGAAGCAAGTACAAGGATGTGGCAGCAGAAGTTCTATGAACTTCAATCCTGTGTGGAGAGCATAAATGCTTTTCCCTAATAGCTGTTGTATTTGCTAAGACTCTTTATATCTAATCAGGAGAGATGAATGTGAATCTAATACGTTTTAGGTTACATGCATTTTCATAATACTGGCATAACAAGATAAAATATACTTTGGACACATAGATGGCAGGGTACAGATTTTAGAACAAGATTTAAATCCTAGATTTGATATTTACTGGAGCTAGGAGGGGAAGTTTCTTAAAGATGCAGTTTCTCTGTGAATGTCAGTAATAATATTTGTCTAACTGGCTTTGAATAAGAATAAATAATTATAATTCATAAGCATATAGCATATGCCTAGCACATAATAAATGCTAAAATATAGATACTCTTTTAAATATTATTAAGAAATCAAGAACACACTGATATAATGAAAATTGGGTATATGTTATAAACTCAAAAAAACACGGTAACAAAGAGTTAAAATACTATATTATTCAGCTATTTTTCTTTTCTTTGTTTTTTTTTTTTTTTTAGAAGGAAGGATGAGAAGGAAGGAAGCATTTTTTAAAAAAACATATTTATTTTATTGATTTTTTTACAGAGAGGAAGAGAGAGGGATAGAAACATCGATGAGAGAGAAACATCGATCAGCTGCCTCCTGCACACCTCCCACTGGGAATGTGCCCGCAACTAAGGTACATGCCCTTGACCAGAATCGAACCTGGGACCTTTGAGTCCGCAGGCCGACTCTCTATCCACTGAGCCAAACTGGTTAGGGCCGGCTATTTTTTCTTGCGTGCTTATATATCTGTATGTACTATTCAGCTCTTTTCCTGCCTACTTCATTTTTAGAAAATAAAAATGACTTTGTAAATCTGGTATATTCCCATTATATAAAAAATCTAAGTGAAAAGGAAATAAAGTTGAAAAGTCATACTAAATCGCCTACCTAGATATAACCACCATTAACTAACTATGAGTATTATTATAGATGTCTCTCTAAAGATTTATACCAAAGTATTAGATATAACGATTGATATAAAGATTAATATGGACAGGCAGAAATAATTTTCCAAACCTGGATGATAATTAGATGTTAAGTAAGAAGAATAAAAAGATTACCAAAATATAACAAAAGAAAAAGAAAGACATGAAATTCAAAAAATTGCTAGTAGATAAATACTTTTTCCCAGGGGTATTTATTTCTGAACTTAATAGAAAAGATTAAGAAAAATATTAAGAGATGGAATTATTTTTACCTATACATTTCAATGTTACACATATCATTGACTTTCTCCTATGGTAGATGAGGAACAAGCCTGTTTCACTTTCTACCTCCTTGTTACTTCCTATTAATATTGCATTACATTTATTATAGTATAATTATTTTATATTTTGTATTTTTTACATTTATTATATCATATTATATATTATAATTGTTTTTACTGTCAAGTATTTTTGTATTTATGTTATAGTATATAATTTAGTTCTCACAATTATTTTTCCTTTGTTTTAATTTCAGTGCTAATCCATTCTTTGGCCTGGGTTTCCTTACTTCTGAATCTTTGATTTGATTCATTACTTGATAGGCTGTCATTACTGATTTTTAAAAAAAATTTCAGGAACGGTTAATGTGTTTTATTCTTTGAGATCAATTGTTTTTATTGTCAAGTATTTTTGTATTTATGTTATAGTATATAATTTAGTTCTCACAATTATTTTTCCTTTGTTTTAATTTCAGTGCTAATCCATTCTTTGGCCTGGGTTTCCTTACTTCTGAATCTTTGATTTGATTCATTACTTGATAGGCTGTCATTACTGATTTTTTAAAAAAATTTCAGGAACGGTTCATGTGTTTTATTCTTTGAGATCTGTCTGCAATTGAAAATATTTTTCATTTGCCTTTTTTACATAAAGTACAACTTAACTAGGTAAACTCTTACCCTTTGCAACAGCATGGATGGACCTGGAGATATTTATGCTAAGTGATATAAGCCAGTCAGAGAAAGACACATACCATATGATCTCACTTATACATGGAAACTAATGAACAAAAAAACTGATGAAAAAATAGAAACAGAAGCATGGATACTTGGAACAGACTGACAGCTATCAGAGTGGGGGAGGGGATGGAACTGATGAAAGAAGGCAAAGGGATTAGCCAAAGAACATACATGCATAACTCATAGACACAGACAACAGTGTGGTGATGGTAGAGGGAAGTGGGGGTGAGGGATGGGTGGGGGCGGGTAAAAGGGGGAAATTGGGACATCTGTAATAGTGTCAACAATAAAAATAAAGTTAAAATAAATGAATAAATATTTAGGGCTGATATTAAAATACATATAAATATACATTTTTGTATTTACTTATTCCAGTGATGGCGAACCTATGACACGCGTGTCAGAGGGGACATGCGAACTCATTTTTTTGGTTGATTTTTCTTTGTTAAATGGCATTTAAATATATAAAATAAATATCGAAAATATAAGTCTTTGTTTTACTATGGTTGCAAATATCAAAAAATTTCTATATGTGACATGTCACCAGAGTTAAGTTAGGGTTTTTCAAAATGCTGACAGGCCAAGCTCAAAAGGTTCGCCATCACTGACTTATTCAATAGGTCATCTCATGTACTCTTTGAGGTATACATATACGAATTTGGAGACAATTCTTCTAATCCATAGTAAAATATTGCTTCACAGTAGAACATTGTGGTTAAGACCTTACACTTCAGCTAAATATTATCTCCTCTATTACAAGGGGTGTCTCTGTACTTCTGCTGCACAATATTGAAATAAGATCTAAGCCATACCAATCTGTGACATCCGTAAGAGAATTATATGCACTTGGTGGTGGTACAAGGGAAGAGATTTCATCAAAGGCATATTCAGGGAAAGGTGCCCAGTTAGGAGCTGATGTGTAGGGTACAGTGGGAAATGAGGTTGGAAAATTAGGCTGGGAAAAAATGATGGGAACTCTTTCCTGCCATGTTACAAAGTTTGGACTTCATTCTGTAGGGAGTGGCAGCTACTAAGAGTGTTGAAGCAGGTATGTCACAATTTAGGTCTCCTTATACATAGAGAATAGATGTCTCTCAGTGGTTTATGTTGCAAAATATAAATCAGATGATTAAAGAATAAAAGTTAAATAGTTCCATTGACTCACTATGGTGTTTGAACCATCCTATCTAATAAAAGAGTAATATGCAAAGTGACCATCACTCAACACACAAGATGGCCACCACCAGATGGCCAGCAGGGGAGGCAGATAGGGGCGACCAGGTCGGCAGTGGAGGGCAGTTGGGGGGAGACCAGGCCTGAACAGGAGGGCAGTTGGGGGCAATTGAGCCCACAGGGGAGGGCAGTGGGGGGCAATCGGAAAATTTGGCTGGGAAAAAATGATGGGAACTCTTTTCTGCCATGTTACAAAGTTTGGACTTGATTCTGTAGGGAGTGGCAGCTACTAAGAGTGTTGAAGCAGGTATGTCACAATTTAGGTCTCCTTATACATAGAGAATAGATGTCTCTCAGTGGTTTATGTTGCAAAATATAAATCAGATGATTAAAGAATAAAAGTTAAATAGTTCCATTGACTCACTATGGTGTTTGAACCATCCTATCTAATAAAAGAGTAATATGCAAAGTGACCATCACTCCAACACACAAGATGGCCACCACCAGATGCCAGCAGGGGAGGGCAGATAGGGGCGACCAGGTCGGCAGTGGAGGGCAGTTAGGCATTGATCAGGCTGGCAGGGAAATGGTTAGGGGCAATAAGGCAGGCAGGCAGGCAAGCGGTTGGGAGCCAGCAGTCCTGGATTGTGAGAGGGATGTCCGACTGCCTGTTTTGGCCCGATCCCACCGGGATCGGGGTGGGATCGGGCCTAAACGGGCAGTCAGACATCCCTCGAGGGGTCCCAGATTGGAGAGGGTGCAGGCTGGGCTGAGGGACACTCCCTACCCCCTGTGCACAAATTTCGTGCACCAGGCCTCTAGTAGTTATAAATAAATGTTATACAGGTATTAAAATCAAATTATCAAGCAATAAATCAATATAATCCAACAGCTTGATGTTGCTGTGTAATTAAATCAGCTGTACAGATATGTCTTCATTAATTCAAAGAAAATATTAAAAATAAGATTCTATGAAACTTAAAGAATAGATTTAAAGGCACTTAAAAAGAACATATATGGATCAGGAGAAATAATTATTGACCTCTTAGTTGTTACTACATCAACAACTGCAAAGACTTCCAAAAGAAATCTTTCTAAAAACCCAAGTAGAGAATTCTATATAGAAGACTTATTCAAGCACAGACCTTCAAAGTAAAGTGAATATCAATTCAAAAATTTCTTAACACATTGAGTTTATTCTTTAAGGCAATATTCTAAATCTTATCCCAAGTTGTTTCTTGTTGTTACTTTGATTTTATATCCACGTGTCTGTCTCTGCCATTAAGGGTCTTCCCCATGGTTTTATGCTTTGTGGTAAGCAGGATTCTACAATAACTCCCAAATGACTCTCATGCTTGGATAATCCCCTCCCCCTTGGGTGTAGGTGGAACCTGTGAATATGATGAGCTATGACTCCTGTCTTTCTGTCATGCTGTCTGGTAGGAACCATTAGCTTTAAGAAAGGGGATCTTTCAGGTGAGTCTGACTTAGTCACATTAGCCTTTTGAAAGAGAGCTTTCTTCCTGGCTCCAGGCAGAATAAGTGAGGGTTTCAAAGCCTGAGATGGATTCAATGCCAAGGAGATTCTCTGTTGTTGAGATGGAGGGGGCCATGTGGTTAGAGCTGACATTGCTGAGAGCATGCTTTGCCACCACTAGCAAAACAGTGGGGACCCAACTCCTACAACCACAAGGGACTTAATTCTGCCAGCAACACAAGGGAGCTTGGAAGTGGGTCTTTTCCTAGTTGAGCTTCCAAATAAAAACACAATTGGCTGACATCTTGATTTCAACTTCATGAGAACCTGAGCAGAGGGCCCATTTGAAATGTGCTGGAATTCTGACCCTCAGGAATTATGAGACAATAAGTTTGTAATGTTTTAAGACACCCAATTTGTCACGATCAGTTATGTAGCAAAAGAAAACAAATGCATAAGCGTTTGGCATTGATTTTTCCAAAAGCATTTGTGCAGTTAAAACAAGTCAACTCTTTAAGAAACTTATTTGTCTTAAGATTATTTTTTGGTTTAAGATAGAGCTGGGAACAATTTAAATTTCTTTTATCCTAATGTGTTGCCATTTTATAGTTTTTGATGAGATGGTCATCCATAATTTAGTAAAATATATAATTTTTAACAAATGATTTGAAATATTTAATGATGGCATATATATTATATATATGTAATATATAAATCATTTTTATTTTTCTAATGTTTTAATTTTAAACATTTTTATTTTATTATATTTCATCTATCTCCTAAATAGAACACAATATGGCCAACTGTGTTAGCTTTTTCATGAGAGGATGGAGACAGATGAGGGCACATAACAAGAGATTATTATTCACATAATTATATTAATGCACATTTAAAAGTTTTTAAAAAAAATATTTTTATTGATTTCAGAGAGGAAGGGAGAAAGAGAGATAGAAACATCAATGATGAGAGAGAATCACTGATTGGCTGCCTGATTGAGCCAGTAACCTGGCCATGCGCCTTAACGGAATCAAACTGTGACCTCCTCGTTCATAGGCTGACGCTCAACCACTAAGCAACACCGGCCAGGCTTAAGAATTTTTTAAAACATTACATAGAAGAAACTATAACAAAACATAACATTTGTTCTGATCTATAGAAATAACCATTCTATAATTTTATTTTTAAATATTTTTCCTATGTAATAAAAGGGTAATATGCATATAGACCGAACGGCAGAACAACCGAACAACCAAAGTGTAATATGCTAATGATATGTTAAGGCTGCTCAACCGCTTGCTATGATGTGCACTGACCACCAGGGGGCAGACAGTCAACTGGTTGACCAGTCACTATGATGTGCACTGACCACCATGGGGCAAATGCTCCGACCAGTAGGTTAGCTTGCTGCTGGGGTCTGGCTGATTGGGACTGAGCGAGATAGGCCAGACACACCCTGGAGCCCTCCCGCTGCCCCTCCCCGGCCGATCGTGCACCAGTGGGGTCCCTCAGCCTTGTCTGCACCCTCGCAATCCGGGACCCCTCAGGGGATGTCCAAGAGCCGGTTTCAGCCCGATCCCGCAGGCCACTCCCCTTGGGAGGGCGCCAGATGCTGGGCTCATGGCTAGCTAGTGCTGCTGTGGCAGCAGGAGCTTCTCCTGATCGGGACTGATTGGGTGCGAGCCCGCAGCAGGGACAGTGGGGCCGGGATGAGTGGGAGCACCAGGTAGGAGCTGCAGGCAGCGTTGGACTGTGGGTTTTGGCCCGATCCCTGCAGGGCACCCAGAGGGACCCCACCTGTGCATGAATTCGTGCACCGGGCCTCTAGTTTTAATATAATATTATACATTTTAAAGAATACATCATCTCTGGGGAGTAGAATATAGAAAATAACCTTAACAGGTTGATCTTTTTCAGTTGTTAAGATGTTAGAGGGAACTGGAAATGGTAGAGGAGGAAAACTATTTTGATTTTCTTCCCTTTTTTCTCTATGAGGTTTATGCAATAGGCTCTTCTGTTCCGCTCTTCCTAATTTTAATCAGGTATTCATTCGTGGTAGTTCTCCTCACAGCTATTGATTTTTCAAGTGTTTGGAACTGTAAGAAAACCAGAAGGTTGAGAAGAAGAGTCAGAAATAAGCCCAGGAGTTGGAAGCTTAACTTGGGTAATAATGGGAAGAAATAACCTGTCTTAGAGGCAGAGCTGGTATTCTCAGTAGCAGTAATTATTTTTCTCTCTTCTAAAGTTATAATGCGTTTTCAGAAAATATCACATGACTATCTGTGTCTCATCATTAGGCATGGAGAGAGTAGTCATTGAGGTGAGATTGGTTGGGTTTTTTTTGAAGTTTTGTTGTTGTTGTTGGACTTGGGGGCTGGGTGTGGTAGAATAGCATAGGCCTGAAGTGAGCCAGAGACAGCCTTGCCCTGGGTTTTCAGTGGACCTAACTGCAGTTGCCAGATGGTGGAGGGTTTAGGCTTTAATCTAAGGACATGGGTCACAACTGAGTGGCACATGTTAGGATCTAGTGTCTAGCTGGGTCATATTAGTACTGTGCTATAACCAATTGACCTAATTAGATGAGATTTTCAAATCTAGTATCAAAGGTTTGTTTGTATTGCATCTATGGGCTATTGTTCTCCTGCTGGTCCCTGCTTGCATGCTCATTGGTGTTTACCTGAGGTCAAGAAAGGAGTTGTGCTCTATTTGTTATAGTTCGTTTTTTTCTCTTTGAGAGCTACCATTATAAAACAATTCATTTGCTGATGTGACTGGCCTCACTTACTTGGAATATGTTAATTTAGAATTAGCATTAATTTGAATGGGGGTAGAATGCCACTACCTTGAACTATTAAAGGACGATTTATCTGCAAATTCATAATTAATAAGATAGCAAGGGGGCATGCTTATCTTCTATAACGAGAGAAAAGTTTTCCTTAATCCAGCTCTATCCTCAAATAAACAATACATATGTCCAATTAATCATAAATGGCTTTCTACTTAGTACAGTAGGTGTTATGAATTAAGTACCCTTTAGCTAATTTGCATTACTGTGTTTGTTGCCAATACGTAGAGCATTAAGAGTGATGTGTTTCTTAGAACTTCCAAATAAGGAAGATAATATATCCCTCTAGAATTAAGTTTAAAATAATCAAAGTTAAGCAATTCAGTGATATTTAAAGTCACTTTAAAGTGACAGAGTGGCTACTACACTTTAAGATTGGATGGTATCTTGCATGAAATTATTATAAAAGCTCTCTTAATAGAGCATCACTAGTAAATGAACCAGAAATCTCTCTTCTCTCTACAACATACTGATTCCCAGGGTGTGGACACACTCCTGCATAGTAGTCTACCCTGTAGTTACTTGCAATTTGTGCTCATAAAATTGAGTTGTATGCATAGCATTGGTTATGTTCTTCCCATGCCGCTTTTCGCTATTTTCATTTGTAAGTATGTGATTTAAATATTTCATACACTGGTGAAGTGATTGCAAGAACTTAATACAATGCTTTATAAAGGCTCAAATGTGAATCACTAAAACAACTGGGAAAATAGGGAAAAAGAAAGAAAACAGGTTTCTACACTGCCTGGATTGCTTCTTGTTTTACTTTAAAGTAATTGAAACTGGAAATCAGAGCAATGCATATTTAAAGAGAGCTCCAAGTGGAATGTCAGTCAGTAGACCCACATTTAAAGACCTTTGTCCTATCTCAAAAGTATAGACAAAAAAAGTTAAGCAAAGAATTATATATAATACTAGAGGCCCTATGCACAAAATTCGTGCAGGAGTACACCTTCCTTCCCCGGTTGCCAGCACTGGCTTCCCTCGCAGCCCCTGCTTTGTCCGGAAGGATGTCCGGTGTAATTAGCGTATTATGCTTTTATTATTATAGATGTATTAAATGAAAATTTGATATTAAGATGTGTGTTTTATGGCTTCCAGCTTATGGTGAGTGCAGAGCAGATTTCTGTGGGTGACCTGCTGCTCCTCCATACTGCCGGCGATATTGAAATAAACACTCATATGTGATTCCATCCTGTCTCTGCTTAATTGGCTCAAGTAGTGACAGGCAGCATGGACCCATTGATTGTCTGGTGACATATTCTGGCGACCAGGAAGGGGATGTAAGCAGGGGACTCCTTGGGTGAGTACTGGGGATCCCACTTGCTGCCTGGACTGGGGTTTCTCGGCGCTGAGGCCTGGACTCTTCTTTGCAGCACTGCCAGGAATTTTCCTGTTCGGAGTCCCAGCCCCAGCCTCAACTTGCTGCCTGGACTCGGGGTTCTCGGCGCTGAGGCCTGGACTCTTGTTTGCAGCACTGACAGGAATTTTCCTGTTCGGAGTCCCAGCCCCAGCCTCAGCAATCCCCGTTGGCTCACCTAAGACAGGAATCAGGCGTGTTTGTATGACATGAGAAGCACTTGCTGCTGCTCGTCTGGGCTGTTTTGCAAGGAAGCATGTGCTATGTATGGCACTGGAGGCATTTTACTGCCTCTCCTCTGGGCGAGCCTGATCAGCTCCCGATGGTAAGAGACCTCCAGTGGTCCTTGGCCTGGTTTCCAAGCCCTTAGTCTGTTCCAAGAACACCACGCAGGATAAATGCCTCAGAAACATACACGCAGGGGTGTCATTTTCAAATGACAGAAAATCCAAGATAAAGAAAAAAAATCCTGAAAGAAACCAGAGGAATAAAATACCATATCTATATAAGAACAAAGATAAGAATGACATCCAACTTCACAGAAATAATGAATTAAATAAAAACGAAATATCTAAGGAGTTATAAAATTGTGTTTTTGTACCACATATGATTAAATTACAGTCATTCAATTTAGAGGAAATAGTCATTTGTTGAATGTTATTTCCTGAACCTTTCAGTGTGGCTTCTCTAAGTCAATGTGAAAGGAACTATTGCAGGGGAATAGTCTTTTCCTGGTTGATTCTGTAAATGCCAAGAAATCTTTCCACTGTATGGAAATTCACTGCAAATTCCTTTTTTGCAGTGAAAGGGTGACTTAAATCTCCAGAGAAATATTTGCTTGAAGACCCTCAAATGCCTGCTGTGAACATCTACTCAAAATTCATGTTGTATTGACAGTAGTTCAGTGATGGCAACTTCTCCTCTAGGACAAGCCATTTAGCTTATTATTTATTGAATTAGAATGTGTTCTAAAACCAGTTTGTGATTCTGACTCTGTGAATCTGATTCTAATGGTTTAAGATGTGAATGTGTGTGGTTTCCAGTCCCAAATGGCTCTGAGGAGCAATTTCTTTACTTTGATCAAAACAAGATGATGGAGTCCTTGCAATCTCGTTGGCTGTCCTTGGTACTTGTTGGTGCACGCATTTAAGCAGCCATCTCCTCCTAACTTTAAGATTTCACAAACCAGATACAATAGTAGAAATAATTTATCTGTGTCCTAAAGGGATATAAAGGAAACAGTTTTCAGAAAGGGCATTTATGAAGAGAATCTGTTATTTAATAATAAATGCATTCTTCCCAAACATAAGAAGAAAACAAAGGTGCATGCACATGGTGCATAATGATTTTTTTTGGTTTTTTTTTTTTTTGGTCAGAAAATGAGATTTTATTACCTTTTATGGGTCTCCGTGAATACATCTATTTCTTGTGTGGTCTTCCATAGTTATCTAGGGTTTTTTTAAGTGGGAAAGTTGGGTAGGGATTAGATTGGAGATTAGAAAAATAAATTCATAATATATTGACAGAGATTTAAAGAAAATATTAATCCACTTTTGCACCGATGTCAATGTCATGCTATTTCACCTTACTGAAGTAATGCTAGCAAGGAATTCCAGACAGGGAGACACTTATTAAGGTTTCAGATATCTTGGCCAATGTTAATGGAGAATAAAATGCATCCAGCCACTTATAAAATTGGCATAATTGGCCTCAATGCAATGCCAGCATAAAAGCTTATTTTGGCACACACAGGTGCACGGCTACATTGCATATGTCTTGGGAAAACTAACCTGTTTTACAGACACTGAGACTTAATGGAAAACATGGTGGTATGACTTTAAAAGGATACTATCTATCAATAGACATAAAATTTACACAAACTCAGTTTGGCCTTTTCATTGTTTTGCATTAATAGAATCATCAAGACTTGCAACTTCTGTTTTTACTTGGCTGCTTGGATTTTTATGTTGATAAATATTAATTTTGTATTTGTGACTCATCCTTAGATTTTTCTTTTTATTAAGTTCAGCTTTGAGAAAGAGTAATTAGAAAGGGCATATGCAGGTCAGAAATAAAATTCATAAAATTTGCAATTGAGAAAAAGGATGCAGTCATGTTTTAGTATTTAATAAAAACTCTTCCAATAATTTCTGATAAAGTGTCATTTTCAATATTATTTGTAAGATTTTACAGAAACCTGTAATCACAAGAATCTAGTAAGTCACTTGAAAATCCCCTTTTCACTGTAAACTTCTATTAATTTGAATTAATTAGGTTGGAGTCAGTTAAATATCTGTATGTCAAGTCTTAGCTCTTTAAAATATATTTGCATTTAGGTGTGTAATCTCTATTAATTACATGCAAAAATAATCTACAGTCTTATTCAAAAACTGCGAGCTCAATCAGTCTCCAATGTGGGGCATGCAGGAGGCAGCCGGTCAATGATTCTCTCTCATCATTGATATATATCTCCCTTCCTCTCAGAAATCAATAAGAATATTTTTTTTAAAAATCACTGCTATGGGTAAACAAGAAGGCTTGGAGGTCATATAACACAATTAGTAATGGATAAATTTGTTCACCTAATTCCTAGCCCCCTTTTTGGTCATTTTATGCTTTATTAACTATAGAAGATCCTTGAATGTTCAAATAAGGAGTTTAGACTTTATTCAGTTGTCCATTGGTTTTCATGTTGAAGAATGGCAAAGAAAACATGATGTTGAGATCGGTATGATAAAGTGAACAGAATGGATCTTGGACAAAGTGGACAGATGAAACATGGAGGACACTGTTATTTTGGTAGGGCAGACCTGAGCTAGGGTAGTGGCAGTGGAAAATGAAAAGATAGACTTGGCATGAATTTGGGTTTGGCATCATTGTCATTGTGCCTTAGACAACTTATAAACACTGTGCAAAAGTAGCAGAACATGGAATTTGGGGTTGAAGTACATACACTGTTTTATTATGCAACTGTCTATCATATTAGCTATTACAATAAGCCCTATTATCCTTTTAAAACATGTTTATTTTCTTTATAGTTATGTTTAGACTAGAGGCCTGTGGCACCAGTGGGGTCCCTCGGCCTGGCCTCTGCCCTCTCACAATCCCGCCCGGGAGGGACCACGGGAGGTTGGCCAACTGGGGAGGGACCACAGGAGGACTCACCCAGTCCCAATAGGCCGGATCCCAGCAGCAAGCTTACCTACCGATTGGAGCATCTGCCCCCTGGTGGTCAGTGTGCATCACAGCAACTGGTGGAATGGTTGAACAAATGGGCGCAAGAACGGTCGGACACTTAGCATATTACACTTTTATTATATAGGATTGCAACTAAACATGTTTTTAGAAGGATAATAGGGCTTTAATATTGACAGTGGGTGAGGGAGGAAGAAGAAATAGACTCAGAGGTTGAGCCTGGATTATTAGTGCAATGGGGTTACAGGCAGCAGGGGAGACTTGAGGCAGATTTGTGTCTGATGTATGTAGAACATGTGAGGTGTTTGTTTTGGAAATAGGAAACTTGAATATTTTTAACACATAAGTGAGAAATTTCTAGCAAGGAATTAGCAATAAAGAGTGAACAATTCAGAGAAGTCCAAACTGGTTTGCAAGTGGTGCTTATACAAGCTGCGAACTTGGTGGACTCAAAAGGATGTTAAGGTGAGTAAAGAAAAGGACGAGAAATATGCACACCGAAGTCCGGCGAACGTTGGTTGGGCACGTATCAGTCCTCAGCTGTGCTAGGTGTGTGATAGCCAAAGGATTCTGTTCTTAGACATTCTCGCTTCCATTTTCAATAGTGGTGCATGGCTATTCTATCCCCGTTGCTGAAGGACTCTGAGGGCAGTACCGGTCACTTGGTTTTGGTTGACAAGGAGGGAACACATCAGGTTGACTAATGTAATTTTATATGTGGTTTATATTTGTGAAATTTACATATTGACATATTGCATGGCATCCTGAATTCACCGTAGAGGACCAGGGAAACATAAAAAATAATGTAACACAACGAAGTGAACAAAATAGAGAATACGGGTGTACATGTGTCAGGATAAATGGATTTTCATGCATAGTATTTCCACCCAGATACCCAAAAAGTAAAGTTACATAGAAAATATAATGATAAATATGTGAAAATTTGGTTTTTGACTGTGCAAGTATGCATCCTCTTTTCCTTGACATTGGCAATAGTAAAGCTATCAAACAGCACTTGACATGAAATTTTTTGCTTTAATTTCCAAAAAAGAAAACACTCTGATCTATTTGTAAAGCAACCAAAACTGTCTTTCGAGCAAGAGTAAAACAGCAGTTTCTGTAATAAAATAAATCATTATTGTAAGGCAAGGCCAAAAAGTTATGTGACGTTTTCTAAAACTGAAGATATCTTTGCCAAACAAGCTTGGTTGTTTCTGATAACACTAGAGGCCTGGTGCACAAAATTCGTGCACTCGGTCTGGGGGTTGGGGGGAGGCCCTCAGCATGGCCTGCACCCTCTCGCATTCCGGGAGCCTTAGGGGAGCTGGCCTTAGTTGGCAGTCAGACATCCTTAGCGCCACCTCCGCTGCGCTCACCAGCCATGTGCCCGGCTCAGGGCTTCTGGCTGAGCGGCACTCCCCCTGTGGGAGCACACTGACTACCAGGGGACAGCTCCCCCTGGTGGCCAGTGTGCATCATAGTGACCTATCATTCCGCCATTTGGTCAATTTGCATATTAGCCTGTTATTATATAGGATTGTGAAACTACTTATAAGCCTAGTAACTAATCTGAAGTAAAGGGAAAATATTTTTCTGATCAAAGGACTGTTAGTTGTCACATCACATTAGGCATAAGTGTAAAATAAAAATATATGTATATGTTCTAAACAGATGACATTTTAGGTCTTTTGAGGCAGAGTGAGAGGAGCTAAATTGTTAGCTTGCAAGAAGGGCAGAATCTCAGATCCTTCATAGTTCTTGACAGTTATCCAGATTTTAAGATAGACATTGTTTCCCATGGGGTCTGGGGTTATGAAGGCAAGCGAGACTGAGAAATGAACTGATAATTGGAAAGATAGAAGAGTATGAGGTAACGGAAATCCTTAACCAGGGACAAAATAGACAGTGAGTATAGTGAGTGGGTGAGATGCCAGGAAAGAAAAATGTGAACCCCTAATCTGAGATAATGTTTTGCCTCCACAGAGATTTCTACTGAGTACCTTTGAACCCTAACTTTTCCTTTCCCTAATTGCAGTCCCATTAATTTATTACTTCTGTGTTTTCTTCACATTTGTTTATGCAAACATTTGGTTTCTTGTGGTTTATTTTCATAAAGAGTTTGACAGTGGGCCATTTGATTACTCTGTAAATCACATAGACAACCTTTATATCAGCTAGATATTCCTTTCCCCTCCCCATCTAAAGGAGATTGGTTTGAGCCTCCATTCTAAAATTTGAAAAGTCAAATGCTCTCCCCAAATTTCTAAGAATTCGTGAGGGACTTTTATTGCCATGTAATTTTTTAAAAAAAATATATTTTTATTGATTTCAGAGAGGAAGGGAGAGGGAGAGAGAGAAACATCAATGATGAGAGGGAATCACTGATTGGCTGCTGCCTGCATGCCCCCCACTGGGGATGGAGCTCACAACCCTGGCATGTGCCCTTGACCAGAATAAAATCCAGGACCCTTTAGTCCGCAGGCCGATGCTCTATTCACTGAGCCAAACCAGCTAGGGCTGCCATGTCATTTTTTTATCTGATAAAATAAAAAAATTATTTATTTTTTCAGAATTCGTGTTATTCACTCTGTCCCTTGTGGCTCTTGCTGTGTCATCAGACTGAAATCACCCAAACATGAAACTCAGGCTCTTCCTTGAATTCCTTACTGCCACCTGCCTCACTCCATGTTCTCTCTCTTTGTTGTAGATTTTACTGACATTTGGGGTGAAATATCAAAGTAATGCAAACAGCAAACAAGTATTAATTATCCTTATATAGATGCTCTTGACTTATCTTCATGTTGCTTGCCCACTTTCCATTATATTAGTACATATATTTTTAAAATATATTTTATTATTGCTTTCAGAGTGGAAGGGAGAGGGAGAGAGAGATAGAAACATCAATGATGAGAGAGAATTGTTGATTGGCTCCCTCCTGGACGCCCCACACTGGGATTGAGCCCACAACCTGAGCATGTGCCCTGACTGGGAATCCAACCATGACCTCCTGGTTCATAGGTTGATGCTCAACCACAGAACCACACCAGCTGGCATATGTTAGTATATTTTTAATTGAAATGTTCTTCTTAGAAATATAATTATAACATGCTATTATATATAAATATATAATAAGATATATAT
>NW_005361048.1:500044-501694 GCF_000412655.1 Myotis brandtii
ATAATATTGTATAATATTATAATGTTATGATAACAATAATAGTAATGGTAGAAATTATTTTCTTATTCAGAGAAATTTAGCAATTAGCACTGAGCCAAAGTTTTAAGTTACTTTGCAAAGTTAGTATGTTCAATGTTTAGACAAAAACCACTCTTCTCTAATTTGTTTTTGTAATCAGCTGTAATCCTTTTTATTTATGTAGGTGGGGAGTAATGTTCCCTTTTAAATACCTTATTTAAGTGATCTGAATCTTTCCTCTTTTTGAAATTAGTCAGTCTAGCTAAAGATTCATCCTTGCTTTCTCTCTTTTCCATGAGCCAACTTTATATTTCATTGATTCTTGTTGTTTTATTCCTTATTTCATTGTTTCATGCTTGCTTGCATTTAGTTTGCTTGTCTTTTTAAGCTCCTCGTGGAAAATTAGGCTATTCATTTTCTTATTTTAAATCAGGGGTGAACGTGCAGCCCACGGGCCATATAAGGGCCAATAGATCATTTGGTCTGGCCCTGCCAAGGCATTGGGGTGAGTTAATTAAATATTTGGCCAAATAGAGCAGGCTACTTTTTTAAGTTGATAATTTTGTATGGCTTGCGAATGTTGTTGCAAATACCCGAATGGCCCTTGGCAGAAGAAAGGTTCCCCACCCATGTTTTAAATGTAAGCAATTACCATGATAAATTTTCTTCAAGCACTTCTTTTGCTGTGTTCCGTAAGTTTTTATATGTTACTAGAGGCCCAGTGCACAGATTTGTGCACCGGTAGGGTCCCTCAACCTGGCCTGCGCCCTCTCACAATCTGGGACCCCTCGGGGGATGTCATACTGCCGGTTTCAGCCGACCTGCAGGGATCAGGCCAAAACCGCAGTCCTACATCCCGAGGGATGTAGTAGTGCGCAAAGCGGCAAGCGGCCAGGGAGGAGCCTGAGCCCAGGCCAGGTGCCATGCCGCTCCTGCTCATCCAGGCCCCGCTGAACCTGCCACCACCGCCGGCTCAGTAGCGTTGCTGTGGAGGCGGGAGAGGCTCATGCCGCCGTAGCTGCACTCACCAGTCATGAGCCCAGTATTTGGCGCCTGTTGGTTAGTTGAGTGGTGCTCCTGCTGTGGGAGCGCAATGACCACCAGGGGGCAGCTCCTACGTTGAGTGTCTGCCCCCTGGTGGTCAGTGCATGTCATAGTGACCGGTCGACCAGTCGTTCAGTCATTTAGTCGCTTAGGCTTTTATATATATAGACTAGAGGCCCAGTGCACGAATTCATGCACAGGTGGGGTCCCTCGGCCTGGCTGGCGATTGGGGCCAATTGGAGCCATCTGGCCTAGTCCTGATCAGGCCCATCGGGGCCAGCCGGCTGGGGGGAGGGACTGCAGAAGGTTGGCCTGCTGTGTGAGATTGGCTGTGGGAGCACACTCACCACCAGGGGGTAGCTCCTGCATCGAACATCTGCCCCCTGGTGGTCAGTGTGCATCATAGCGACCAGTTGACTGGTCATTTGGTTGACAGGTCATAACAGTCACTTAGGCTTTTATATATATAGACTAGAGGCCCGGTGCACAAAATCGCTGATTGGGTTGGGGCGCCGCCCCCTGTCATGCACAGAGCAGGGCGGATTGGGAGGTTGTGATGCCACCCTCAGTCACGCTCAGGGTAGTAGG
>NW_005361048.1:502883-507584 GCF_000412655.1 Myotis brandtii
AAGCCTCATGTTCGCTTCCAGCTGCCTGGCTGCTGGCCGCCATCTTGGCTGACAGTTAATTTGCATAAGGATATGCTGATTAGCCAATGGGAAGGGTAGCGGTCGTACGCTAATTACCATGTTTCTCTTTTATTAGTGTAGATGTTTTTGTTTTTTACTTATCTCAAAGTATTGACTCACTGGTTATTTTCCACAGATTTGTCAGTTTTCCAACCTTATTTGTTATTGATTTATTATTTATTTATATGTGACTTTAGAATATACCTTATATGATTTCAATTCTGTTTCATTTGTTAACACATTTCAAGGCCTACCATATGGCCTAAAATGCAGAATATTATGTATGAACTTGAGAAGAATGTGTATTTCTGCTGTTGTTGGGTAGAGTGCTCTACAGATGTCTGTCTGGTTTAGTTGGTTTATAATGTAGTTCCAGTTGTCTATTTCTTTGCTGCTCTTCTGTCTAGTTGTTTTATTCATTATTTCAAAGTTGAGTATTGAAGTCTATTACACCCCTCAGTTCTGTCAGTTTTTTTCTTCTTGTATTTGTGGCTCTGTTATTCGTTATATATTTGTTAATTATTATATATTCTTGAGGATTGGCATTTTATAATTATGAAATATCATTCTTTGTCTCTAGGGATAATTTTTTCTTAAAATCTATTTGGTCAAATATTATTATAGCCCCTTCACCTCTCCTTTGCTTTATGTTTACATGGTGTATCTTTTTATCCTTCAACATTTTGTGTCTAGATATAAAGTGTGTCTCTTATATTTTTTCTGGATGTTTTAAAATCTATTCTGCCATGTGTTTTTTAAGTTGTTCTACTTAATCTATTTACATTTGATGTTATTACTGATAAGGAAGAACTTATTTTTACTAATTTGTTATTTCTTTACAATTTGTCATGTCTCTTGTTTCTCCTTTCTCAGTGTCTTCATTTGTATTCAATGGTTATTTTCTTATGTACCTTTTTAGTTTTCTTTTTATTTCTTTTACTATATATTTTTGAGTAATTTTCTTAGTGGTTGCTGTGGAGATTTTCATCAACTTCTTAATATATAATAGTCCAGCTAGGATTTTTACCATCAGAATTTCAATAGTATACAAAACCTTTGCTCCTACAGAGCCCTACCACTTATGCTCTTATTGCTACAAATTAAATCTGTATACATTGTGTGTCTATTAACATACATTTCTAATTATTGCTTTATACATTTATGTTTTAAATTAGGTAGGAGAAAAAAAATTCAAACAAAAAATACATTGTGCTATATTTACTTCTCTTTTTATATTTATCTGTATACCTTTATCAGAGCTCTTTATTTATTTATGTGGATGAAAGTCACTGTCTAGTTTCCTCTCCTTTTAGCCTGAAGACCATTCTTCAGTATTTCTTTTAGGTCAGATATACTATCTGGGAATGTTTCAATTTCTCCTTTTGAAGGATAGTTTTGCTGAATATAGAATTCTGACTGACACTTTTATTTTCTTTTTCCTTTAGCACTTATAACATATGGTTTCTGGCCTTTCTGCTTTCAAGCCTCTCTGATTTTGACTAAAAATCAACTATTTATCACACTGAGAATCTCTGCAAATGATGAGTTGCTTCTCTCTTATTGCTTTCAATATTTCCTTTGTCTTTAACTGCCCACAGTTTGATGAAGTATCTAGGTGTCTTTGGCTGCTTGGGCTGCCATAGCAAAATGTTATAGTCTGGTGGCTTAAGCAGCAATAATTACTTGTTCAAAGTTTTGGAGGCTATAAATCCAATATCCAGGTATCAGCATAGTCAGTTTCTGTTGAGAACTATGTTCCTAGACTGTAGGTGGCCACCTCGCCACTGTTCTCACCTGGTGGGAAAAGGAACACAAGTTCCCACCCTCGTGACCTCATCTCATGCTTATTCTCTTTCAAAAGCCCCATTTCCAAATACCATCACATTGGGGATTACAGCTTCAAAATATGAAGTACTAGAGGCCCGATGTACGAAATTCGTGCAAGGAGCTCAGCCCTCGCACCCCAGCTGCCTCAGCCCTCACAGCCCCACAGCTCTGCCCACTGGTCGGTCGTTCTGGAAGGTCATTCCGCTGTCCGGTCTGATTAGCATATTAGCTCTTTATTATTATAGATAGGCATACACTAATCAGTCCATAATTCTAACCTATTTGAGTTCATTGAGCTTTCTGTATGTGTAGATTCATTATTTTCATTGAATTTGGGAAGTTTTCCCCATTCTTTTTCAAAAGGTTTCTCTGCTCCTTTCTCACTTCTCTCAACCTGGGACTCTCATTATGCATTGTTGCCCTACACATCTCTAAGGTGCTATTCATTATTCTTTATTTTTTTTCTGCTTTTCAGAATGGATCATTTCAGTTGACTTTGGGTTCACTGATTCTTTCTTCTGCTCAAATAACTTTTGCCTTTGGTTCTTCTGCTCTCTTCTGCTGAGCCCCTTTCGTGAATTGTTCATTTCAGTGATTCTACTTTTCAAACTCAGAATTCATATCGGATCCTTTCTTAAGAAAATAATTTTTCTCATTATTGATATTTCTGTTTGGTATGATATTGTTTTCAGACTTTTCTTTTGTTCTTTATGATGTTCCTAAACTCTTTGTGCATATTTAAATAGCTGATTTAAACAATTTTTTCTAGAAAATCCAACAATTGGGCTACCTTTGAGATGTTTTCTAATGATTGATTTTACTCTTGTGTATGGGTACTACTTTGTTTCTTTGAATCTGTCATTCAATTTATTATTGAAAAATGAATATTTTCAATAGCATGATGTGTGAATTTTGGAAATGAACATTTTTTTTCCTCCAGGTTTTGTTGTTGCTGCCAGTTACAGTTATATTGTTTTTTGTTTTTTGTTTGTTTGTTTAATGAATTTTCTGAATTACTTCTGTAAAGTCTGTATTGCTTGTCATGTGTAGCCACTGATGTCTTTTCTCTGCATGAGTAGTCTATCTAATTTTGAAGAATGACTTTCTTAAATTTCTGGAACCAGTACATGTCCCAGTATATGCTAAGGGGCTCTCTATGTTAGGGCAAGCCTTTGACCCTGAGCCATGTAGCTGACAACCATTTCCTAACCTTTACCTCCTATCTTTGTAGGGTCTGGAGGCCAGTCAGAAGTGAGACATCAGGCTTTCGTAGGCCTTCCCTGAGCATGCCCACATCAACGTGTCAGAGCCTTTCAATACCCAGTGGACATCTCATTCCATAGTTTTTACTTTTAAGCTTTTGTGTAGTCTGAGTCACATATTGACTCAAATGTTACCCACTGTCTTAGCAGCTGCAATGGGAAAACTTTTTCTTTTTTTTATAATTGCTTTCCATAAATTCTCCCAGGAAGAAGGCTTTCACACTGGGTGAGCTCTGAGTCATGTCGACTTCAGACAGCCTGCTAAATGGGATCTCCCAGAGAACCGCCAGACAGGTGAAAGACTACGGCTGTACTTTGGAACCCGGGCTTTGAAGAGCTTCCAGTTTTATTCTCTTCTCTCTGATGCCGACCAGGCTGTACTAATAATGTGGGCTGTGATTTGTCCAGGGTACTGCAGGGCAACGCCGGAGGAGATGGACTAGTGCCAGTTAAAACACCATACAGTTTCCTGTTCTTTCCAAGATGCAGGTTTTTTTCTTTAATGCATGCTCACAGGGTTGTTGTAAGCCTTTGATGAGTGCCCAGTGATTTGGGGAAGTTGATTCTGACCATTTTTTTGCCACTTTTTCCCATTGCTTTTAGGACGGGCATCTTTTCAGAGGTCCTCACTCTGCCACCTCCATACACTGAGTTTGAATAGTACAGTTGGAGCTTCCTGCCCAAGTGTGTGGGGTCAGGCTGGCAGTTAGCTCAGGGTCCCTCTAAAGGAGCAAGCAAACTGGTAGGACACTGCTCACTGAATAATGCAGGGCAGTTGGCCAACCATCGTCCACTTTTCTGGTTGCGAAATGGCGCTGAACCAATTAGCTGCTCTGAGTCACTCTTTGAGGTCCTATGTTTCCTAAGGAAATCTTAAACTTTTTTTACATTTTTTTTATTGGTTAAGGTATTACAAATGTGTCCTCATCCCCCCATTAATCCCCAACCTCCCCCGCCCCCCGCACTCATACTCTCATCCCCCTGTTGTCCGTGTCCATTTGCCGGGGTCCAGCCCCAGCGGTCCAGGGGTTCCCAAAGGTGTGGACGGAGTCGGCGAAGAATGTTTTACACGGAGACAGCGTTCAGAACTCTCTAGCTCTCTTTAGTCTCCGTGGATCTTCCTGTGCCTGGCTGAGGCCACAGAGAAAGATCCTGAGGCAAGCTGAGCCTTTATTTTATAGTCAGAGGTAAACAAGGTAGTGGTTTCCATAGTTACACTGTTCTTGTGAGTTTCACTTGTTTTTGTTCTTGTTCTTGCTGCACTTCCCTCAGCCCATTAGCTTCCCAGATAAGATCTAGGGAGGTCATAAGGTCAAGCCTAATTATGCTTAAGAGGACTGTGCCCTCTAAGCTGGGACTTGTTTGTGACTTTGCCAACAGGTCAGTCCGAGGCTTAATCGGCTCCCCACATCCATTGGTTTGGCTTATATGCTTGCATACAAGTCCTTTGGTTGTTCTCTTCCCCTTACCCCCACCCTCCCCTACTTTCCCTCTGGGGATTGATAGTCTGATCGCTGTTTCTCTGTCTTTGGGTCTGTCCCTGTTCATCAGT
>NW_005361048.1:513948-524772 GCF_000412655.1 Myotis brandtii
TGTCCATTGGTTTGGCTTATATGCATGCATACAAGTCCTTTGGTTGATCTCTTCCCCTTACCCCCTCCCTCCCCTACTTTCCCTCTGGGGATTGATAGTCTGATCGCTGTTTCTCTGTCTTTGGGTCTGTCCCTGTTCATCAGTCTATGTTGTTCTCTATATTTCACAAATGAGTGAGATCATGTGGTATTTAGGAATTCTTAAACTTTAAGTAAAACAGTAAAGAAGCCTCAATTGACATCAAAAGGAGGTTCCCAAATGAAGAAATAGTGAACAGTTATTATGATTGAAGTTGAAATATTATCATTCACATTGGTAAAAACATATCACCCGTGTTGGGATGAATTTTTCCCCTAGTAAAAGCACATTTAGACAACACATGGCACTGCCAAATTTTTTATTTTGATACATTTGTAACATCTGTGAGTGTGGCAAAGAATTGCCACTCAAGAATTAATATAATACTCTGAATATAGATCAAGATATGTGGAGCCCCAGAGCAAGCTGGTAATTTGGTGCCACTTAAGCAGATAATCTTTGAATGTTTTCCAGTATTTATTTGGTGGATACAGGAGAAATTGATTTTCTATTTATAAAATATTTACTTCTTTATTCTAATAAAAAATTAAAAATAATGATATTTTAATTAATTTAGAAAATGAAAATTTCTTATTTTAATCAGCATTTAAACTTGGATACTTCAAAATTACATCAGTTAATAGATTAATATTAATATACTAGAGGCCTGGTGCATGAATTCATGCACCAGTGGGGTCCCTCAGCCTGGCCTGTGGGATCGGGCCGAAACTGGCTCTCCGACATCCCCTGAGGGGTCCCGGATTGCTAGAGGGCGCAGGCCAGGCCGAGGGACCCCACTCGTGCACGATCAGGGCTGGGGAGGGACGCGGGAAGTTGGCCAGCCAGGGAGGGGCCGCAGGAGGGCTCTAGGGCGTGTCTCACTCAGTCCTGATCTGCTAGACCCCAGCAACAAGCTAACCTACTGGTCCGAGTGTCTTCACCCTGGTGGTCAGTGAATGTCATAGCAACTGGTCGACTGGTAGATTATCTGCCCCCTGGTGGTCAGTGCACATCATAGGGAGTGGTTGAGCAGCCTTAGCATATCATCATTAGCATATTACGCTTTGGTTGAACGGATGACCGGACACTTAGCATATTAGGCTTTTATTATATAGGATTGTTGTAGTTACCAAAATATATTTAGGTCATTTGCTATTATAATGCTAGGTGATGATATAGTAGAGATATTTAATAATTCAAGTATTTAATAGAACCTCACCTAGGTTGTAAAAATATAATTTGTAATAATTTGAAAAATATGTTATATATATATTACATATATATGTATATATAAAATATATATGTACAGTGTATATATATACATACATACGTACATATATATTAAATTCTAGGTTAGAAATTATTGGAATTTTAAATACAATATTGTTTTTTTGTCTCAAGGAATACCCTATCCAGATTGAAAGAAAACAACAATAAAGTGATGTATTAAAAAAATGACAGGTGATATTAAGATTGCATATTCCTATATTCATCAACAGACTGAGACCTTTGATTCCAGAAGGAAGGTCCTATAGAAGTATAGCACATACAAGTATGCACAGTACTTATACTTGATAGTGATAATAAAAACTATATTGCTAGTCATATACTTACTCTATGTTTATTGTTATTTTAGAGCACACTCTTTGTACTTATAAAAAGTTTGTTCTAATACCATATGCTGCTGTGCAGACAGCAGCCTCATACATCTCGTGTTTACCACATCATTTCCTTGATTTCATCATTCGCTCTTGTGCTCGTTTTAATCCTGAGCTGTTTGGTGCAGTGACATGCTGTAGAGGCTTCTAGCCCAGGAACAATGGGCTATATACCCTATGGCCTCGGTGTGTAGGAGGGCATCCCATCTAGGTTCCTGTAAGTCACTCTGATGTTCGCGCAATGACAGAATTGGTTAATGATACATTTTTTGGAACATGTCCTAGTCTTTAAGTGGCACATGCTGTACATTTGCCTTTACTCAATATGGGCAAAAAGGGACCAAATTTGGTATTTGAGGGCATGAGTAATATTCTTAGGGAGATAGGAGATTTCTGCCGTGATAGAAATAGTTTGGCAGTTTTGGAGATGATTAATGACATATTGTTTTTATTAATCCCCTACTTACAGCACATCACATTGAAAATGGAATTCTTTAGAAAAATCATCTTGGGAAATAACTGCCTTATAACGTTGAGTATATCAGTGCACAGACACCAGGGCCCAATCTGGTAGGGCTTCCGTTTGCATTTTAAGGCTTACGCAGAATCTCAAAACGCTCTTTCAAAGATCCTTTGTTTTAGGATCCAAATTTACTTGGTTCCCAAATGTATACATGTACACATACGTAAAGATTGCCTTAAAATTTCTTAAGCAAACTATTAAACCTAATTTTAATGGACAAATACTTTTTGTTTCTCCACGTATGTCCTCCAGTTAAATATTATCTTTGCCAAATGCGCCAGGAAGTCAGCACTTAGCAATACACTGACTTATCAAGCATCTCCAGATGTGTCTGGAAAAATCAGTGATACAATGTATATTAAGCAATACATATATTGCTTATGATTTGTGTTCAAATTGTGTGGATCTTATTAAAAAGATAATAATAAAAGCTTTTATCATGAAAAGTCCTGGCTATCGCAACAGAATATTAATTATTGTCCGAGAAGGGGACAGATCCACATTGTAAACACTGGAAAACCTGTCCTAAAAATTTTCAACTAGAGAATGAACAGCAGTTTCTCTGGCTTTCCCTTTGTTTACATCCGAACAACAGCGTTTCTTTCTTTCAAAATCGTGGCGCATTTTGATGCTTTTGAAAGCAAGGCGGCAGCCCCCACGGACTCCGCTGCCAGGAGCGACGCCCTTCTCTGCCTGAGCTGGTTTTGCTCCAGTAAATAAACACCCGGTTCGGTTCCTTCAGGCTCTGAGCAAAACCAGTTTCCGAATGCAATTCTGAATTGCCCGCTAGGGGCGCCTCTGCCGGACAGGGTTTAGCTGGCTGGGGTGGCAGGACCCGCTGCTGATACCTGCACCCCAGGCCCGTCTGTCGCCCCTGGGAAGCTGGGTCCCCTGAGCCCCTGGCTGCACTGGCCGCTTCCTCCTCCTCCGAGGTGCCCGCCCCTCCACCCTGCGCTCCCTGCGCGCGCCAGGGAAGGGCGGAGAAGGGCAGGAAGAGGACTCGGTGGGTGTCCTAGCCCTTGGGGGTCACTCCAGGTGGGCGAGAAGTGCCGCTCAGTGGGTAGGGACGTAGAGGGAGTGAGGAACTGAGTCCCATCCAGCGGGATCTCCTGGCCTGGGCCTCGCTTCAAGGTGGGGATGGATTGGGGCCTTGGCCTGCCTCCTGCAGGCGTTGACGTTGCCAGGGCAACTGTGCGGTTGGCCAGGGACACCGGAGGCTGAGCGCGTGGAGGGGCTGGCGTGGGGCGTGTGGGTGGAGGACCAGCCCAGAGCCAGCGCCAGGTAGTGAGGTCTGGAGGCGGCGGGGGCTTTGGGGTGCAGGGCCCCTTTCTCCCCTCCACCCCTCCTGGGTTGTCATGGAGACGCTGGGGCAGCCTCGCCTGCACCCGCTGCTGCTGCTCCTGCTCCTGCAGGCGCTGGAGTAGAAACAGCAACCAGAGCCCTTCTGCCCCAGCGGCTCCTCCAGGAGCCCCAACCCAGCAGCTGCCGCCTGTCGCCTCCCACAAACAGGAAATGAGAGGGCAGGTGTCCAGAAGTCACCCCACCCTCCTCTCTGCGCCTGTCTTCCACTCACCGCGGAGCAGGATGGAAACGTGGCTCCCTTTACACTGTGTCTGCCACAGGCTCCCCTGTTAGCAAGCAGCTCACTAGCTCCGCAGGACACTGTCCTGCCCAGATCTAAGGACCAACAGAAAGAGCTCCCAGTTGTGTGTCCTTTTCATTACAGAAGACGCGTGGAATTCCTGTTTTCACTTAGAGGATATGGATACTCTTTGTAGGAATGTCCTCTTGATGGAATGAGCTGCTTTCTGACAAATGAGTGAAGTCAGATGTGTTGGAATATCGGGGGACATAATAGAGAAAAAAAACGGACTGCTCAGAGCCCCGTCCTTGTTTCTGTGTGTGTGTGTGTGTGTGTGTGTGTGTGTGTCCCCAACTCTATATGCCAATCCAGTGCTAAAATCTCTTTTTTTCTGGGCTCTGTTTCTTCCATGTTTGAGAGCCGTTTTTGGCTTTGCAAAGGGGGTTATTTTAGCCTGGGTCTGCCTTGGAACTGGGGTGGGAGGCTGTAGCCTAGAATACTGACACTTAGCTCAGGTTCAAGATTAAGTGCACGATGCATCTCTCCTGACTACAGACATGAATGCACTTAGCAGGAAGGACTGCCCGATTAGAGCAGGATGAGGCTTCTGTGACCTTGGGTTGCCAGCCCTACCGGCAGGCTCTGTGAACCGCATTGGTCACAGCCCCTTGCTTCTCAGTTTCTGCCTGCTTACTGTGGCTACGGCCCGGCTCTGATTCTCTGAAAGCTCCCTGTAGCTTTTGCTACTGATAATCATGAGTTTCCTTCCATAGTTCTGTAATTTTGAATAGACCAGCCTTTTCAGCTGACTTTAATACGATGTCTTTAGAAAATCCCAACAATGCATGACAACGATTCCTTTCCTAAAGCTGATGGGTGAGATAGGTAATAATTTGGGTTTTCCCCACACTTTCTGTGTCATGGGCTTTTCAAAACCACTGGGAGAGTTTTATACCGTCCAAGCCCCAGGGAAAGCTCTGAATGCGAGACACACTTGTCTTCAGTGTCCTATCACTTGGCTGCAGCCTCTTCCAGAGGTTCCCGGGGTTCCCCGGGCACGGAATCTGGTTCTCCCTTTCACCTGTCATCCCACTGCTAAGAATTGGACCCTCTTGACCTAACCTGTCCTTTTTTTTGAAAATCTCCCCATCTCTCCTGGCAGTTCTCTGCCCTCTTCGAAAGCTCTTTCTCAGTCTTTCACTTTTTCCTTTTCCTTTTTTTTTTAAATTTTATTATTGTATATTGCTTTTCTGTCGTATCCATCTTACATATTTTCATGGGCCTTCTCATTCCCATCCATAGCTTCATACGCCCTGTCATTCTCTTGTCTCTTTAATCTGTGTTACCTTGTGCAGACTTTGCTTGAACTCTAGACCCCTATTTCTAGCTACTTCGTGGACCTTGATACTTGTCTTTCCAGTAGGCATCTTCAGTTCAACCCACCCCTGACTGAACCATGTTCCTTTCCAGTTTCTTATTCTGTTCTGACTTTCACTCTCCATGATAGTTACATGATAGCTGACAAGGAGCATGCAGACAACCATGGATAAGCTGGTGCTAGGATCAAGCTGCCTTGGTTCATAGCCAAGCTCCACAACTTGCTAGCGGTGTCATTTGGGATATTGCTGAACCTTTCTGCTCTTCTGGGGACTTTGCAGGAGATAAATAGCGCACCTGTTACACAGTGCATGTAAGTGCTCGATAGATGTTAGAAGACGTTGGTTATGATGGGGGTCTTGAGATCTCACTGACAGGATTTTTAAAAATATATTTTATTGATTTTTTACAGAGAGGAAGGGAAAGGGATAGAGAGTTAGAAACATCGATGAGAGAGAAACATCGATCAGCTGCCTCCTGCACACTCCCTACTGGGGATGTGTCCGCAACCAAGGTACATGCCCTTGACCGGAATTGAACCTGGGACCCTTGAGTCCGAAGGCCGACGATCTATCGACTGAGCCAAACCTGTTAGGGCTCCCTGACAGGATTTTTATGGAGTCACTTGGGGGAAGTTCCGCAGCCTTTACTTCTAACAGACGGGAAGTTTAAGAACCAGAAGAGGAAGGGCATACGCTCACCTTTAGGGTGGAGGACATTGGAAACGTTTTCGCAAACAGGCATTTTCAGTTGCTACTCCGTGAATATCTCTTCTTGGTATATTCTCTTTGTGGAAAGAATGTCCTGTTCCTTGCTGATTGTTTTGAAACGTACTTTCCTTAAGCCTGCGTTTTGTCATTTCAGTTTTCTTTTTCTGAGTGCTCGGAAAGAAAGATGGATATGGAATTGTGAATCATGGCAAGAATGATAGAATCCCTTTAGGTTGGGAAAAATTGGGCCTGGCTGCTGCGTGGTGGTCTTTTTCATGTCCTGCTCGTTCCATAGTAACCAGTCCTCAGTAATTCCAAACTTACGTTTCCATTGGTTCTCATCTCCCAGTACTGACTGCCTGTTTTACCAAATATTACTGTCCTTTGTAAATGTGAAGCCTATTTTTCTACTCGTTTTCCCTTGTATCTTTGCACATGTCCTAGGTTTCTGTCAGGTCTGGCTAGTAAATGAAGCAGAGGCTCCCACTTGTCCTTCATATTCATTGTTTTCTTCCTCATAGGAACAGAACCCTCTGACTTACAGCGGGACACGTGACTGCATTTGGCCAGTTTACGGACTGCATTTGCTAGCTTTCCTTGCCTCTCGGTGTGGTCCAGTGATTGAGTGTGGACCTTAAGCATGACGAGCACAACTTATTTCCTACACTTTATTACTTTTACTTCTGGATGGGAAATAGTGAAGTCTGGAGAGGTCTGGGCAGTCATGTGTTTCTGACAGCAGAGCTACGCCCAGTCCACTGGACTGTTAGATGAGAGATAAATACATTTCCATCTAAATATCTTGAGGTCCTTTTATTACGATACAGTCTCTGTCTTAACACAGTATTTTGTAAACATTATGACTCGTGTTTGTGGTGGTATTTCATTTTTTAATTTGCAATTTCCTGATGACATATTAGTAGAACATCTTTTCACATACTTAATTTCCATTTGAACATCTTCAGTGAGATATCTGTTTAGATATTTTGTCCATTTTTTAATCAGACTTTTGTTTTCTTATTGTAGGATTTTAAGACTTTGTATATTTTGGATAATAATTTTTTATCAGATATATCTTTTGCAAATATTTTCTCCCCATGTGTGACTTATCTTTTTAATCTCTTGACCATGTCTCTTACAGAGCAGAACTTTTTAATTATAATGAAGTCCAGCCTATGAATTATTTTTTTCATCCATAGTACCCTCAGTGTTGTACCAAAAAAAAAATCATTGTGATGCCCAAGTTCATTGAGATATTTTTCCTGTATTCTAGGAGTTTTTATCGTTTGGAATATTTACATTTAGGGCTATGCTCCATTTTGAATCACTCTTTATGAAGAGTGTAGCTCTGTGTCTAGATTCTTTCTCTTTTTGTTGCATGGAGATGTCTATTTTCCTAGCACCAGTTGTTGAAAAGACTACCTTTATCCATTGTATTGCCTTTGCCCCTTTGTAAAGACCAGTTTATGTTTATGTGGGTCTATTCATGTACTTCATATTCTGTTGCATTGATCTGTTCATCTGTTCTTTTGTCTGTATGACACTGTCTTGGTGACAGTAGCTTTTAGTAAATCTTGAAGTTGGGTAGTGTCAATCCTCTCACTTTGCTCTTCTCCTTTAATATTGTGTTGGCTTTTCTGGGTGCCCTTTACTTTTTTTTTAGGGAACCATCACCAGAACTCTGTCTCTTTATGTCAGAGGCTTAGTCAGGCATTAGAAGGACACACATTATCCTATATAATAAAAGCCTAATATGTTAAGTGTCCGGTCGTCCGTTCAACCAATTAAAGTGTAATATGCTAATGATATGCTAAGGCCGCTCAACCCCTTGCTATGACGTGCACTGACCACCAGGGGGCAGACAGTAGACTGGTCGATCATTTGCTATGATGTGCACTGACCACCAGGGGGCAGACACTATGACAGGTAGGTTAGCTTGCTGCTGGGGTCAGGCCGATCAGGACTGAGCGAGATGGGCCGGACATGCCCTGGAGCCCTCCCAAGGTCCCTCCCTGGCTGGCCAACCTCCTGCGTCCCTCCCTGGCCCCGATTGTGCACTGGTGGGGTACCTCAGTCTGGCCTGTGCCCTCTCGCAATCCGGGACCCCTCAGGGGATGTCGGAGAGCCAGTTTGGGCCCAATCCTGCTCAACACAGGAGCTGCCCCCTGGTGGTCAGTGCGCTCCCACAGCGCTAGGGATGTCTGACTGTCAGGGAGCAGGCCTATGCCATCAGTCGGACATCCCCTGAGGACTCCAGAACTGTGAGAGGGCGCAGGCTGGGCTGAGGAACACCACCCCCCCCTTCGAGTGCACTAATTTTGTGCACTGGGCCTCTAGTCTATAATAATAAAGCGTAATATGCTAATTAGACCAGACGTCCTTCTGGGACGAAGCTGGGGCTGCAGCCGTGGGATCAAGGTAGCTGCCTCAGCTGCGATGGAGGGATCCAGGCAGCCATGACTGCAAAGGCCTACTCTTGCATGAATTTCGTACATCAGGCCTCTAGTAATAAAATAACAACTTACCTATGTTGAGTGCTTACTAAATTCCATGCGAAGTTCCAGTAATCCTCAATTCAAGCCAAACAGATAAGTGTTATAACTCTCTTCATATTTCCAATAAAAAAAAATCCAAGGACCAAATAAATGTAATGGAATTGCCCAAGGAAACTTGGGAAGTAAATGATGGAATATGATAGTTTACTTCCAAGAGGCATAATGTGCTATCTTTTCCCAATATCTATAAGCATGAGCCAACTGCTTGGCAAAGAGTTTGTACAAATTATCCAGGTTATAGAGACACACATTATGTTCTAATTGGATGTTTACTGACCAAGTACTATACACCAAGGACTACTCTCGGTATTAGCATTTCTCAATAATTATCACTAAGCATCCTTTCCTGGTGAGCTCATTGTGCAGAGTAAGGATCTTACAGTGATGAGATCATTTAAAATACAAACTAGTCACCTTTCCCCGCCACAATAGTGCCAAACTGGAATCAACCTAGATGCCCATCAACAGGAAAATGGACATATTGTGACTTAGCCATGCAATGGGACATTATTCAGATGTAAAAAGCATGAATAAGTCCCTAAATTATTACACTAAATGAAAAAAGTGAGACACAGAAGTACACAAGTACATACTTTATAATCCCAGTACGTAAACGTTTGGAATATGCAAATACTATCCTGGTGGTTGAAATCATCAGTCATTGCTTTGAAGGAGTTGACTAAGAAAGAATATGAAAGGATTATCTGGGATGATGGAAATGTTATTTGATACATTTACTTAAACTGGCTGAACAACATACTTAAGATCTGAGCATTTCGCTGTATATATTTATAAAAAAGAAATAAACAATAAAATATGTAATGCTAAAAATTGGAATGAGCAAAGGGAGGTACAAGCACAGGGAAATAAGTGAGTAACTTAGCTTTAAGGAGTCAGGGAATGCTTCATGGAAGACTGGACATGTGAGATGGGTTTCGAAGACTGAACAGGAATTTGCCAGTTGAAAGATATTCTAGGGCAGTGGTTCTCAACCTTCTGGCCCTTTAAATACAGTTCCTCATGTTGTGACACAACCATAAAATTATTTTTGTTGCTACTTCATAACTGTAATGTTGCTACTGTTATGAATCGTAATGTAAATATCTGATATGCAGGATGGTCTTAGGCGACCCCTGTGAAAGGGTCATTTGACCGCCAAAGGGGTCGCGACCCACAGGTTGAGAACCGCTGTTCTAGGGGAAAAGCAGAGAACGTTCATTTATTGATTTCTGATTTATCTACTCAAAAATTATGGTCCATTTATTTTCTGCTTGGTACAATTCTATGTTCTTGTGATGCAGCAGTGAAAAAGAGAGATGCAGTTTTTGCCTGCAGAAAGCTTAGACTCTAATGGGGAAGTCATAAGTTTTATGGAAACTTCATAAAAAATTTCAGGGAAAGTTGAGTTCATTGTGATTAGAATGTGTTGTAATGATAAGAGATAAGGTAGGTAGTGGTAAGTAAATTGGAATCAGATCAAGAATATTTAAATGTATAATACATTAAGGAGTGTGAATTGTATCTTAGAGGTGTGAGAGTCTAGTACAAATTTATAAATCCTAAGTTGATGTAGTTACCATGTTTTTATTTTTGAATTACAGTTAACATTTAATATTATATTAGTTTCAGAGATAGTTATAATTTTCAAGGAAGATTATTTGGACTATTTGAGGACACATTGGAATAGAGAGAAATTAGTGGAAAAGTGGTAAAGAGAATGCTGTTCCCAAAGTTAAGCCAAGGTTGGCAGAAACTCAGTACATGTGCCACCTCACATTTTTTTAGCCCATTGTAAGCAATGCTAACCCATAAAAGTACTCTTCCTCACCAAGTCAAAACAAGACTTTAACACTACACACACATCATCCAAAGTAGATTTGGCACATGCACTGTATGTGATTTCTGGTGGAGGCTCCAAAGGTCATTTCCTGGGTTCATGAGTCAGGAGCCCAGTAGAAAAAGGGGAGAGAGTAGATTGGAGAGCTAGCTCATAGGTAGAATTATTTGATTACTGGATAAGAGACTGATTCAGACTTTGATAGTGTGAATCTAAGAGACAGTAGCATTAATAATAATAATAGCAATAAATCATGGCACAGAATGCATTTAGATTCTTGGGGAAGTGTGATAGTTTTGACAAGATCTCACTTCCACATCTCATTAATTAATGTTCATATTTACTTCTCAGAGAAAGTCTACTGTAGCTCTTCTGATCAATTTAGAGTAAAGAACCTTTATTTCTAGGCTTTAATTCCTTGCCTTATAATTAGGTCAATAATTTTTACTTTGTTGTCAAATGCACATAGCTCAATTCTTACTCTCAGAGCTTTCCTAAAAATGT
>NW_005361048.1:524786-546116 GCF_000412655.1 Myotis brandtii
GGCTTATGACTCACAAGATTGGTTTCTTAGCTGTAAAGGCTTTAAATTATTTTTTATTTTGTTAGCATCTCTTTCCAAATATACTCATGCATTATAGGCCATTGGCCATGAACACCATATGTCTTTTGACCTATTAATTTTGTTATCATTGAGTGTTCAATGAATATTAGCATCTCTAAAACTCATTTTTATTTGCCTCACTCTGGTTCTTAGTACTACGGGTGTAACTTTACTCTTTCAGCTAATGATTGTGTCTGTTCGTTAAGGGAAAAAGTGAGAAGATGCCTTTGTGCTGCTCAATCACAGCCAAATACTGCATTATCCACAATGACGACCAAAGGAGATAGCTCAGTTGACTAAATCTTCAAAGGAACCCTAAATTTACGTAAAAATAAATCCATTTTCAGGGAGAGAAGATTCGTTTTTACCTTGCCCTTGTTTACTCCGTAGCTGTTAGTAGATGTTAGTGCGGTGAGATGGTGAAAAAGCAGGGGAGCCGGCCAGCGTGGCCCAGGGGTTGAGCGTCCACCCATGAACCAGGAGGTCATGGTTCGATTCCCGGTCAGGGCACATGCTCTGATGCAAGTTCGATCCCCAGTGTGGAGCGTGGAGGAGGCAGCTGATCAATGATTCTCTCTCATCATTGATGTTTCTCTCTCTCTCTCCCTCTCCGCCCTCTCTGAAGTCATCAATAAAAAATTTAAGAAGGAAAGCAGGGAAGCAAGCAGCCTCAATGACGCGTGGTTAATGGGGACCTTGAAAGGGAAAGTGATTTGTGCTTCCAGGGCAGCAGCAGAGCAGGCGAGGAGGAGGCAGTGGAAGCCACTCCTGCCAGACAGCATGTGACAAGTGCAGCACCGCGTGCAGCCTGAGCATATGGCCGGGCAGCGCTGCCCAGGCCTCTTTGTGCCGAAGGCAAGGGCTCCTAGGGACTCAGACTTTTGTTTGTGCTGAAGGAGGCAAGCTCGATCCCCAGTGTGGGGCATGGAGGAGGCAGCCGATCAATGATTCTCTCTCATCATTGATGTTTCTCTCTCTCTCTCCCTCTCCGCCCTCTCTGAAGTCAATAAAAATATATTTAAGAAGAAAAGCAGGGAAGCAAGCAGCCTCAATGACGCGTGGTTAATGGGGACCTTGAAAGGGAAAGTGATTTGTGCTTCCAGGGCAGCAGCAGAGCAGGCGAGGAGGAGGCGGTGGAAGCCACTCTTGCCAGACAGCATGTGACAAGTGCAGCGCCGCGTGCAGCCTGAGCATATGGCCAGGCAGCGCTGCCCAGGCCTCTTTGTGCCGAAGGCAAGGGCTCCTAGGGACTCAGACTTTTGTTTGTGCTGAAGGAGAATGAATCTGCTCCGCAAACACTTGTAATTATCTTCTCATTGAAGAAGCATAAACTTGGACCTCAATACTGTTTTCTTGGGTAAATCATCAATCTTGGAAAGAAGTGGAATTACATTTTCTCTAGTTTTGCAAATGAAATGCTGGTATAAAATTAATGCATTTTTGGAGGGTTGCCACTCAAAACACTCATTTTTTTTTTTTAGGTTGAAGTATTATTTTAGGTTGAAATACTTCATTTCTCTCTTTATGCTACTTTTACTTTGTTCTATTTTCTTTCTTTTCCTAGAAATATTGTTTGTTTGAATTTTTACAAGTTATTTTGTTGTTTCCCTTTTTTTTAAAAAAAAATATGGTTGGTAACAAACACTTTAGAAGATATTAAAGAATGCTGCAGATTAAAGGTTCATAATTTGGTTTACCAACGTGCTATTTTTATATAATTAGGGTGAATTTATTCAATAGTCAACACATAAAATCAAAGATTTATTTCAGCTCCAGAGTTTTACAAATTATTTGCTTCACCAGATGTTCTGTTGTCGCTGTTTGTGTGTTTGTGAATATGTGAGTGAACTGAAGGCCTGGGGGCCAAATGGCAGGGTCTGCCCCTGAGGCTGAAGAGAGAGCCTGGGGCCACTGTGAGAATTAGCCCGTTCTGCCCGCACACAGGGAAAATGTCCATTTTCCTGTCCCTCTCATATCACATGGCACACGGCTTCGGCCTGGAGTCCTGGTGTGTGTCCCAGTGCAGCGCAGTGATTGAGAAAGTTACTCACATGCCCTGGTTCAGTGTGTGAAAATGTTTTTGTTGAAGCAACTTTATGTGTTCACTGTGTGTTAAATACACTTTTCTTTTCTTTTTTTTTTTTTTTTTTTTTTTACTAATTTTGTGCTGCTTGTTCTGCTTCTGTTTCAGGATGGCGTAGGGGTGGACGAGAAGCTGTCCCTGCGGCGGGTGGCCGTGGTCGAAGATTTCTTCGACATCATCTACTCCATGCACGTGGAGACAGGGCCAAATGGAGAACAAATTCGGAAGCACGCTGGGCAGAAGAGAACGTACAAAGCGGTAAGTTGCGAAGGCATGACAGGAGGACAAGGCGTGCATTTTGAAATTCGGTATTAGGCGTGCTTATTAAACGGGGTTAAAGAAGGATAACTATTCTATCTGTGACATAAATTAGACCATCTCATGGTCACACCCAACTTTTAAGCTATAATTTAATTATTACTGGTTCTGTTTTGGTCGTGTGTTCACCAAGTCTATTGTATATAATTTAAACCTGTCTCTAGGAGTCTTATATTGTATTCTTTAAATATACATAATATGTGGGAGTCCCAGTCCAATATGTTATTTATTCACTGCATCATAATATGGCTGGAACTTTTGAATATTGGTACTACCACTACAGTTTTAACATTCCTTCCCCTTCAAATCATATTAATGTGTTTGGGTAGTTCCTCTTTAATGCTTATAATCACATGGGTAAGAAAATTTTATGTACTCTTTAAATGTCTCCTTATATGAATACATTGTACCAAAGGGTATACATTTCTTACAGAATAGGTTATTAAAAGATATGTGTTATTTTTATAGATTTAATGCCCTGGGACATTTTTGAATGGATATATATATATATATAATGTTTATATCATAAATTATGTGAAAAGAAGGTTTAATTAACTGTTAAATTTTGAAATATATATTGTCAAGCTGGAGTTATATATTATTTCTAAAGGGTCTAATTATTACTTACTGTTTGATCTAGACACTTTAATCTAGCTTTTTTTAATTAAAATCATCTTAATATAGATATTTCATCCTTTCTAGGAAAATGGAACAGTAAGTTATTCTTTTCCAATATGAGCAAAGTGTATGTCAGAGGTACCTTATCAGCAATCAGAAGAATATGCTTTTTTAGAATTCTTATTGAACTTTGCTTTTGGCTGCCTTTATATTAACTGTTTTCAGCTCTATTGATACACAATATCAGTTTGGATCCATTTTTTTTTCAGATACAGAAAAATGTGTGAAATGCTCAAAGTTTCAGATACAGGTACATATGTTTGAAAATTAGCTACTGAGCATAAGAAAGAGCTTCTTTTCCATAACTATTTTTTTGCTATATTTCCAGGGTCATAGTGAACCCGTGTAGTTGAATAATAACCCCTAATACATGTTGTATTTATCTCTCCTTCTCTATGGTTTTGTTTCTTGGCTGTTTCCAAACTGCATGGTTTGTGGGCAGGCACTATTATAACTTTCCTCACATAATTCTGCCACATAAACTTTCTTTTGACTTACATATCTCAGGAGGTACTCTTATCATGACTAATAGCAGTGACCTACCTACCTTTAGGATATTTTTATGTCGACTAATATTCCTGCACATGCTCATTTCACCTTCTCCTAAGCCAGTTTTTTATCTCTGGATGGTCATAGGAAAATAATTGTATATTGATCTACTAATGTCACTAACTGTGTACTCTTATGATAACCTATTTTCATGAAATAACTACCTGAACTTGATAGGACTCTGTAAGGTAGACATACATCAGTTTAATTGTATTAAATGAAAAGCTAACAAGAAAGGAGTGGTTTCATTGTCTGTAGGAGGGTGGCAGCCAAATCTGATTAGATGCCAAAAGCAATTTAAAACAATTTAATCTTTCCAATGCACTAGATCGAGATCTTAAACTAAAGTGGGAACATGAGTCAGACCCAAATAGCTCACCTTTGTTTTCTGAAATGAAATGTGAGAATCTGATCCATTCCCATGTTGCATGCTAAAGACTCTCAGTATATTGGAAAGCATGCTTTAACATATGTTATTTTGCATTAACATTATAAAGGCATTTTCTGCAATTTGGAGTAAGGATACCAACTTTTAAAGTCTAAGCAGCATCTAAAACGTGATCTAATCCCTATTGAGAATATTCTGTTTGAAGATCTTTCTCTTTCCCAAATTTATTGTTTATTTTCACATCTAAAGTGTTTTCAACCTTTTCCTAATATCATGAAGGTTCTTTTTGGCCTAACCAATTACCTTCTGGTATCTCTATAGAGAATCCTAATTAGGAAACATTTCCATTTTGTGGACTAATAACTCATCGTAGAAAAAAAAACACCTGCTGCAATACCAGCAAAATTGTGTACTTGACTCTGCAGTGAACTTAAGTCTAATGTTAAAAATTAATATAAATGTTCAAGTAATGGAGCATAAAACTAAATGCAATTTGAAATGGAGTGGTGTTGGGTCAGAGTTGAGTTCTCGATACTAATACTAGGATTGGCTAGTTATTAGTAGAATTAGCTAGATACCTATGGCAATTGTAATGGTTCCATTAAGTTTAAGATTTTTTCTACTTCTAACTCATTAGCTCATAGAGCATGCATGATTATGTTTATTGACCTTTTTTTTCTTCCTTTTTTCTACATGGCCAAGAAACCATACTTATACAACTAATCATTAAAGCGTCTCAGATTGTCTTAATAATATTATCAATAGATTTAGTGATCATTTTATTTACTTTGCCTTTTTTGCAAATCTTTCTATGTTTTCACTCTGCAGGAAATGGTGGTTCTTTAATATCAGATTAACTTTGAATGCTATTTGTTTTTACCTATTTGCAGTATATCATTCCTTGAAATATCTAGGCATTCTATAACTTAAAGTTTATTGCAAATTGATTTGGCTGTAGATAAAATTGGAAAGTATATGTTCTATTACTCACGAGTTCTTTGAAAAACAAATCCACATAAAATGACACATGTTAGGAATATGTGAAGGCTACCATAGTTATTATTTTCAGACATTGTTGAATTTTAGTGTCTTAGGTACTTTCTCTGTATTCATCACTGTCTCCTCATTAACTGTGATTGGTCCATTGAATGTGTTTCTTTCGGTAGACTTGACTAGAGTAAACTCTCATTTTAACAGAGTGGAGACGAGGTGTGGATCATTCAATTACTAGTATACATATATATTTGAACATAAAATGCATTTTTGTGCAGAAAATCGAATGCCGGCACTTACAATTTGGAGAGTCCCTTCAGAATGAATGATGCAACATTATACAAAACTAGTGTGGAAGCTGTTTGTCTTCCCGTCTACCTCTTCTCAACGCGTCCTGAGCTCCCTTCAGGGCACTCAGTGCTCCTCGAGGGAGGGCTTAACGCTTGTGTCCACCACAGGCTCAGCACAGCTGCCTTTCCAGGGTTTTATGTCAGGGGCCCTTGAGAGATTCAGTTTCAATGCTCTTCCATGAAAAAACAAACAGAAAACTAGAGTAACTGGTGGAACTCCAGGAACTAAGGGGGAACGTTCGTGTTTTCAATAGAGAGAACAGTCTGCATATGTATGTGCATGTATGTAAACGACACCCCCCTTGTAGTGTGATGCAATAAGCCTGCGTGCATTGCTCACATACATAGCTGCCAGTAATTACATTCCTTTAATTCAGAGTGGCTAGTGTGCACTGTAGCTACAAGAAATAGACTAGAACCCAGACCAACTCAGTTTCAAATGTCAAGTCCAGCACTTTCTACCTGTGTCTCTTTGGGCAAATTATTTACCTTTTTCTCTCTTTCTGTCTAGAGCAGCGGTTCTCAACCTGTGGGTCACGACCCCTTTGGGGGTCGAACGACCCTTTCACAGGGGTCGCCTACGACCATTGGAAAACACATATATAATTACATATTGTTTTTGTGATTAATCACTATGCTTTAATAATGTTCGATTTATAACAATGAAAATACATCCTGCATATCAGATATTTACATTACGATTCATAACAGTAGCAACATTGCAGTTATGAAGTAGCAATGAAAATAATTTTATGGTTGGGGGTCACCACAACATGAGGAACTGTATTAAAGGGTCGCGGCATTAGGAAGGTTGAGAACCACTGGTCTAGAGGGAGATAAGGGTATGTGTGGTGTGGTAAAATAAGTGAGTTAAGATGTGTGAAGTGCTTGGCATCTGGTTAGCATTTGAATATTGTTACTTCTTCTTTATCCAGTCACTACTCAAGTTCCAGGTAGAAGGACAAGCAGATCAATAGCACAGGGCTACCACGGCCCTAATTATATTTTGGACGTAATTTCCTCTCCCTGCCCCCGAGCCCCCCCCAACACTCCCCACTCCCGTTTTGGGAGATACTAATGGCAATAACCTGTGCATGTTTCGTGTGCATCCTGTAGGTGGCACTATCCCTGGAAGTCCACCCTGTAACTTTTAGCCAAGGTTTGCCTGGGCTGAAGGAAAACATGAAAGCAGGCAGAGCCCCCGGTTAGGGGTTCTCTTGTAGGTTTATGAGTGTTTTAATGATTTCATTACACTTTTCCACAGGTTAATTCTGTTAAATTAATTTTCGGAAAAATTTAAAACCTGGCTCTATTTAAAGAATATGTTTTCAATATTTATTGAATATTTCTTTCCAGATACATACTACAGAAAAATACTATCTCATGCAGAATTTCTATGTTCCTGTCTTAAAATTAAAAAGGGAAATCTTTATTTTATTAGATCTAGAACACTTGACCTTAAAAGTATATTAGTATCATTTTTGTCCTTTAAAAAAAATAAATCCCTATTGGTTCATCATCTCTACTGCTCAGTAGGATATTATAACTTGCACTGGTTTCTGCTCACTTGTCATGTTAACATTCTCAGAATTCTTGTCAACATATAGGGAGATTAAATGACCAAAATTTGTAGCCATTTTGGTGTGAAAAAAATAGCACTAAACTCTAATCCATGAGTTCCAAACCATTAATTTAACCTTTATTTTTACTTTTTTTTTTTTTTTGCTTAGGCCACAGTTGTTTGTGACATGTAAAATGAGAGGGTTATAGTTCAGTTTTCTTAAAACCAATGAGAATGTGTGTGGGGCCATCACTGTGCTGGGGACACAGTGAAGATGGTAACCAATGTGAGTAGCAGGTTGGCACCAACAATGCAGCAAATAAACAGACATGGGCACTGCCGCCTTAATGTAGGTGGCGTTGTTCACTTCATGTTACTATTATAAGTTAGGGTGGCTTAAATCAATGACTGTTCTGGAGATCAAATAGAGATAAAACCTTACAATTATTCCAAATTTAAATGTGTTTAAGGACTTTCTCTAATATTGAGCTCCATGATACTGTTATACATTAAGTCAGTGACTTAGAAGTATATTTTATAACTAGTTCATCTTGGAAAGTTTATGAGCATAAAACACTGCTCAATTACATATATATATCACAGTACTTTTATATATGTTTTATGGTACAATTGTAGATCTTTTATGGTACTTTTGTGAGGTTCCTTTTGTTTGCTTTTCTTTTTTTATGGCTAGAGTAGATGTTAAAATACCATACAATCCCTGTTGGTGGGAGACCATGTCTGTTTTTCATGTCCCTGTGTCAGCACACAGCTCAGCAGAAGACCAGTCTCGTAGTAGGTCCTCAGCAAGTACCTGCCGGAGGAGTAAGTTCTCCTCGTCTCTGTCAGTCCTTGCCTTTGTGATGCCAGCTCAGCAGATAAAGAAGTTACCATAAATAGGAATAATGGCACCGAATTGGAGCTGTAGCCCAGGCCTGGAAAGGCCGGGCACTGCACAGCTCACATTCACATTGAACAGTGAGAGGATTTATGCCATTTCAGAGGCTCTGAATAAGGTAAACAAATCATTTAACACAAGTGCTTCCTGTGTGCTCTTCAGGGAAAAAATTTCCCACATTGGTTTATTTTTATCAGATACACACCCGTACCCGTGTATCCCACACACATATTTAGGTTTCACATAGGCAATTTCTAAATATTGAAGACAGCCATTACATTTAAACATAATACACATAATATTCAATCCATTTTTTCGTTAGAATAGTCCCATTGTTTTTTTGTTTTGTTTTGTTTTGTTTTGTTTTAAATGCTCACCCAAGGATATTTTTCCCATTGATTTTTCAGAAAGAGTGGAAGGGAAGGGAGAGGGGAGAGAGAGAAACATCCATATGAGAGATACCAATTGGTTGCCTTCTGCACCCACCCCAACAGGGCGGGGATGAGCCTGCAACTCAGATACTTGCCCTTGACCGGGAACCGATGCTGCGACCCTTCGGTGCTCGGGCCGAAGCACTAACCACTGAGTAACGCTGGCCAGGGCCCACTGTTTTGATAACTAAAATAATATTATTCAGACTGACAAGTCAGGTGTCTAAAACATCTCAGAAAGAAAAATACAAGTGGCATGGGGATTAGAGTATGAAGTAGCAACCCTAAAACAGAATGTGTACTGCCATTGATCAAAATCGATTTGTTTCTCATATAGTGTAGTTAGAATTATCACAGGAGGGCACGAATCAGTGCAAAATGCTGTCTGCTTAGAAGGTGGTAGTGGAGACCCTCAAAAGACATAAGAGCTCACCCAAACCAGCGTATCATCACAAACCCCGTCATTGCTAGTTTTCATATTAAACAATAATATCCCAGTAAATAGATATATTCCGTGAAAGGGATGAACCTTGGAGAAACCTCATTAACTCTTTATGTCCAGCCTAGACATAAGTTGCTACTTTAGTGCACCCTTGTGGTGAGAGTGAGCCAATGCAGCTTCTATAACCACTCAGGACATTTAATGCCTATACCACTTGGATCCAGAGGTTTAGGTACTCCTGGGTACGGTGACCGTGAAGTAAATAAAACCTTTTGAAGTCCCTCAAGGACGTGCCTGTGCGCACCTGTACAAGTACCTGGAAGTGTGATTCATTTGGATCAAATGTAATAGGAAGAACACCAGTGACATCAGCTGGACAAGGACTTAAATCCTGAAAAGGAAAGTCCTATTAGGGATGACTTTGGCGTGGATTATTAGTAGGTTTGTTTTGAAGCTCAGAAATAATATATGTAACGCGTTGAACATAATAACTACTTCAAACCTGTATGAAGTTGTTTGTGGGGGCCAGATGCTGTAAACAGCTTTTCAAAAATCATAATTAGCCATTGAAAAGTCAGGTTCTCTCTGTGTCACCTGTGCTCCTCCGTGACCTATGGACGCCACCTGCCCGTGACTTCATTCCTGACTTTCCCAGCATTGAGATTATTTACTGGCTTAATCATTTCATGGTAGGTAAAAAGAAACCACCCTTCATCTATTTTTTAAAGGTATTTTTATTGATTTCAGAGAGGAAGGGAGAGGGAGAGAGAGATAGAAACTTCAGTGAGAGAGAATCATTGATTGGCTGCCTCCTGCATGGCACCTACTGGGGATGGAGCCCACAACCCAGGCATGTGCCTTGACAGGGAATCAAACCAGTGACCTCTTGGTTCATGGTTCAATGGTCAAACACTGGGTCACACCAGCCGAACACCATTGATATTTCTTTATGGGAGTCTCCATCTGATGCTTATCTTGGAAGGCAGTGGGTAAACTTGAAAGGCTCTTTGGAATCAGACAGTTGTAGGTTTGGTTCTATGAACCATCATCTGCCAGGCGCGTGGTGTTGGGAGACACTTCACTTCCGGACACTGTTTCCTACTGTGTGGAATGAGATTCCTGTTCTCTGTACATTCTGCCTGCATGGACTGTTGGAGGAACAAACGGAATAATGAATTTGTGGAAGTCTCCTAGAGATGTCCCAGTAAGTCCATGAGGTTGGTATTTCTTCTGGGAAGTTCTCGCCTGCACGCACACGTTGCCCAAAGGCCAGGAGCAGCTGGGGCGGGGCAGAATGCCTGCATCCTGACCAGGCCGCCACCATCTTTGTCGCATCAATTTGCATATTCCCTCCTTATTGGCTGTGGGCACCACCATCTTTGTCGTGTGGTGATGGTCAATTTGCATATTCCATCTTTATTAGATAGGATAGGGTGGGGCAAAAGTAGATTTACAGTTGTGAGTACGCAAAACACAGAATTTATCCTTGTATTCTTATTTATTGATTATTGTGTTATTTTCCATACGAGCAATCAGAAGCCTACCTTTGCCCCACTGAGCGGTCTAGAGCAGCATTTCTCACGGTGGGACTCCAGGCTTCTGGGCAGACATTGGCTTTGCCCCAGGTGCTCCCAGGAATTTAATTCCTTAATCCCTGGGTGTAACGTTCCAGGAACCAAGCCCCAGTTACTGGGAAAAAAATGCACCCACTTCCCCATTTGCAAAGGCCCCATTTAGAGCACAGTAAACACCCCAAGTAGAGAGACACTTTATCCAGGAAACCACGTGGCCATTTCCCTCCTTAGTATGTCGGAAAGATGTTTTCATCGTCTGCCAGGAGTTGCGCCATTCCAGAGCCCAGACTGTGAAGTCCGTGCCCGGAGCCCACCCTTGTCATCTCTCAGACTCTGCGGCTGCTGCCTCCAGAGCTGTGCCCTGGAATCAAGTCTCACCTTCCCCTCCTCCCTCCCCCGAAGCTGCTGATTCTTGCCGCTTTGAATGGCTGCAGCCACACTATTCTTGGCACTTCATTCAAAGAAGTGTGGCTTTCCCGCTGACAAGCAGGGTGTAGAAAAGGAACATGAACAGTAAAATACGAATGCATCGCCAAGGCCGGTTTGGCTCAGTGGATAGAGCGTCGGCCTGCGGACTGAAGGGTCCCAGGTTCGATTCCGGTCGGGGGCGTGTACCCGGGTTGCGGGCACATCCCCAGTGGGAGGTGTGCAGGAGGCAGCTGATCGGTGTTTCTCTCTCATCGATGTTTCTAGCTCTCTGTCTCTCTCCCTTCCTCTCTGTAAAAAATCAATAAAATATATTTAAAAAAAAATACGAATGCATCATGCCCTACGTTCGCTTCAGGAAAAACGGAGAAGTCAGTTCCCCACGCTTCCCAGGGATGGCTGCAGATTTCAGTGTGGCTCCTCCTGCCGCACGTGAGGGGAGACACCCTGGATCTGCTGAGTAAGTCCCCTCACGTGCAGTATGAATGGAGTCCCTCTATTTTACTCTTAGGAAGCGCCTGACGAAAGCCCTTCTCGGTGCCCATCTGCTCGTTTTCTCCTCTAATCTCAGGACTCTCTGCTACCACAGTCTGTTCCTCCACAGCTAGATATTCTACCATCACACAAGAAGCGACACAGAAGTAGCACCCACACTTTCAGCTATAACTCGAGTTGGACTCTTTTGACATTGTCTCATTTGCTCAATCGGTGACTATTTTAATTATTGCAAGAAACAACTCCAAATTAAATATGCTCACCATTTATCTTTATTATATGAAAAAAAAGAAAATAAAGGTTTTTTTTTCGGGGGGGGGAAGGGGCAAAGCAACACAGCATTGAAGTGGAATCAATGAAGCAAAAACTTTCCAATAAAATTTGATTATTTATAATGAACTTAATCACATTCTACTTCTTGTTTGCCAATACCTGATCTACTCATGTGTCGTGATGTCCTGGTGCCCTGGGATGCTGTCGCCTCTCTGCTGTCCTCCTCCGGTGTCTTTTGTCACACGGCGGATTCCTGTGCCTTCGCCCAAACCCAGCGTCTGCCTTTTTTTGCCTCACCTGGGACCACTTCTCCATCCCCGCAGGATGCTGCCCTCCGTCCCTGCTCCACATTCACTTTCCATCCTGCTCAGCCTGCATTGACGCATCTGTCTCGAGTTTCCAAATTGCTCGTGGCTGCGTGAAACATGGCCAGAACTGCCTAAAAATAGTCCCGCCTGCTTTCGACTGCCTTTGGATGTTCCAGCCTTCATTTTAAACTTGACCTCAGAGCCACCATCTCCTCTCAACACCACACACAGCAAATGTGTCTGGGTTGGCAGGCTGCCTCCCTCTGCTTCCGACCAGTGTCTTTTACGTTGCCTGTCATAACCTATTGGCGAGCTGTCAAGTCGGGGTGGTGGGTGTGATCACTTTATTTTTTTAAATATGTTGATTTTATTGATTTCAGAGAGGAAGGAAGTGGGAGAGAGAGATAGGAACATCAATGATGAGAGAGAATCATTGATTGACTGCCGAAGTGGAATCAATGAAGCAAAAACTTTCCAATAAAAATTTGATTATTTATAATGAACTTAATCACATTCTACTTCTTGTTTGCCAATACCTGATCTACTCATGTGTCTTGATGTCCTGGTGCCCTGGGATGCTGTTGCCTCTCTGTTGTCCTCCTCTGGTGTCTTTTGTCACATGGCGGATTCCTGCGCCTTAGCCCAAACCCAGCGTCTGCCTTTTGCCTCACCTGGGACCACTCCCCGCAGGATGCTGCCTTCTGTCCCTGTTCCACATTCACATTCATTCCGCTCAGCCTGCATTGACGCATCTGCCTCGAGTTTCCAAATTGTTTGTGGCTGCGTGAAACATGGCCAGAACTGCCTAAAAATAGTCCCGCCTGCTTTCGACTGCCTTTGGATGTTCCAGCCTTCATTTTAAACTTGACCTCAGAGCCACCATCTCCTCTCAACACCACACACAGCAAATGTGTCTGGGTTGGCAGGCTGCCTCCCTCTGCTTCCGACCAGTGTCTTTTACGTTGCCTGTCATAACCTATTGGCGAGCTGTCAAGTCGGGGTGGTGGGTGTGATCACTTTATTTTTTTAAATATGTTGATTTTATTGATTTCAGAGAGGAAGGAAGTGGGAGAGAGAGATAGGAACATCAATGATGAGAGAGAATCATTGATTGGCTGCCTCCTGCACGCCCCGTACTGGGGACTAAGCCCATAACCTGGGCATGTGCCCTGACTGAGAATGGAACCGTGACCCTGGCTCATAGGTCAACGCTCAACCACTGAGCCATGGCGGCCGGGCATGATCACTTTTAAAAAGTGAAATAGAAGAGAATAGAAATGAATCTTATATAAATGTGTATGTAAAATATGTTCATACCTGTGGTGTTGGTCTACAAAGTTGGAAAACATTGCTTAAATTGGGCACTGCGATTTCAAATCCCCTGCAGACTGCCTTGCTTCTCACTTCTGCTCTTGGCATAGTCTTAGATTTTCCTAACATATCAACTTGTTCCAAGTGTTAAGTCATCTTCAGGCTCTGATTCACATTTTCATTCATCGTAGATAAATGTACACTGTGAAGTGGCCAGATTTAACAAGATAGAAGATGCCCAGGTATATTTGAATTTCAGATAAACAATAATTTTTAATATGTCAGCCCCAATATTGCATGCTTAACTGGAATTCATATTTAATTGTATGTGCTGTATTTTAGCTGGCAGCCTGAAATCTATTTAAACATCCCTCCGGAGTAGGCCAGGGGAGCTGATGAGTGGGTGTGGAGATTGAATGCGGGAGAGGATCAGAGAAGAAAGAGGAAGAAGAAATAGTGATAGGAACTGAAAATAGCAAATTGGAGTAAATGATAACAGAACCAGAGTCAGAGCAAAACATCCATGCTGCAGGGTTGACAGGAATCCAAACAGCATGAGTACCTCTGCCAGGAGAGCAGTGGCGAAGCCGGGGTCAAAGTGTAAATCTGGCAGCCTCCTGGTTTGGGAATTAGCGACACTATTAAAGAACAGGAATTGCCCTGGTTAGTGTTCTCAGTGGTTAGAGAGTCAGCCCTCCCTTCCCCTGTACTGCAGTGTCATGGGTTCAGTTGTCGGTCAAGGGCAGTACCTGGGTTGTGGGTTCATTCCCTGGCCCAGGTTGAGGTACATGCAGGAGGCAACCAGTGGATGTGTGTCTCTTACATCGATGCTTCTCTCTCTCTCCCCCCTCCTCCCTCCCTCCCTTCCACTCTCTAAAAATCAGTGGAAAAAAATATCCTCAGGTGAGGATTTACAAAAATGTAATAGTTGGTTATTTAACAAATGTTTATAGGTCTGACAGATTCAACATAGCACAAGTCTTTCTAAAGTAGTAGTTAGGATTCTGAAGCAAAATTGTTACGGTGCAGAGTGAATGCATATTTGATTACACAGGCCAACTTTTTGTCTATTATTACTATGAATGCACTTTTAACTGGAGTATTTATATTTATATTTTCCAGATAAAAGTATTTTCCTGAAAAACTTCAAAATTAACCAAATAATTACCAATAGGTGATTCCAATAATTCGATACCCAGGCACATTAGTGGCATAGAACCATATCTAGCAGAATTCGGAGATACTGCAGTGCCTTTGCATTCAGTTGCTATTTGTTGAGTAAATAAATGTTTAGTTGAAAAATGTTTTCACATTTACAAGACTGTTTCATACCTCCACAAATTAATGATGTCCCCTGTAAAAGACGATCACTACTCATGTTTCCTTGTGCAAGAAATGGGTAAAGAGAGCTCATAGAAATACAGCAAACCATTGGTTGGACATTTCAATTTTATAACACATCTAAGAATGCTTGGGCCCCATGTTATAGCATTTGCAAGCTGTGTGTGTGTGTGTGTGTGTGTGCGCGCGCGTCTGTGTGCATGCATGTGCGTGTGTGTGCGTGTGCGTGCATGTGAGTGCATATGTGTGTGTGTGTATCATAAAGCCTTCCTTTCAAAAGTATGTAAAGACATACAATGTGCCAACCAGATGAAGGCAGAGTGATCCTTGTTGAATGAGAGATGTGGCCCAGGACCATGCCTTACGTCCTCAGACAGGGGCGTCCCTGGACTATGGCGGGCTCTGTATTTATGAATCAGGACTTTTGGGGCCTTTAATAGCACTTGGATTTACAGGCTCTGTTGAAGAATATTTTAACTTAATTAATTTAAAAAAAATAAATTTTCTAGTTTCATTATCCAGTTATGTGCAGTGCAGGTGGTTTGTGATAGAATATCACAATATTAAATATTTAAAAATCATAAGCCATATGGTAGACTAAACACATTCCACTAGGTTATTATTTGTAACTAGAGGCCCGGTGCACGAAATTCATGTATGGGTAGGGTCCCTAGGCCTGGCCGGCGATCAGGGCCAATCTGTGGGGTGACCAGTGGGGTGATTGGGGGGCCTCCGCTGGCACCCGCCTTGGCTGGCCTGGCGCCACCCACTCGCCAGCCCCTCCCTCCGCCGCTGCCTCCTGTTGACTCATTAGGCGGGGCGATGCGGGGTGGGGGCCCACTGGCACTTGCCTTGGCTGGCTTGGAGCCTGTGGGCTGGGGGCAGCTCCTGCATTGAGCGTCTGCCCTCTGGTGGTCAGTGCACATCATAGTGACTGGTCGTTCCACCGGTCATTCCGCCATTCCATCCATTTGCATACTAGGCTTTTATTATATAGGATTTGTTCTTTATTCATAATCCTAAGAATGTTCATTAGTGAAAATGTCAAATGTTTGGCCCTGCAGACCAATTTTTCATTGAGGGTGTTGTGTGGTATTTAGCACAAAACATGGCTTTAATGTCATCATTTCAGTAAAACAAACATGTTATTGCTATTCTCTAAATTCATCTTAGAAAGCAAAGGTGGAGAAGGCCATTTTTAAAAACATTGTGATGAGGCCAATTTCATTTTGCGCTAAAGCTCAGTGTCTGATACGGAGCAAAGCATGCCCGAGTCACTCTGTGGAGCAGTGAAACTGATCTCGAAATTCAGTGCGTGCCCACAACCTTCCACATTCCTGGTATTTAGTACCATGGACAGTCTTGTGACTTTAGCATTTTGCTTTAAGAAGTGATTGTTTATGCTCTCGATTCACCAGTGTCAGGCGGTGTCTCTATCTCAGCTCACGCATTAGGTACAAATCTTAAACCAAGAGTCACCGCTCCACTGGCGAATGTCTTCTGACAATGAGAAGCCCTACGCCTTCACACGTAGGCTACATCAGCGACTTTCAACCCTTTTCATCGCATGGCACACATAAGCTAATTACTAAAATCCTCGGCACACCAAGAAATATATTTTATGCAGCCCTGACCAGAATAATAGGTATGATTTTGATCCATTCCCACCAGATGGCTAATTGTTGTGTTGCTGTTGTCATTTTTTATTTGACGATCTCAGGAAACTGAGGTCAGTGCCCCTGACGACATAGTCAGGTGTCGCGTGCTTTAAAAATCCTTGCCGCACACCCGTGTTCCTTCAGTGGCACCGTGGTTGGAAATCACGGGCTCTCGCTGTCAGTTCTGCTAGGACAGGACTGACGGCCTGTTAATCTCCTCCAGGCGGACCCTGCATTGTTGCCGTGGAATCTGACTTGTTTCGGGGGGACTTCGCCACCTGAGACAAGGTACAGAGTGCGTGACTGCCCCTGGTATTCAGAGGGTCACCTCCAACTGGTGAGAGCATTTTCTGAAGAATCTCACACCAGGGAACATTTAAAACATTTTAACGCCATTAACCTATTCTGTGAGGTTAATATGGCAACTCTTTATGGATGAGACAGTCTCCCCCCACCCCCCTCTTTTTTCTTTAATACTGATGACCAAGAAAGACGGTAAAATGCAGTGGTTACAGGGGAGCTCTGAAACCAGGTTACCACGTGAGTCCTCTCCCTTCTTCTTGTTGGACTAATTACATAACCTCTCTGGAGCTTAGCTTCCTCATTTGTTAAACGGAGATGATAAAAATCTATTCCTGGGATTGCTCTAAGGGTTAAATGATAAAATCCATGTCAAATTCTACCCAGCATAATTCACTCATTAAGACTCAAGGGAAAACTTTAAACACACATACAACGTTTCAGAAACATTTCCTTTTGTGTAAAATGGTCAATGCGAGTAATAGTGATCATATAATGAATGAGAATCCTAGTTTCGAAAATTGTCAATTCTCTAACACCTCAGGCACCAGGGAATTTCAGGTTTATGTACAAGCCAGTAAACGTAGAGAGCCCTTCTACCAGGGATGTTCAGAAATTACATAGTTAAAATGAGCGAGGAAGGCTGCTTGGGGGTGAGGAAGAGAGATATAGTACAAATAATCCTGGATTAAATGTTCTGTTATCAGTTTTGCTCCCAGTTTACAAGACTTTATGGCTTGAATTAATGAAGTAAACTTCATGTAATTGTGAGACACACAGCAAAGCAATCATTTATTACAGTTTTGATTAATTAACTTTGTTATTTTTTTTAACTTTATCTTACTTCATGTATTCACATCCAAGAAGAAAGGGGATTTATTTCTGAAGATAAAACTTTGCTACTCATTTTTATTTACTTTAGAAACCATTTTAATATGGAAGTAGGCATAAGCATGGAGTTATAGTCGCTAAGGGACCAGGAAATAGTTAAGGCTGAGAATTTTATTTTCACATTTTAAAATAATTTCAGACTTTTCCTATTGAAATGACTTCACTTGAAAATATGTTATAGATACAGCACAAAACTTTCTGTGTACTTCTTTTTAAATGAATTTATTTTTTAATCCTCATCCGAGGATATAGTTTTATTGATTTTACAAAGAGAGGAATGGAAAGAGAGAGAAACGTCACTTTTTATTTTATATCCATTTCCTTTGGATCACTGCCATTTTTACCTTAACTGAGCTGTGTTGAGAGGAAGGTGAGTGGCACTTGAGACCTGCCAGAGATTGGCCTGTACTTGTAAGGTTTTTAAAAGCACTGGCTGTTCTTTCTTCAGAAAGCCAGGGGCACTGACAAGGTAAATGCCCATCATCTTTTCTATTATGACATTTGTCAGTAAACTTTTCAGAAATGTGTTCCGTATATATCAGATATAGATATAGATATATAGATATAGATGATATAGATATAGATGATATAGATATAGGTATAGGTATAGATATAGATGTAGATATAGATATAGATGATTAGATATAGGTATAGGTATACATATAGATGATATAGATATAGATATAAAATACATATTTAAATTTTAACCCATAAGTGGAATATCAGTAGCAGTGCCCTTTATGGGATTTGATCCTCCGCCTTCTTCAGGGGTCAGTCTATCTTTAGATGACTAATGTTACACTATTGTTGCTCCAGAGGCCAATTTTATTGTCTAGTCCATCAAAAGATGCTCTAGTGCAGCGGTTCTCAACCTGTGGGTCGCGACCCCTTTGGGGGTCGAACGACCCTTTCACAGAGGTCGCCTAAGACCATCGGAAAACACATATATAATTACATACTGTTTTTGTGATTAATCACTATGCTTTAATTATGTTCAATTTGTAACAATGAAATTGGGGGTAACCACAACATGAGGAACTGTATTAAAGGGTCACGGCATTAGGAAGGTTGAGAACCACTGCTCTAGTGCAATGTTTTTATGTAGAAGTATTACCGTATTTTTTGATGGGAGAGATCATTTCTACTTGTAATTATGTTATATGGGACTTAGTATTTTCTGCATTACTGATGAATTTCAGTCTTAATGGACCTAGAATTTAATATTTTCACTGAAAACAATGGCAGTGTTCACAGATTAATTAGGGACCTTAGAAATGGTGGGTAAGGAACAAGCCATGGAGTGCCACTGCGCCCCACCCCTCACTGTAGCTCACTCAAAGTTAAAGAGCAACAAGGCGTCTTCAGCCATAACGCAAGTTTAAGAAAGTTTCTCAAGTGCTGACTTTGTCCTATGATAATACTTCGACTCTGGGGTTTTTTCAATATAAAGTTTTTAAATATCGATTTCGATGCTTCTGTTTCCCATGGACCTTAAGCATTCATCTACTCTGTCTGCTGGATAAGCCCACCACGGACCATTCCATTTACAGAAACGAAGCAGGATTTGGGAGATCAGGGTTGAGTTCTATAGCTCTTTGCCCTCTATTGTCTAACAATGGCAATTCATTTCGTCTCTTTATCAGTTAATCTATTTTTCAAAACATTACCATAAAATCTGTTTTAGCCACTGTTTAAAACAATGGGTGCAAAAACCCAGTGAAAAGTATAGAGTATATATACCTGTAAGAAACAAGGCTAGATTTGTAGAAAATAACATTTCTAATGAGGAAATTCCCTGATGAACAATGCTTAGGTCATAAGTGTGTCTGTGTCATTGTGGCCATGTTCTAGTCCTTCCTGTGTATGGTTAGTTCTGTTAGGAGCAATATATGTGGCTGGTCACATGGCAGGTGCCTTGCTAGAGCTTAGCTCAGAGGGAGCAAGACTAACCTCAATTCATGTTATCTTTTGCTTCCTGTTATTAACATGATACATTCATGGCTTCTGTGTTCATGAACAAATTCTAGAGAAGTGCTCTCCCTCTTCCCCAGATACAGAGGTATTTTCTAAGAATGCCTTTTCAAGTGAAGTGTTCTCCTCGCCCATGTTCTCACAAATGTCTGTGTTGTGTATTCAAAGTCCACTTTCTATCCCAGAAACAGAGATGTGATTCAATGTGAAAAGTGGGTCAAGGCAAGAGACATTTATGAATGATTAAAGCATTTTATGTGATTAATTACGGCGTTAGTAGATGGTATCTCAAGTATCTGAATCAAAATATTTGCTCATTCCTGCCCCTTACTGCTAGGTCTTACCTGCATCTGCTTTTTCCTATCGCATGAGGGATGTTAGGACTTCGATGAATGGGCTCCCCAGAACAACATGTCCTGGCGTCTTATCACCATTTATGATCATCTCTTTAGTTTGATTTAGCATCTCAAACGTTCGTGGAAACTGGGCCTTTCTTTAGAGCCAAGGCCAGAGGGGCGTTTAGCCCCGGCTATGCATTCAAACAAGGCTCCTCATGGAAGCTTTCAGCGTTCTCTCTGAAGGAGGTCACCAAGGGATGCAGACACGATCAAAGGACAGGGTTTCATCCCGTGGCTTTAATCCTGAAATGCAGTTATTCTAATGACCGTCATTTAAGAATTTTTAAAGCTTTTTTATTTTTATTTTGAAGAATGTTCTAAGAAGCCAGCAATGAAGGGTGCCTAGGACTCAATTTCAGAGAGATCTGGGAGGAAAAATTATAGATGAAGGAAAAGGAACCATTTTCTCTCTTCACCTCCAGGGCAGGAGGAATATTGTTTCAGATTCAGTGGGAGACGAGGAGCATCTGTTTGGGGGGCTTCTCCTCCGGGTACCTAAGAAGTTGTGGTGGGGGGTGGGCCCAGCGAGCATGAGGTGGGGGAGAAAAGACCTGAAGAGAGTGCGAAGCCGAGGCAGGTCTCCCCATTAAGTGGATTGAACACCAAGGAAACTACACTCACCTAAGAGCCCTCACCCACATATAGAACAGATAGTAGCATGCCAGACACTGTGCAGAATACCACCACAGAGAACACTGTGATGGGATACTTGCTAAGCATCTTTTCTAAGATGCAAAGTGGGACCTTATATTAGTTCAAGCACACAGGTGCACACGAACACAAACATATTTGTAACCATTACAGGTACTTGTTTCTCAGAGTAGAACTATAAGGGAAATGCAATGTGATGAATAATGGTCCCAAGACGGGGTCCATCATAAATGTGTCCTGAGGGGGTTCCTATACAAGTGCTTTACCAGCAGTGGAAAAAGATGGGGCAGACGGTGGGGTGCGCAGCAGGGCCACGGGGGCCAATGGGGCGTCTCTCCAACCCCATCGCTGTCCTGTCTTCCTTCTGGGGAAGATTTCTCTTTTATGTAAGGAGAGGAAAGGTTCAATAGAAATCCTCTATGAAAACGAAAGGAGCCTTCTTCTCAAACCTTATTTGTTAAATGAATTGACTGGTCAACCCATTATTTCCATGTAAGTTAAAAAAAATAAAGGATAAGGACTGGGAATGCATCATAAATTTTGTTTTTACTTAGCACTATGGTAATATAGACACCCAGAGAGACAGAAAAAATGACCTCTAGTCAGATAAAATAAGTCAGACTAAGGTGTTAGTTCTTTCTGCATAATAAATGAATAGGAATCAAATTTGTGTGTGTGAATGCATGTGTGTAGAGAATCAGCAGTTAGACATCCCTCTCACAATCTGAGACCGCTGGCTCCTAACTGCTCACCTGCCTGCCTGCCTGATCGCCCCTAACTGCCCCCTCCCCCTCGCCAGTCTGATCACTCCTAACCACCTCTGCCTGCCGGCCTGATCACACCTAATTGCCCCCTCTGCCAGCCTGGTTGCCCCCAACTGCTCCCCCCTACTGGCCTGGTTGCCCCCAACTGTCCCCCCCGCCTGCCTGGTCACCCCTTACTGCCCCCCTTGCCGGCCTGGTCGCCCCTCACTACCCCCCTC
>NW_005361048.1:546161-555942 GCF_000412655.1 Myotis brandtii
GCCCCACACAGCATTCGGTCGTCTGTCCGGTTGTTTCGGTCGTGATGGCCCCTGGCTTTTTATATATTAGGATAGCTAACATGAAATAGTTTGATGAAATACTTCCAAATTTTTCTGCCTTTTCTTCCACATTTTCTTATATAATATGAAGACATTTTTTTTTAAAGCTGGACCTCTTGATTTACAAATGATAATCATATTACAAATCAGAGTTTCATACTTCCGATCCTAGTAAAGTTGAAATGTAATTACCTGTATACAGATCATCCCTGGTAGATTCTAATTATAGACTCATCCCTCTCTCTCTGTCGTGCTCATGGCTTCTTTCCCTGAGAGTCCATGGGACAGGCTAAGTGACACAAGCTGGTTTGAATGTTAAGTTCAGGGAAAATACGGCTTCCAATTCTAGATCTGAACATGCAGGGTCTCCCAGTGCTGGGCTTCTGCAGCGTGGAGAAGCAGAAATTAACCTCGTCACCATTAATGGAATTGTATTCAATGATACATGAGGTGCATATTTTTTTTCCTTTCTACAAACTTAAAATATAGTAGTGTTCACAACAGTCATTATGCAACTGAGACATTGTCTGTGGCATTTGCGCCTAATTTGCGTCTTATTTACTTGCTGTCTGGTTATCTCATATTTCATGCACCAGTGCTAGTGCCGTGGCGGAAAACTAGTGCCTTGTATCTGACTTCTTAGTAGCACTGAGTCAGCATTAACTTTTGTTTAGGAATAATGAACAGTCTATCCGTTTCACTTCAGAAATTCTTTGCTTTGACGAGAGAACTAGGTTGGTTTTTGGAAAGTTAATATTTAAAAACATGACAGGAGAATTGATGTCTAACTTGGCTCTAGATCATAGATCTGGCAACAGTAGCTCTGTGCAGGGTGGAGGGAAAGCTTGCTCTGGCACTGGGAGCTATTGGGGACAAACATGATAAAAAACAGATAAAGTAACAAAATAGGTGGCCAGATGCATTTCCAAGTGTGTCATTTTCTGTGGATGGGATGATTCACTGCCGTGAATATATACATGAGGACGGTGAGCATTCTCTTTATTTTCACTGACAATATTATGAAAAGCAATAATGAAGAAATGCTTATTAATGCAAAATTCAAAGTTTATTGTTTCTACTTGGGGCAAAATTTTAAAATATATATGTGCAATTGGATAAAATTTTGCTGATGCTAGCTGTAACTTTTAAAAACAGTGTTGGCAATTTTTACTAAGGAAAAGTCACAAGAACATCTGTACACTGTGATTGTTCTTACTAAAAGAAATGGAGAAACGTAAACAGATATCCATTCCGATGTGGTGGTTTTTCCCTCCACGTCACGTTATTAACTATGATTACGAGACAGCAACTGAGCTGGATAGATATTTCTGGAAATGATGCATGGTACGCAGTGCATGCTTCCATTGTGCTCCCTGCCGCTATGGAATAATGCGTCTTATTTGGGAATACAGTGATCATCTCTGTCGAGTCGCGCCGGGTTGGCCTGCGTGCTCACACTCCTCTTTTGTGTACCCTTGCAGATTTCAGAGAGCTATGCCTTCCTACCCAGAGAGGCGGTGACGCGGTTCCTCATGAGCTGCTCCGAGTGCCAGAAAAGAATGCACTTAAACCCCGACGGAACCGATCACAAAGGTAGCGCGGGGTCAGATAGTGAGCTTGAAAGGGGTTTTATTCACAATGGCCACCTGCACCTCACGTTCTAATGGGAACGTGGTGGACTGAAGCAGTTGGACAAGTACCTCATCTCATCTAGTCCAGTGGGACGCAGGGAGCTTTGAGTATCGACCTACAGGGCAGTTCAGTGCCCGCTCTCAGAATAAAGACAGCGTTGACTGTGAAAAACAATTTTTTCTAAAATAATGCTTTAACATTCACGTACGGTGTGTATTTGGTGGCAGTTTAGACATATTCGCAAGGAAAGGGAAGTTCCTTTGGTGTCCTTTTAAACCTGCCAGCTCCTTATTTCTAAGTGATGAGTAGTATGGAGCCCCTTCGTTGGAAATTCTTACAAACAAATTGTAATCAGGCTTTAGCTTTCCTTAAAACATAGCTAGGCTTATTTTCCTAATCTATACAATTCTCAGATGAAATTAATCTCAAATATACATTTAGGCTAGGTTATTCGAGGATGAATAAGTAGACTGGCAAAAAACACACACAAAAGAGCGAGTACATAGATAAAGTAAGTTTACAGCAAAAGAGAGAAATGCAAACGTACAAGTAATTGTGCTTAATTAGTATACCACCTTCACTCATTATTACCCAGGATAGCAAAAGCCCCCCCCGAAGTTAGAAATAACTAGTTTACCTATAGTGCGAATTTGTCGCACGACACCTTTAAAGAGACTCCAGTTATTTTACAATTCATCTCTGACGCTTGCAGTCTCCTAAACACTTGCTCTCTGGGGTCTTATTTCCAGGTGAGCAAGTAGAGTTGTTCTGAAAGTGCAGGTGGAATGCAGGGCCCGTTCGTTACCCATTCACTGTGTTTCCTTGCAGATAATGGGAAGCCTCCCACTTTGGTGACCAGCATGATTGACTACAACATGCCGATCACCATGGCCTACATGAAGCACATGAAACTGCAGCTGCTCAGCTCACAGCAAGATGAGGTAACGCGGAAACCCCCATGTCTGTGATCACAAGTCGGAATGGCGTTGGATAACCATGACTGTCTTATTGAGCGCCATGGCAGGTCGAAGATGGTAGTTTATTTCTTAATGAAAGGCAGGTCACCAGGATTGCACGGACGAAGACCATGGAGATTCCCTGTTTTAACAAACCTGCCTTAGCGCCAGGTGGGAATTTGTTCATTCCCAAGAAGGTTCATTTTCCTTAATGAGCTCCATGGAGCTCGCCGTGGTAAAGTGCTAGAAACTTCAGGGGAAGTATCCCAAATGAATGAGTGTCCAAGCCTTTAGCACTAAGGCTACTTTGTCTGGAAATCAGAAAAGTTAACTTAATAAGTATTTCAAATATAGTTATTTCTCTACCATCCAAATCTCGCATATATTTTATTTATTTTTTAATTCTTTGACACTCTATCCACTGAGCAAGCTGGCTAGGGCAAATCTTGCATATATTTTAAAGTTATATCTCACCTGACCATTCTATGTATTTGTCTACTTCTATGCATTTTCTAGAGACAATTTGTAGTGATTCTTCTTATTAGAGGTGTTTTGAAGTTTCAAATTATTCTACTTAATTTGTATAGTAACAATCTTGCAATGTTCTTGTTGGCATGTATTAGAGACAAAATGTGCACTTGTTGCATACTCTCTAGAATGCTAATTAACTCCCCAGTTTAGTTGAAGTATCTCAAAGGCAGGGACCAAGTTGTATATATACCCTGTGCATATTTCCCAAAAGACATACAATATGGGCCTAGTAAGTCCTTATTAACTAGTTAGTAGCCATTAACGGATAAACATATTTAGATTATCTATATTCGGAATAATTTCTCAGGCTAATACATTCTCTCTTCTTTGAAATTTCACTGTAATAAGAATATGATTAAATATTTATTCTTCAAATATAGCATTATTTGGTGAAGTATTATTGCATTCTTTTAAAATTACTTTGTTGAGCTAACTTTATAAAATTCAAATTAAATTTTTGGTTTTCTTTATCTGAGCAGATTTAATTTCAAAACTATATTTAAAAAATTGTTTTATCTCAAAGACTACACAGGTACACTCTATAAGAATATCTGGATTAACTGCAACAGTAGTGTCAGATTCCGTATTACCAGATGGCTCTATGTAAATGATTAAATAAATTATAATAAAATTATTGGGTTAAAGTCATGAGCAACAATTAATAAAATATCAATGTCAACCCATCCTGAGATTGGAAAAAATGATTCCCATGATTCATCACATAATTGAAAAAATATTTTCAATCTCATTAACTAGTTAGAGCTGTCCAAGTGTTTGTAGAAAGCTCATTTAGATGTTGACATGTTTATTTCTAGGCCATAAAGTAAGAAGATCAACTTTGTACCAACAATAAACCTCACCTATGCTGATCCCTTCTGGCTTCTAAAAAATCATAAGTATTTCACACAAAGGAATTGGATTCTTTCAAATTTATAACTAGATGAGGAAAAAAAAATCTTATCCTTAAATTTTGAAGTGCCAAATTAGATGTACATTGTCTTAAAAAATATGCAGATAAATGAGATTATTTAAAAATTTTATCAGTTGTAACTATTGAAAGATAGAAAGGTCATTAAGGAAGTTAAATCATGTTAAAATGACATTCATGTGAGATGGTCTTTTCTGATCAGTTGTATTTAAATTATGATAAATTCAATATTTATTGAGTACCTTCTATGTAACTGATACTCTTGTAGATGAAGGAGATAAACAGTAAATAAATTGACAGCATTTTGCCTGCTCTGTTCCTCAATTTCTCAGTCTATAAAATTGGATGAATCCTGGTGCCCAACTCATAGTTGTGATGAAGATGAAGTGAGTGAACAAATATAAAGAATGGTGTTTACAACATACAGAGCAGCTCTGCTACTATTAGTTATTATAGTAATGTGAAACTTTCACATCAGACATTTACATCTGAGAGTCAAACCTAGTGATTTCAATGAAATATTTTACACAGGTTTCCCAGGCCTTCCTGTCTACATAAGCACACCATTTGTCCAAAAGCCAATTCTCCAAAAGGGGTTTCCTTCAGTGCAATGTCTACTGTGAACTGTTTTAGAGGTTGTTTAATACTGGACAGGTTTTGATGAATTGGCCATTTGGCAAACTAGCCTTTGGCTAATTGAGCCATTTGGTGAACTGGCTTTTGGTATGTGCATCTTTCACACTTCACCTAGACCTCCGCTTTGTGGTTGCAGTGCCATGTATATTCCCTTGTAAGGAAGGGACGGATGTGCTAGGCTGTCTTGCTCCCAGCAACGCGGCCTTTGAATCTGGCATGCAAGTTTGTCTATTACTAGAGTCCACTTCCTGTTTGCCAATGAGTAGTTTTTGGTTAAGATATTTTGGTTTTTTATTTTAATTGCAATCTAAGATTTTTGCTTATCATATTTTATTAGGTCATTTTTAAAATCAAAACGTATTTCTCTTTATGCTATGTTTTGTGATTGACTCTTTAGGAAGTTTTATGCTAATTTAAAAAAATCCATTCTTTTGTAATTCAGAATAAATCCCCAACTCTATCCTCCCTAAACATATAATTTTATTTCCTTGTTTTTAAAATATATTTTTATTGATTTCAGAGGGGAAAGGAGGAGGAGAGAGATAGTAACATCAATGATGAGAGAGGATCATTGATTGGCTGCCTCCTGTACGCCCCACACTGGGGATCAAGCCACAACCTGGGCATTGAACGATGATCTCCTGATTCATAGGTCCAGGCTCAACCACTGAGCAACACCGGCCGGACCAAACACATTATTTTACCTTATAAATCTGCCCGTACATAGATACATTGCTTGCATCTTCACAAGTCTTGCAATTCCTTAACAGGAGAAATTATTCCATTATTTGTTATTTCAAGTATCTATTAATGTGTAACGTATTTCACTGAGTTCTGTAAAAGGACTGACTAAACTCTAATTGACCCTACTGATAAAATGGTCACTATGTCAATGTATAATATTGTAATCTTGCTGATGATGTTTTGAAATCATTTGCAGGATGAGAGCTCAATAGAAAGTGACGAATTTGATATGAGCGATTCCACGCGGATGTCGGCTGTGAACTCTGATCTCAGCTCCAATCTTGAGGAAAGAGTGCAGAGTCCCCAGGCTCTTCAAGGCCAGCAGGATGGTAAGCCCTTGAAGTTGAACCACACACACCCACGCAAAAAGCAACAACAACAACGGAGTCAGAATGTAGTCACGCAACTGCCTCTTACTCTTGTGTCAACTCGTTATCTGTTTCTGAGGGGACTTTTCTGTGTTCTCAGGTTGTATTATCCACTTTATTATTTTGGGGTTCAAGTACCTTGCTCAAAACTTGGGAGTTAGACTGATTTCGAAACAGATGTTAGTTGTAAAAGTCCAAGCTTGCCCATGGTCTGCTCCCTGAACTACTCTGGGTTTCTAGCTGTGGTTTCTCGGGCCTTCATTCTTCTGACTAAATTAAGAGTTTAAACATGATCATATGGTTAATTTGGAGTTTTCATTTCACTAAAGACAAGGTGGTAACTAAAAACGGTTGACATAAAAAGATGATTTTACCGGAGTGATTTTGCTGGGTAAGACGATTTTTGCTGGGAAATTGAGCTCCTTTACTCAGCTGTACAGGGAAGAAAGATCATGGTGTCTTTTTAAAAAAATTTATCTTGATTGTTGAAAGCATTACAGATGTCCCACTTTTCCCCCATGGACCCCCTTCCCCATGGTGATCTCTTACTTTCCTTGGCCCATTGAAGATTCCTGAATCACCCCATTGTTCTTGACAGAAAGAAAGCTGGATATGCAGAGAAAGTAGACTTGGTAGTTAAGACACTTAAGGTCTAATATTTTCAGAGATCTTTAAAAACTATCTTTGTAGATTTTTGTCTTTGTAAGTTTGAAGTTAAACATGTAAGTAAATGTATTACTTGGGTAATTATGAATTAAAATTAAGAGTTATAAGTAGAAGGAAACTGGCCAATTTTACTCAACATCGGTTTTTTATTCTTGTAATGAGTTTACGTGAATTTTCTGTGACCATAGAGTTTTGTGCCTACATCTGTAGAAGGGAAATAAAAATATTTCCTTGCACCAGACCGGTGTGGCTCAGTGGTTGAGCATTGACCTATGAACCAGGAGGTCACGGTTTGATTCCCCATCAGGGCACATGCCAAGGTTGCGGGCTCAATCCCCAGTGTGGGGCGTGCAGGAGGCAGCCAATCAGTGGTTCTCATCATTGATGTTTCTATCTCCCTCGCCCTCTCCTTTCCTCTTTGAAATCAATTAAAAAAAAAAGAAAAGAAACACTGGTTGCAAAATATGTGTTGCTGAATTTCTATCTGCTATTAGCGTTGGGCTTGTATTGTCAAGGTTTAAGAAAGCTCTAGTTTTAAGCATATAAAACATCCAACAAAAGGCAGGGGGTTTCTTTTTCACACTTCAGATGAGTTTAAAAGATGCCGATGTTTGTTGGCGTAAGTTAGGAGTGCATTGATCAGTGCGTTTAAAATTGCATCTCATTCGCCACAGAGTAGAATAGCTAGAGTAGTAGGAAGGACACATCTATATGGGCACTCTCTAAGAATGAAGCTCTGGTTTAGGTATGAACTGTCTCTTTTCTTCTAATATATGCAGACTTGTTCAGAGTTGGATTTTGAATGGAAATTACATTTCACTGGGATAATAGAATAACTGAAAAATATATATGTATTTCTCGCTATTAATACTTGTTCATGTATTTTATGTGTTTATACTATTATCTGGTTTAGTCTATAACTTTGGAGAATTTAAATAACAAGAAAATGTCATGGTGTAAATTCATGGTTTTCTCGATTGGAACTTCCAGTTGTGGGTCTTAGGCTAGGGACAGCGGGTGTGATTTAAATCTACACTGATTTTAATAAAATGTAGTGGAACACCTTCCAGTATTATGTGCTCTGCGGAGAGAGCCCTTTCTCATCATACATGGATGTGTGCCTCAGGGATAAACAATATCTAATTGTTTCTTCTCCAACCTAAGCCTAAGCCTTTCCTTATAGTTTAAATGCCTTTTCCTCATACTCCTCATTGAGTTTCCTCTTGAAATCATCTCTTCTTTCTCCTGCATCACAGGTTTTCCATGATCATATAAACATGATATAATGAACATCCTCTTTAGAAAGCCCTGCGGATCCCATTTTGTCCTTCCATTCATTGCATTTCTCGGCACCTCCCCATAACACACTTCACAATGAAACGCATTGAAAGAGTGGCCTCAGCATCTCCACTTCCTCACCTCTACTTTTTTTTTGGGGGGGGGGAGTTGGCAGGGGTGCTCATCTCAGGTAGACTCATCCTCACCCCTCTACTTTACTTGCTTTTGTGAATATCACCAGCAGTCTTCGTGTTGCCTGATTCATTGGTCAGACCTTATTTCTCATCTTCAACATTGACTTTAAAGGAAAACACACCCTTTGTTTCCTGGTGGGCCTCTCCCTCGCTCACCTCTGTGCGTTCCTTCCCACATCCTAATCTCAGAATGCTGGAGAGCTCTAGGGCACAGCTCTTCCTCTCTCCTCCACACCACTCTCCAGATAATCACATGGAGCCCTGTGGCTTTCCTGACCTCAAGATTATCTTCCCTATCTATTACCCAAATCCGAACATTTTCAGAGGACTTATCCCTGTGTGAAACCATATTGTTTTTACCTATTAGCTGTTTTTCTTCTAAAATGAAAATACCATATTAATTAATATATCTTATGCTTTTGATTTCCTTTTAGTTTCTTCATTTGAGATAGTTCTTAAGTGATGCATTATTTACATGATTCAAAGATAACTTTCCACCATAATCATGATTTGTGATGTCAGTTTTACATATTTTCGGTGCTTTCTTTTTTTTCTCCTTTCCCCTGACAGGTGCACTCTCAGTGACAAACTACTGTGTCATTCCTTATTTTTCTCTCTACTTAAACACACAGGCACATAGACATATGTACATACTCAGAAGATTTTGTCATCATTATTTTATAGAAAGAGGTTCATATAACTTGCACTATTGCTCATGTAATATTATCTTTCTCTTAGAGTTTTCTGCATGCTAAAATATGTATACATATAATGGTGAGCAAAAACAAAAAACAAAACAAAAAACAAGACATAGTCCCTACCGTTATGTAACATACTATCTAAAGGAATAAAAATATACACGGTGACATTCACATTTGATTAGACTTCATCTAACCAATGTGAGAAAATTCCTGCTTACCAAAAACAAGAATTCATAGAAGTAAAACTTTTAGTTTATGCCTCTTTCTCAAATCAGAGTGGAGATTCTGGGTGCTAGGTCTAAATAGGGACTGAACAACATTAAATTGTAAAAGTTAAATAAGGGAGTTCTATTTTTTAACACTACATAATTAATTATTTTAAAAAAATTTAAATATCATCTTGTGATTTTTAAGAATCCTTCCTAGTAATTATAACACAGATAGTTAGAACAATGTCTTTATTGGACACCATATAAAATGCAGAGTAAAAAACATTTTTTTTCCAGTTTTCACCTTCCTATGGTTATAAAGATTTGCAGTCTATTTAATATCAAGGGAAAGAACGAATATAAAATAGACATCATATTAGAAATATAAGACTCATAATATAAGCTTCATAACGACACATAGGTCAGCAAAAATAGGTTTACAGCTGTATGTGAAACAGTTTATTCTTGTTTATTACTTACTAGAGGCCCGGTGCACAAAAATTTGTGCACTCGGGGGGGAAGGAGAGGGTCCCTCAGCCCGGCCTGTGCCCTCTCGCAGTCTGGGGAGATAACGACCTGCTGGCTTAGGCCTGCTCCTGGGTGGCAGAGGGCAGGCCCAATCCCTAGGTGCAGCCCCTGGTCAGGCTCAGAACAGGGCTGATTGGGGAGTTGGGGCGCCGCCCCCTGTCATGCACAGAGCAGGGCGGATTGGGAGGTTGCGATGCCACCCTCAGTCACGCTCAGGGTAGGGCCGATTGGGGGGTTGGGGCCCCGCCCCCTGTCACACTCAAGGCAGGGTCGATGGGGAGGTTGCGGCGCCACCCCCTGTCACGCACAGAGCAGGGCCAATCAGGGGGTTGGGGAGCTCCCCCCTGTCA
>NW_005361048.1:556646-560760 GCF_000412655.1 Myotis brandtii
TTTTTTTATTCTGGGCCAGCTTTAGCTCTGGCTCTAGCTCTGAGGCTTCCGCTGCTGAAAGCAGGTATCTGGTTTGTTTGCGTTCTATAATCGAAACAATGTATAACTCCAGCTCTGAGATCCCGGCTGGCTGAAAGCCGGTTTCTGGGGTTTTGTTTTGCTTCTATATTTGTTACAATGTTTCTTAGAGTTGCAGCTCAGAGGCCGGCAAGTCAGGCGGGGAACGTTGGAGTCCGCAGTCACTGGAGCAAGCAAGCCTCCTGTTCGCTTCAGTGCATGGCTGCCGGCCGCCATCTTGGCTGACAGTTAATTTGCATAAGGATATGCTGATTAGCCAATGGGAAGGGTAGCGGGTCGTACGCTAATTACCATGTTTCTCTTTTATTAGTGTAGATTACTTATTGTATTATTTCTCATACAAGCAACTAGAAACCTCCCTTTGCCCAACCCTGTATGTTGTCTGTATACTGGGGCCCGGGAGGAAAGGAAGGGAAATGTCTTGCTATCAGGCTAGATAACCAGGTAAAGAACAAAAAGCCAGACTGGAATGAAAAATTTAGAGAAGAATGCTTCAAGATTGATGCATAATACTTAGCGAATATTGCTTATTTTAAGTTTATAGTGCTTCCTTTACTCAATAAAAACAGAAACTCAAAAACATGCACAGAAAGTGCATAGGGAGTATTTTAAAACATTAAGTAAAATATGTGAAGCTATTTAAAAGGTTTTCTGGAGACTTAAAATGATACCTTGAGGTTAAACTCTCTTAAAGGTTGTATAATCGCTTGCTTTGCTTATAAACGTGTGAACGAGGTCCCCACAGCCCTGTGGAATGAAGGGCCGACTGTGAAAGCGGCTCCCCTGTGTGCGGGGCTGCGCGTCACTTCACGGAATTCCAAAGAGCAGTCCAAGGATCAAAAGCTTACGGGTGCTCTGTACTGAGGTTCAACAGGTTGGAAGTGTGCTTGTTCTACCACTCATTTCAATGTATTGTAAGTAGAAATGTTGTCACTTAGGCTTTTGCCTTTAAATCCCATGTCCTAGAATTTTGTGGGAGCATGGAGAAGCTAAAAAAATATTGTTAATTGATTATTATTTTTAATTCTTTATTGTTTAAAGTATTACATACTGTATAGTATTACAATGTCTCCTTTTTCCCCCGTTGACCTTCCCCTGGCCACCCACCCCCTAGCATATGCCCTCACCCCCCTAGTGTCTGTGTCCATTGGTTATGCTCATATGCATGCATACAAGTTCTTTGGTTGATCTCTAACCCCCCAACCTCCACCCTCCCCTGCCTTCCCTCTAAAGTTTGACGGTCTGTTTGATGCTTCTATGTCTATGGCTCTATTTCTGTTCATCAGTCTAAGTTGTTCGTTATATTCCACAAATGAGTGAGATCATGTGATACTTACCTTTCTCCGACTGGCTTATTTCGCTTAGCACAGTGCACTCCAGGTCCATCCATGCTGTTGCAAATGGTAAGAATTCTTTCTTTTATACAGCAGCATAGTATTCCATTGTGTAGATGAACCACAGATTTTTAATCCACTCATATGTGGATGGGCTGTTAGGCTGTTTCCAAATCTTAGCTATGGTAAATTGTGCTGCTATGAACATAGGGATGCATATATCCTTTCTGATTGGTGTTTCTGGTTTCTTGGGATATAGTCCTAGAAGTCCTAAACCTGGGATTATTGGGTCAAATGGGAGTTCCATTTTTAACTTTTTGAGGAAACTCCATACTATTTTCCACAGTGGCTGCACCAGTCTGCATTCCCACCAGCAGTGCAGGAGGGTTCCTTTTTCTCCACATCCTCACCAGCACTTGTCATTTGTTGATTTGTTGAGGGTAGCCATTCTGACAGGTGTGAGATGGTATCTCATTGTCCTTTTGATTTGCATCTCTGGGATGACTAGTGACTTTGACAATGTTTTCATATGCATCCTGGCCTTCTGTATGTTCACTTTCGAAAAGTGTCTAAGTCCTTTGCCAATTTTTTTGATTGGATTGTTTATCTTCCTTTTGTTAAGAAGTATGAGTTCCCTATAAATTTTGGAGATTAGGCCCTTATTGGATATAAAATTGGCAAATATGTTCTCCCATGCAGTGGGCTTTCTTGTTGCGTTGTTGATGGTTTCTTTTGCTGTGCAGAAGCTTTTTATTATGATGTAGTCCCATTTGTTTATTTTCTCCTTAGTTTCCATTGACCTAGGAGCTGTTTCAGTAAAGATATGTCTGAGATTTTGTTGCTTATAGATTCTTCTAAGATTTTTATGGTTTCCCATCTTACGCTTAAGTTTTTTACCCATTTTGAGTTTATTTTTGTGTATGGTGTAAGTTGGTGATCTAGTTTCATTTTTTTCTTGCATGTATCTGTCCAATTTTCCCAACACCATTTATTGAAGAGACTGTCGTGACTCCATTGTATGCTCTTGCCTCCTTTGTCAAATATTAATTGAGCATAATGGCTAGCTAGCCAAAATGGAGACAGATTGCCCCACTCAGAGAAATAATTCTCAAAAGTATCTTACTTGGAGTCTTGAGTATACTTAGGCAAGGGAAAGTGGTGAGAGGCCCAATATTTCATTACTCATTCAACAATTACTATTGAACTCTACAGTGAACCACACAATGAGTTTACGGGGGGGGGGGGCATGAATGTGACATATTAAGTTGAACAATACAAAATTGCCACGCTCTCAAGTAACTTAAAGTGCTGCAACATGAAGAATGTGAAAGCAAAATGTTTATGAAATTGGGAAATATTTCTGTTTCAGAACAATGGTACATGCACTGGTGTGTCCTGTATACCTTAACTTGTGCACTTGTAAAACAACTGTAGTCTTCTTTGGAGTGGGAAAAGAAGGAAGTAAATTAAAAATAGTGATTTAGTTGTGAGATGAATAAGTGGGGAAAGAGATGTGGTGGTGGGAGTTTCACTTTTTCTTCTGTCCTAATTTAGATTATATGCTGAGCATAGACTCCTACCTTGGGAACTTAAAACACACACACACACACAGATTTATGGGACCCATCTCAGATGGGATGACTGACAGTCATGTGGGAACAAGCATGGAGCCAGTGTACCAGACCATTCTTTTGAAGACATTCCTCATATTTCTACTTGACAGTTTTGGAGTGCCAAGATGGCAGCTGTCTACAGGGTATTGAGTCATGTAGGTGTAGTTCATGCTCAAATGCTAATTTGGCCAGTGTTACCTTCTGCATTACCTGAGGGAGGATTAATATGCATGTTTGTATGGGTTTCAGATATTACTGTTTTCTTAGTTATGACACTTGCCATGTACTGCAGTTCTTGAATGCTTTTAAAAATACCCTTCTAATATATTTTACATTTTGTTTGCAGTCTTATCTATCTGATTATTGTACACATGGGATTTAATTTAAGAACACACGCACAAACACATAATACTCTTTTACTGCTCCTTCTATATGCAAATAAAATTTTAGTAAAAGTATGTTTGTGACTAAAATTACATCTAATTTAGCTGAATAGGATACGTTCAAGTATTTATTAAAGCATATAAACCAGCAATAAAAGCAACTATTCACCATTTAATTTAGTTGGAAAATCTAATAAAACATGTTTTTAATAAAAGTGATGTAAAACAGTATACTTAATAGGAAATTAAATCTAGTGGTTAATTTTTTATGATGGTGAGTTTTAATTAGAAACACTATTAAAGTTTTTTTAGGCTGAACACCAAATTTCCTACTGAGGTTATACTTTCTTATCTAAGACATTTTCTTTGTTCTACAACTTTCTTTTCCTTTAATGGTTTCTAATTGCATAGGAAATTTCGCATAAAGCAAAATGACTAAAATAATGTGGTTTTTTGTTTTTGCATAAATTTAATTTAATTTATGCAAAAACAAAAAATTGCATCTATTTTTAACCGTGTTATTGTTCTCAGTTTTTAAGTTGCATGTACTTCTGGTTTTAAAATACTTGAAAATTGCCGAAACCGGTTTGGCTCAGTGGATAGAGCGTCAGCCTGCGGACTCAAGGGTCCCAGGTTCGATTCCGGTCAAGGGCATGTACCTGGGTTGCGGGCACATCCCCAGTGGGAGATGTGCAGGAGGCGGCTG
>NW_005361048.1:560903-566468 GCF_000412655.1 Myotis brandtii
TCTAACTCTCTATCTCTCCCTTCCTCTCTGTAAAAAATCAATAAAATATATTTTTTTAAAAAAAAATAAAATAAAATAAAATACTTGAAAATAATAGCATGCTGCTCCTTTTTCTTAATTCCAGTTGTTCTAATGCCAGATTGAGAAATAATTTGCATAATAAATTAATTGAATTAATTATTCTGAGTTGAGGTAGATACACTAATGAAACTTTTAGAAAGCTTTATTTTCATGGAACTCATTCTGTAAATAATGATACATCAGAATTTGCAAAAATATAAAGTATCTTTATAAGTATTATAATAATTAGAAGGAAAGTTACTATGAATTAGAGGAAATTTTGATTGCTAGATTCTTTTGTAATCTTGTGTACACTATTTGTGTGTGTATTCAATCATTTGAAAGGGTTAAGTAGTAATTCTCTGTTTCCAAAAGTAGAATAAATAGCTACTTAGCTTACATATAAATCATAAGTATTGGAAAAAGAAGCTGAAGTTTTGGATTTATTTAAAATGCTTTTGTGGGGATTCGCCTAGGTTCCAGGCTTGTCTTAGAGAATCTAATCTGGTCAGTGAAGGGTAGCAGATTAATTGCGAGTTTTTCTTCTGGGCCGGTTCTTGCTTTTGAGGTATTGCTCTGTGGTTTGACATTATCCTCATGATAGTGTTCGCTGGTCCAGGAACGACTGCATGGATTTAATGTTCAGTGTTTCAGCACCTCAAGGAAATACCAAAATTCTATTAGAACCAAGTAGCAGACACTAGATCCTTTTATCCTTGAATATGAAATTCTGTCAGTTTGATAATAAATAAGATTAAGAATCCATATGAGAGATGTTAGAAAATGTCTTTTGAGCATTTAGTCCCAAATAAAAAATTTTTTATTGGCTTTTAGAGAGGAAAGGAGAGGAAGAGAAACTTCGATGTGAGAGGGAAACATGGATTGGCTGCCCCCTACGTATGGCCGGTGGAGACCACAACCAGGTCATGTGCCCTGATGGGGGATTAATGAACCCACAACCTTTCTTCGGTGCACAGGACAACGCCCAACCAACTACGCCACACTGGTCAGGGCCAAATAAATTTTGAACCTATAAATTCACATATCCAGCTGCATTATAGAATCAGCACCACTCTCATTTTCCCAATTTGAACATCTCAGCCACCAGTTTGTTTGTTTCACGTCACCTGGCTGGCCTTTGTAAACTCCCACTGTGAAGTCAACACCGTGCTGTGTTTCTTTACAACTTCGTTGTTGCGAGAGCGGGCAGTGTGTTTAAGAAAAGCACAGCGTTAGCCTTTAGGCAACAGAATTTCAATGTTGGATGGGGCTTTGAAGCTGTGTTGCATTAGAGATAAATCAGCTGCAAAATGGGTCTACATTGACCATAAAAATTTTTATTTGCTAAGTTTTCTTTTATCAACCATTTCATGGTAGGTTGATAAAAAAAAAAAAAAGAACTGTCAGAGGGTATTAAAGAAAGCAGTTGGAACGATTTTTATTGTAAACTAGAGGCCTGGGGCACGATATTCGTGCAAGAGTAGGCCTTTACAGCCGTGGCTGCCTTGGCCCTCGCAGCCCTGGCTTTGTCCGGAATGTTGTCTGGTCGTTCCTCTGTTCAGCTGTTTGGTCAATTTGCATATTACACTTTTATTATTATAGATCCAGAGTTTAATAATTTTGTTATCGGTCTCACTTCTTCATCCGCCTGGGAGCGCCTTCGGGGCAGGAAGCAGTAGCCCTCGGCATTCTTGCACACTGCTTCCGAAGCCACACAGTGTTTGAGGTAGTAAAACACAGCTTTTGAATTGAAATAGTGCTTTGGACTCTCTTCCCCACCTGCTTGCTTCTGGGGTGAAAGTGCACTCAGTATTTCTTTTCATGCCAGACATTAGATAGGTAGGGGACATCCTTGCCATGAAGGAATATGCTGTCCTTTTCCCATTTCACTTTGGAGCCCCTACAGCCTGTGTGTCTCCCTTGTCTACCTCCCAGAGCCACACAGGAGCAATGGGACCATGAAGTCGCTTTGAGATTCTGAAGTAAATGCAATAAGAAGGCAGCAGGAGGACACTTCACTTTAAATCTTGAGCCCTGGTTTCCTATCCCAGCTCTGCCATGACTAGCTTTGCAGCCTTATTTAAGAACTAGAGGCCCGGTGCATGGATTCGTGCACCGGTGGGTTCCTTGGCCTGGCCTGTGGGGATCGGACTGAAACCAGCTCTCTGACATCCCCTGAAGGGTCCCAGATTGCGAGAGGGCACAGGCTAGGCTGAGGGCCCCCACTGGTGCATGAATCCATGCACCTGACCTCTAGTATGTGTATAAGATCTTTGGTTAATTTCTTCCCACCCTTCCCACTCCCCCCTCCCTCTGAGATTCATCAGTCTGTTCCATGTTTCCATGCCTGTGCATTGAGCGTCTGCCTCCTGGTGGTCAGTGTGCGTCATAGCTATCGGTCAAATGGTCTAACGGTAGAACTGTAGCTTAGGCTTTTATATATATAGATTATTAACATCTTTAAGCAACCATTTCTACATCTGTGAGTCAGAAGCCTAGCTAAGCCTCTGAGATTCATTCCAGCTCCAGTTGCTCGGAGTACTCACCCTCTCAGGATGCCCTTTCTCATCTATAGCATTTTCCGTTGTCTTTGTCTTGACAAAACACGTCCCTTTGAAAAGGAAAATGGGCCGGGCCTGCATGGCTCTGTGGTTGAGCATCAACCTTTGAACCAGGAGGTCACAGTTCTGTTCCCCGTCAGGGCACGTTCCCGGCTTGTGGGTTCGATTCCCAGTGTGGGGCATGCAGGGGCAGCCAATCAATGATTCTCTCTCATCATTGATGTTTCTATCTCTCTCCCTCTCCCTTCCTCTTTGAAATCAATAGAAATATATTTTTAAAAAACAGAAAGTGAAATGGGACTCTATAATTTCCTACAGGTCTCTAAATTGTTTTAAGTGTTTTTAATGATGGTGACACCCGCCTCCATCTCCCAGCCAGCTCTTCCCATCTGTAAAGAGCCACTTTGCTTCCGAGGTGCACATCTGAGGAGTGCTTAGAAAGCGGGGTGTTACTGACAGAGCAGACCCCCCACTCTTCCTCCAGGCTTGACTGCAAGAATCATCCAGAGTCATTCTCTGGCATGTTTTTGCCGCCAATCTTCCATTCCTTTGGTAAGAAACTGTGGTCAACCCAAAGGCTTGTGGCTACAGCTAAAATGTAAAATGAACGCTTCCCCCTCTCTTCTTTATGAACATAATAAGAACAGTTGCCCCTTATTCTTTCCTGAGTGTATGTGTGTACATATGTATGCACATATATATGCATGTGTGGGTATGTGAGTATGTGGGGAGAGAGAGTATTTTTTTTAAAAAAATAATGATTATTTTCCTTCAAGTGCTTTTCATAAAATTTATCCTGAGATTCTTAGATACTGGCAGATTTCTTAGGACTTCCTTCAGTAGCAACATCCTTAAAGCTTTGGCATATCATTCATCAGCTCGTCTCTCATTATGGAGATTTATTCACTAACATATTGTTATAACAGTATCTTGGAGAACAGATTCTACCATCGTAGAATGAAAAAATAGTGCTCATCACTGTTTACCTCTCTCTTTGTTCAAATCCATGATAAAGTAATCAAGAAAGATCAACTTAGCATGACAGGTCCATGGGAATAGCACCGTGAGCACTGTCCAGCGTTCCCCCCTGCTCTCGGTGAGGACACGCTGGCTCTCCCGTGCCTGCCAGCAGCATCAGCAGTCGCTTAGAATGTCACGTGCAGAATTCTGTTTTAGAATTGGTGAGCACGTCTACATCCTCATCTAGAGCCAGCCATCTAAAATCAAATTCTTTTAGGATACTTCCAATCCAAAGCGAGGCTAGGTGATGATGATTGCTTACTGTAGGCCAGGGACTGTCCCAAGAATTACCTTTTTAGGTTTTCACAATAAGCCTACAAAGTAGGACTATTTTTATGGTATAGATGAGGACACTGAGGCTAAGCAACTGGCGTGGCATCACCCAACTGCTGAGTGGTACCAAGAGGATTGGGGCACGGGCATCTGGGTCCGGAGCTATGTCTGTACAGAGGAGTTGCTCGGTTGCCACAGCCCACCCCTGCACCCTTGCATTCGTTATGCTCTGTAGCTATGCTTGCTCACACACCTAATTTCATGCCATCCACGTCCAGCCTCCCATCATGTTCATATTTCCTACACAGAGAATTAATATTCTGGCTAATATTTTAGTATCCTGTGCTTTCTGCACTGTCTGTCATAGCTACTTATAGATGTCCCCCCATACTTGCCTCTTCTCGTGCACATATCTCTCTGTGTCTGCATTGTCATGAAGGAATGATTGTTTCTTGCCATTGAAATCTGTTGGTTTCATCTAGCTTTCTAACACAGGAGTAGCATATTTAAATTCTGTTTATTTCAATAACGTCTCTGGACAATCATTACCCTATGTTTAAAATTCATATTTCCTTTTATCTGTTAAATGTGTAATTGACTTTTGACAATTTCTTTCATTTCCCCGCTTCTTTCCCTGTATGGAAAGGACAAGAGGGAATTGCGATTGACCTCCTGTACTGCATTAATTATTTTGAGTCGTCTCATTTTATTTTACCGGGCTTTACTCTAAACAATAAGACAGCTTTGGGAGAAGGAAATAAAACAAAACACTTTTTATTTATAACTATCCACTCATGAAAATACTGATTTGTCTTATTTTATAAGCTTTTTGCTTTTGGATAACATTTCAGCTTTCTCTATGTGAAATAACAATAAAGGTTATACCCTTTTTTATAAATATAAAGGGCATTATTTTTCTTCATAAAGCATCTAGATGAATAGGCTATTTTGAAATAACAATTATTTAAGTCACATGCCTTAAAATAACATCGTTTATATGATAATGGTAGTCATGTTAATCTCGTAAAAACATCTTAAAATACTAGTAATGGGTGCTTAATGTGGAAATTACCCAGATTCAGTAAATGTATATAATAATGGGATAATCAGCCCTACTCAAATGTGAGCAAACTTTCAAAATAAAAGAGAACATCAAACTTCAAAAGAAAATTCTAATATTATAAATTGAAATTACTTACATTTGTGAAAAGAACAAAACTAGACCAATAAAGTATATTAAATAGTATTTGGTGAATTGAGGGGTGAGTCGTAGAACCAGTTAGCAGCTGGCATGTTCTTTGTGTAATGGTTATGAATGTTTGCATGTTTTAACAGGGCTGGTTAGCTAGTCTGTAAATAGGCCAGCTTCTGCATTAGCTTCTATAGATAAGAGCCTACTCCTACTTAAAAAGTAGACTACAACATATTATTCTGTGTAGGACAATTTTATAAATGACTTTCAGATTACCAGGTATTTTGACTTTCTTTTGAAAAGAATTTCTTACCCTATTGAGGTGATGTTATGGTAGCTATTGTATCTAATCTAATAATAGACAAACAGGGTAATTGACCACACCTCTGCTACTCTTCCCATTGGCTAATCAGCAGGATATGCAAATTAACCCAACCAAGATGGCGGCCGGCAGCCACT
>NW_005361048.1:567587-574152 GCF_000412655.1 Myotis brandtii
GCTGGCAAGTGGACATCCCCCAAGGGCTCCTGGGCTGCCAGAGGGATGTCTGATTGCCAGCTTAGGCCCAATCCCCCCGGGAGCAGGCCTAAGCCAGCAGGTGGTCATCCCCGGAGGGGTCCCAGACTGCAAGAGGGCACAGGCCGGGCTGAGGGGACCCCCCCCCCTCAGTGTGCACAAATCTTTGTGCACCGGGCCTCTAGTGGTTTAATAATCAACGTTGTCTTTTGAGTCACATATTATTCTCATTTCAAAGTTAAATGCTGTCTTTTATTTTCTGTCTTTTAAATCATGCTGTTTTTTTGCTACTAAAATGTTTTAACTTGTTCAGCAAGTGGTTCCAATGTTTTCACTTGCTAAGCAAAGCAGATTCCAAACTGTTGCTGAAGCTGACCGTGAGCAAGGACATGACACAATGGACGGCCATGGCCCAGGGTCACAGAACCGAAGTTTAGATCCCAGATCTGTGACATGATCTGTGTAACCTGCTGCCTGCCGTGTTGATACCATCGTAATAACCCGGTTATTACTCAACAGAAAAGGAATAACGGGAGAACTAGAGAATGTATGCGTACCATTTATGCAGCTTGGTCAACAAGCTGCATTACGGCTCTCCAGGTCTGTTCTCTGCTGATCGATGTGGGAAGGGCATGGACAGAGGCAGCTTAGACACATGCCCCTTAAAGTCTGAGTGATGTGGGCAGGTGCTGGGCTGTCATTCACACCTGGGAACAGGCAGGTGGCCAGAATGGGCATGGCAGCTGCAAGGGCATGAAACCTGACATTTAAACTTCTGAGCAAAGGAGCGCCCTGTCCTCCCTTGGCTCCTGGCTCGCTGGCTCGCAGTCTGTGCCCGAGTCCTGCCGCAGGGCACACTCCCCTGCATTCACCACGTGGCTCAGGCTGTGTGGGACCCACGGAGTGGCTAACGGACTTAAATAACGACACTGAGCCAGACCCGGCTGCCACATGGAAGGGAAGCTCAGGACACTGGCCCTCCTTTTGGTTTGCTGAATCCACAGCTGCCCCTTGTGCAGGACCGGGTTAAGGGGCCTGGACTTTGCAATCTGAGGAATGTAACTCCACACAAATAAGCCCTATTTCTCCCTGGGGGGGCTTCTGAAAGTGCTGCACCCCAAGAACCCCACTCCCACTCATGTCTGGAAAATCTGGCCCACTGATTTCTCTGGTAACAATTTCACATTCATTAGTCCTCTATTTTCAATTAAGGGTAATATTTCCCTTATTAACATCACAGCCTATGACAGGAACCAATAAGATGACATAGTCATTTGCACACAATATTTATTGACCACACTAGGTACCAGAATTATACGAAGTGCTGGAAATGTAGCAGTGTGCAGAGCATAAAGGGGCCTACACTGTTCACATGGATGGATACATGGTCAGGTGGGGCAGAGACACAAGTTGACATTTATCACTGCAAATTGTGACAAGCACTGTGACTGGGAAGAGCCTCAATAGAGAGGATGGCAGGGGCTCCAATTAGCCTGGCGGAGCTGGACATGCCTCTCAGAAGAAGGGACAGAGATCAGAGGGTGAAGGGCAGCTCCCAGGTGGACAGCAGCAGGAGAGCACTCCAGCACGGCATGTGCAAAGGCCCTGTGCTTTGTGAACTGGGAAGGTACAATGGAGCAATCTTCTGATAAGCAATGTGTGCTTTGTTTTTCAAATTGTCTTACTTCTGCAGCCACATCTTTCCAGCAGAATCCATGGCCTGCCCTCGGGCTAAGCATGGTATAGAAAGAAAAAAATCAATTGCTTGGATTTTGAGTGCTTAAGAACATACTTTAAAGTCAATAGCATAGGTCTGCATGTTGAAAGCCTTGGCTTTGACTGGCAAGATCCAGACATAGAACATAATGCTAAGAAATTGACTTTGAATAGGAGCACAGGCCTGGAGGCCTGAACGCATACATTATAGAAAGGACCAGAATGCATAATTACATTAGAACTTTTTTTTTCCCTCCCTGGGGAAGTTAACAATCCCACTCTATGTATGTGGGGAAGAGCAATTAGAGAGATGAGCTGCAGGGTTCTCTGGGAGATGCGTGGCGGCCGGGGCAGGGCAGCAGGCTAATTGGAACAGGCATGAAGGGTCACGGATCTGAGTGGGTGTGGGTCTCATCACCCAGGTGTGGGCAGGAAGACTGCAGACCTCGTAGGGAGATGCCCGTGTCCGACATGGCATCTGAAGGCTGCCATAGACTAGCAGGAGGCACTGAGGTAGGAGGAGGACGAACACCCCGCCTGGGAGGGGATGGCAGCCAGCAGCAGGAAGAGGTCCCCGTGGGTGGGATGAGAAGTCCTGAATCTATCACCTGGAAGCCCTGGCAGGGTCATCAGCCAGTTCAGCAAGGACTGACCTCAGATGAAGAGGCTGCTCATCCCTGTAGGACCGTGAGGAGAGAATAAACTTTGCCGCCCCCTCTCCCCTCCCCTTCCCAAGCTCCACTGGACATGCCGGCCCTGAGGCTGCCAGGGAGAAGGAGGCTCGACCGGCTGCTGGTGGTTAGAACCTGATAGTTTACAAAAAAGGCTGAGTTTTCACTGGAAATGACCAAATCATCTCAATCTGACATGAATGGCCCTCCCTACCGGAAGTGAGGCAAATAAACTGAATCCAATTAAAAAGGGGAAATGCCCTCTTTTTTGTATTCTTGAATCAGTGACCGTGTCAGTTTACACCAGTCCTATATGGAAAGCAAACGTCATTAGTAATCAGCACTAAATTTGGGCAGAACCAAGAAGTGAGCATTTCTAAGGCACCTTCACATTCCCTTCAACTTACCATCCGGGTCAATTTTCCTCCTTTTTGAATTCTTGTAGGAAAATAGAAAGCAGGCTCATCGACAGCCGGTATTCTTTATAAGGGATCACTAGGCATTTGGAAATACCCCTCCCAATGAAGACACATGTTCCAAAATCATGCTCGATGTTTGACACCATGTGAGTAATTACTGAATTACTGATTGTCATATTGGCTTGTTACTATATCTACACAGTTGTATTGAACACAACTTACTAAGTATTTGACCCTCTACACTTACGTTCAGACGAATTACTAGTATTTGATCAGATGCAGCAAAGGAACACATTGTTCAGTGATGGCACGGAGAGTGTGTCACTGTCTCGTTGGAGTTGTTCTGTACCCTCAACATCCGGTGCTGCTTGAAGAGCGATGCTGCTTGAAGGCATCCTTTGCATTTTGCCAGTTGTCTCTCTTGACAAAAGACATCCTATATAACAAAAGGCTCATATGCAAATTGACCAGATGGCAGAACGACTGGTTGCTATGATGCGCATTGTCCACCAGGGGGCAGACGCTCAACACAGTAGCTGCCCCCTGATGGTCAGTGCGCTTCCACAGGGGGAGCGCTGCTTAGCCAGAAGCCGGGCTCATGGCTGGCAAGCGCAGAGGCGAGGGGTCCCAGACTGTGAGAGGGATGTTTGTGTGCCAGCTTAGGCCCAGTGCATCCCCCAAGGGGTCCAGGATGGCAAGAGGGCACAGGCTGGGCTGAGGCACCTCCCCCTGTCCAGTGCACAAAATTTCGTGCACTGGGCCTCTAGTCATTAATAAGAATGCCTTGAATCTAGAAGAAGGAAATTAACTTCACCTGAGACATTTCCACTTTCAATTAGAGTCCAGCTTAAGTCCACCAAGTGTAAGTTTCTATGACGACCAATGCTGTGAAGCTTATGACCATCCTCCTCCAAAAATGACATTCATTTCATTCTCATGTAAAGAGAAAACGGGTACTTATTACCTCCATTGCAAGGATACTCAGGTATTTATTGCTCACATCTTTAAGTTTAGACAAACATATTGGCTTCAAGCAAATGCTAAAATGCTTCAAGTAAACATAGATATACATTGGATCCTTTTTTTCATAAAGGCTTTTTTCCCCCAAGTGTAAATATAATAGAATATATTTATTTGGTAGTTTGTGGTCAACCTACTTTGGAAGTTAGTTTATTTTATTTATGTTTTTCCAAAGACATGAATAGATATTTGCTACTATTTGCACTATTATTGTGGAAGGTAATATTGTGGAAACTTAAATAGTTTGTTTTATGTTGAAGGAGGCAATAATGAAAAACAGTAAAATCATCAATTGCTGTAGTAACCACTAGAGGTCTACTGATATCAAATTTCTGCCAACATCCTTCATTTCTACAAATATTTGAAATGGACACTTTCATGTGAATTTAAGTGAATTTCTTCTTCGTTGTTGTATGTATCTTTCATTCTGCGAACTTTTAATTCCACATAAAATTAAGGGTATGTGGTACCCTTTCTTGGATTTTTGTTTGTTTGGGTTTATTTTGTTTAGTTTTAGGTTTTTGTTGTTTTCCTCTCACGTTGTGTTTAAATACTGTATCATGACTATGAACTGGGGAAGACAACTTGGAAGTGGTTGGTGGGCATTGATTACTTAATTCACACACACATGTATTAGTTCACAATAAATGTCCATCTTGCTTTTTATTCAGTGGGCCATATGAATTCCATTTGATTCTAAAGCCAGAATTTACTACCTGCTGTTACACATTTTTACTTCGACTTGTGAATGTACCTCAGGGAGTTTGCAATGCACATGCAAATCAGATGTAAGCAGAGTTCACCATTCAAGGACTAACACCTTGTTCAGTCCTGTTGCTAAAAACAGACGCCTTCTATTTTGTTAGCAATAATACATGTTGCTAGCCAACATTATGCAGAAATTTTGTGTCTAAGGACCTTGAAAGTATGAAATGTTACTGCGCTATTCAACATGATTTGCCATGTTACATCTTTTTATATAAAAGAAGGCAGCAGTTGAAATCTGTGTGCAAGAATTAAGGTGCCCATCTCTGAGCCCTGTGCTTAGGAGGAACTCAGTACATGCTGTTCCCGGGACGGTCTGTCTCCCTGTTGGAGCACAGGTGGCATTTGAAGAACTAAGACACACCATGTAGTCCAGGCTCTCCTGCACCCACAGTACTTGGCAGAGTCCCAGCTTAGAAAAGTCACGTTCCTCCTCCTCTCACTCTACTCCAGCTTCAGCCCCTCATCTTGCAAAGGTGAAGAGTGACCTTGGAAACATGGTGCCATCTTGTATGGAAGAGGAGGAAGGGAAATGTGTCAGTTCTGGGATTCCTTGCCTCATTAGCCAAATTATTATGAATACAATTGCAATAAGGGAAAAGAATCTGAATTTAAGGAAACACTGTATCTACATTTTTTGGAATGCTTATTTATTTTTTAAAATATATTTCTATTGATTTCAGAGAGGGAAGAAGAAGGAGAGGGAGATAGAAACATCAATACTGAGAGAGAATCATTGATTGGCTGCCTCCTGCACGCCCCACCCTGGGGATGGAGCCCACAACCAGGGCATGTGCCCTGACGGGGCATTGAACCATGACCTCCTGGTTCATAGGTCGAGCTCAACCATTGAGCCATGCTGGCTGGGCTTCTGGAACACTCAGCTGCCCCTGGCTTTATTTTCAGACATCACTCTGAAGGCAGGAGCAAAGGCTGACTTCCCTTCCATTCGGTCCAGGTAGCCCACATACATGTGTTTGCCAGGTGTTGCTAGGTAACGTTTTACTCCGTCCAGGATGGCCTTCTGAGCGAGCAGAACAGGCCCTGCTGCCAGAAGGATGAGGAGGCTGCCAGCAGCGGCTCCATCGCTGCGGTGCTTGTGTGTGAACCGAAGTCTGCGCACCCCGCAGAGGCTGCTGGCCCCGGGTGAGTGAGGGCGGGTGCCAGGTCAGGCTCTGCTCTGCCAGCCACAGGCGCCGGTGCAAGGCTGCCACCTGCCGAGGAGCAGAGGAGGGGGCATCTTCTATAATGTACCTGACAGGAGGCAGCGGCCTGTGCCCGTAGCCAGGTTCCTGAGGTTTGCCCAGGCACCCCGTGTGCTGTGCTCCTCTCTGCCCCGCTGAAGCGCCTACTTCACTCACCTGTCAGGGGACATTCAATTGTGCCAGTATGCCTTTGGGAAGGTTCTTAGGTCCCCATCCTTATCAACATTAAAATAATACACACCCCTCAAAACAAAACTCTTACAGCTGTGAATGAATACCTACATTTAAATTACCATCTACTATCTGGGAGGCTTTGTCGGAATTTCTTGCATTTATGGGACACGTGTGTGTGTGTGTGTGTGTGTGTGTGTGTGTACAAACTATATACAAACGATCTCAAGCATACACACAAATAGAGGAAGCAGTAGTGTGCATACATTCGTAGTAGAACACACTCACCCCCCAGCTTCACACAGCATCCACCTGTGAACTGTTCAGATTGGGGAGAAGCGCACAGGAGGAGAACAGGCTTTCGACGTTTTAGAATCTGTCTCGCTTCGGCCACGCCTCTTGGGCCAAGGTCACAGTGAAATCTACATGAGGTCATCCCTTCTCTCTCTTTGTTCAACTGTGATCAAAATGATATAAGAGCCCTAACCGGTTTGGCTCAGTGGATAGAGTGTTGGCTTGTGGACTCAAGGGTCCCAGGTTCGATTCCGGTCAAGGGCATGTACCTTGGTTGCGGGCACAT
>NW_005361048.1:574475-575020 GCF_000412655.1 Myotis brandtii
AAAATATATATTTTTTTAAAAAAATGATATAAGAAATGAAAAAACTTTTTCACTCACTACTTCCGGAAGCATTTCATAAATATGATTTAAAAGACTTAAAATGATCAGTACATTGGGTTCAAGAATAATTCAGCCATTTTTCAGTTACTGTGTCCTCACTGTGAACCAGACATTTACCTGCTGGCGCCATAGCAATAAAAAAGGCAGACAAGAGACCGGTTATCTTGGATTTAATATTCTAACAAAAGAAAGCCTAACTATATAAACTAAAACACAAAATCCTGTATATGAGAGAAAGTAAGAACTATTAAAACTGCTTTTTTTAGCATAAAATCAGAAATATAGGGGTTTTTTTTAAAGAATAGATAATTAATTTTTAAAATTAATAATTATCCACTTGTATATTTATTTTTTGTTTTAACCTTTATTGTTGAAAGTATTGCATGTGTTTCCCTTTTCCCCATTGATGCCTTCTAGCCCCCCCCCACTTCCTCAAACCTTCCCCACACTATTGTCTGTGTCCATGGGGCATGCAGATATGCATG
>NW_005361048.1:575072-579770 GCF_000412655.1 Myotis brandtii
TCTTTGTCTGTGGATTTTGTCTCTGTCTTCTTTTAAGATTTTCTTTTATTTCTGTTTTTTGGCAGTTTACCTATAATATGTCCATGGCTGTGTGTATGTATTTGTGTAAATTCTGATTAGGGTTTGTTGAGCATAGTAATAGCTCTGTGGTTTGAGATTTTTTTAAATCAAGTTCTTCAAACTTTCAGATTCCCCCCACCCCCCACCTAAAAATTTCAGTCCCATATGCTCTCTTCTCTCCTGTTGAGATTCCAATAGCATTGCATGTCTATTAATTGATATTATGTCACAGATTACTGACATTTTTTTAAACAGTCTTTCTCTCTCTATGCTTTAATTTTTTTCATTTGGCTTCAGATTCACTTATTCTTTCTTTATCCATGTCCAATCTTCTGTTTATAATGATCAATACAATGAACTTTAATTTCAGACACAGCATTCTTCAATTCCATAATTTCCATTTGGTGCTTTTCTTAGAACCTCCAATTAGCTATTGAAATATGCTATTACTTTACCCAGTATATCAGTCTTTTGCTATAAATTGTTTAACATATTAATAATGATGCTTTAAAAGCCTAGGCATGCTCATTTAAATAACTGAACTAGATATAGATCTTCATCTGTTTACTTTGATTTCCTCTTATTGTGGACTAGAGGCCCAGTGCATGAAAATTCATGCACTGGAGGGAGGGGAGTCCCTCAGCCTGGCCTGCCTCCTCTCACAGTCTGGGAGCCCTCAGGGGTGGGAGGCGATGCCCCGTCACACCTCTGCTGCCGCCACTGCAGCAAGCCTCGGTCGGCCCTGGTTACCTGAGCCTCGGTCGGCCCTGGTTACCTGAGCCTTGGGCGGCCCTGGGCGGCTGGGGGGCTGAGGGGACTGGGCGCCGCCATCTTGTGGCTTGGGCGCCGCCATCTTTGAGGGCGGGAGGGTGGGGCAGTCAGTTAGCATATTCCCTCCTTATTGGCTGTGGGCGCTGCCATCTTTGTGATGGCATGAGGGTCAATTAGCATATTCCCTCTTTATTAGATAGGATAATAATAATATCCACATAAAGACAAACTACAGAAGTTTATATAATGATCGTTTATATCACAGTTAACAGTACTATTGAATTGCATGTCACAATTCACAGGTAAAGTATTACATCTACTACTATTAATAACCCACATATTTGTTTTACATTTACAATGTTTCAAACAGCTATATTTCTGTTTTCTAAAGTACTTTATTGTATTTCCTTCTCTCTTCTGTGAGACTTCTACTGTTCTCTTTATTGTTCCTTCAAATGCATCTTCATGTTACTCATTAATATTTCAGGCTTTGATATTTGCCATTTCTCATTTTAATTCCTCATTCATTTTCCTCTTTGGTCCTTTTCCTTACCTCACCCAGTCTTGTCCTCATGTCACTGTGCTCATGTTTCTGCTTTATCTTTTTTTCCAATTGGGAAAGACGTAATGTCCTTTTGGTATATGTTATTCTAAATAATACATAATTTGTACCTCTGGTAATTAAAGCAAGAGTTTGTTCCTAAAAACATATCTAGAGGAGTTGCAGCAACTCTGTGAACAATGTTAACTGTCTACGAAGTGTTCACTCCTGGAAGCTGGAAAGATACAACAGGTAGTTAAGACTTGGTCCCTTTGCCTCAATAAACTTATTATATTGCTGGTTCAAAGTATTACCTGATACATAAATAAACAAAAGAAGCTCTAGATGTTACAGTACACTGGCTATGCTTCCTTTTCCCTCATTGATGCATGGTTCCATTCGTGGAGAGCTGATGACAACAGCAAATGCAGTCAGCTTTATAGTTAGCCCAACAGTGTGACCCTACCAGTGCTGGGTATGTGCCTTGAAAGAGAGTTTAGTCAGACCACTGGTTGACCTTGTGGGACCATCGTAATGCCCTGGCCACCATCCCATACATCATCTAGTGTATGTGGTGGTCTTCCAAGCGCTCTTGGCTGTCTCCATGTAGAACCACTGTAGTGAACAGGGCAAGACATTACCAGTGCTCTTCGCTCCCCATGCAGCTGGGCCTACAGGATTAGGATGTTGGTATTAACACCTCATTGCATTTTTCTTATTCACTGTATCTTGAAGAGTACCATTAAGATAATGCTTATAAACATTATTATTAAAATTATATGTAAGATTGGTGTTTATTCATTCAACACTAATTTGGCAAACATCTTTCACATATCTATTATGCAGTAGTGATTAAACTAACTACATGTATATACTAGTTCTTAATTATACTCTCTGACATTTTTATACTTTACTAGAGGCCCAGTGCACAAACATTTGTGCACTGGGGGGTCTCTCAGCCCAGCCTGCCCCCTCTCACAGTCCGGGAGCCCTCAGGGGATGTCCTACGACAGGAGGTAACTGGGCTGATCAAGGGATGACCCCGCTGCCGCTGCCACTGCCGGCCGTGGTGGCTTCGAGGCCTAAGACCCGGGCCTTGCAGCCACTGGGGCTCATGACTGCCTGAACCCTGGGCCTCGTAGCTGCTGTGGCTTTGTCTGGATGGATGTCCGGAAGACGTCTGCCCTAATTAGCATATTACCCTTTTATTAGTATAGATAATACACTTAAGTCACTACTACATGATAATATAAAGCCTTTTTTGTTTTATAAGACATCTTAGTACGAAATTTGGGCCACTTAGGGCATATCCGCCTCTAAGTTAATTTGAAGTTTCGTTTCCTGGAGACATTAATACTGAATGTCTGAGGAATATCTTTGCAATTTGGAGTCAACCACAGAGCGAGGCAGAGTGTTTCTGCATCTGCATAGCACCTGTGTGCTGAGCAGCTCAGGGCCTTCCATGTACAGCATCTCATCCCCACCCATTGCCTTCTGCACTCACTGCCAGAACACAGAGAAGTAAGATTTCTTGTCTCAGGTCATGTAGGCCTCCTCCTTAGAAACCAACTGTGTACCTTTTCTAAGCTCTGGTGTGCTCACAAATATGTCTATTTCCTCCTAAAATAGTGAATTAATTCGACCAACACATACTGGGCATTGCTGTGGGTACTTGGGAGAAATCAGTAAACCAAACAGGAAGAAACAGGCACCCTGTACTTTTCAAACATTGCATTCGATGTTTCAACCTGCATATACTCTACTGATCTGTTTCCCAGCTCACTAGTACTCTGTATGTTTCTCTCCAATTATTATCCATTGTATCTATTAAAGGCTAAATGTTAATTACTTCACATTTAAAATTCTTGAATTTCCTTTTATAGATTCCAGTTCTGATGAAATTCACACTTCTTTTCTTCTAACCTCTTTAACATAATAATTAGTTATTTTAAAATCTGTTTCTTATAACTCCAATAACTGGATTATCTGTGTATGGCTATTGTCTCTTTTCTATAGTCAGTATTTTTTTTGATCCGGCTTCTTGGCTTGCCTTGTACTTTTTAAATTAATTTATGGATATTGTATATTAAAAGTAGCAGAGGGTAAAAAAATAAATAAATAAAAGTAGCAGAGGGAGTCAGGAATGGTAGCTGGTTGGGGTCTCACTTCCCTTTCAATGAGAACTTGCCTACTCACACCCGGGCTACCTTTTTTGATCTGAAATCCATCTTTTTTGTTCCTTATAATATCATGAGATTTCCAAAAGTCTTCTTTCCTTCTCTGCCCCTGAGCAATAGATACTGATATTCTTGGTCTCTCTCCCCATGCAAATCAGCATTTGTCCTGAAGGAAAGCTGCATAGAGAATGTTGGGTCTCAGTTCTCTAATTTCCTTCTCTCTGAGAGCTTGGGCTCTCAAGTACCAGTTGCCTGTTAGCTGTCTGATGCCTTCAAACAGATCTGAAGCATGTGCTTTTAAACATTTGCTTTCCTGGTGATCCTCAGTGGTAGCATTGCCTGCTCCAATCTATTCCATTACAGCGGTGTCTACTGCTCCTTTGATGAGATCACGTGCCTGCCTCCCTGGACCAGGACAGTTCTCTTCTAGATCCTCTCGTAGCATCCTGTGCATCACTTCATTATAGTGTCCATCACCAAGCGCTAGAGGCTGTGTACCTGTCTGTCCCTACTGCTAGGCCATAACTTCTAGAAGGCACATCATCTTTTTTTTTGCATTTCCTTTCCTCACACATGATTGCTGCTGAATAAATGATCGTTTAATAAATAATTAAAAAGTGGGACTAGGCATGGGATGCTCTTTATCTAACAGTTATTTCAGAGTTTAAAGTGGGGACATGTGTGGTTTCTGGACCACATGGGATGCTCTTTATCTAACAGTTATTTCAGAGTTTGTTTTCCGCTATTCCGCTATATTTAAAATCTCAATATTTTACCGTGCATTTACAACTTTTTTTTAAAAAAGAATTTAAACCATCTGTAATTTATTTTGTATTATAACACAATACTGAGTTATTTGTTGTTGTTTTTTATTTTATATCTTAGGAAAATGAGCAGTAGTGTCAAAGTAAGTTGCAAAAATAACATGTTTTTTAATTGACTGCAATATTTTTTATTAGCAGGATAAACCCAAAATAATTAGTTAGTAGATTTATCTTTCCCTTTTGACATGCTTTAGTATTTTTAAATGTTATTTTTCACTTTGTGGCATTAGGTATTAAAATCCTAGAGATGATGTGAAAAAATACAAAATACATGTTCATGTACAATTAAGAATTTTTACATATTTATTTTTTAAATTCCTAGTTG
>NW_005361048.1:580985-660495 GCF_000412655.1 Myotis brandtii
TATTCATTTTACTCTATTAGATATTAAAATCCTGTAGATGCTATGAGAAATACTTCTGTACAATTATTGCGTACATGTCCTGTAGCTAACATTGTGTTTGGAACAGCGGAAGCAACAATGAATAATATTTAGTCTCTGTCTTCAAAACCCCAAATAAAACCTGACGTTACATAGTATTTTCCATATTCTAGGCACGGTGAGGAGATCTTTACGTATGTTTACTCCTTGGGTTCTCATAAGATTTCCATGAGATAAGCACTGTTATTTCCCCCAGTTTGAAAGTGAGGAAACTGAGGCCCAGCAAGATTAATAATGCATTTGTCTGTGCGCAGTGTCCCCCAAGTCTAGAGCCTGGGCCGCAGGCTTTCTACAAGAGTCGGCTTCTAGAAAAATGGCTCTTGACCCGCCCAGGGCCCACGGTCTCTCTCGGCCTCTTTCCCCAGAGCTTCCTTGGGGTTTGGCTTCAAATCTGGTTTTGACAACAATGCTCTTCCCCCTATTTTCTCTGCCCCTCTTTCTCCCAAGACAAACTGGTTATTCTGATTTATCAATTACACTGATTATCATGTTGAAAAATCATGGGCTCATAAAATTAACACATGAAAAATAATTATAAAACTCTTAAATTTCTAACAGCATTGATTTCTTGGATTTATATAGCCTTAGTGAAGGGCTATAAATCGCTTTCAAAATTTAAGTCTAAGTTGGCGCACTCTCAACATGACCTACTTAAAAATAAACTTAAAAAAGAATATTACCCTTTGGGGCGAAGGAGAGCTGGAAAACATAGAATATGACTGATTTCCAGGTAGTTAGTCTTAAAGGATTAGCAGATGGTAAACATTAGCTGTTAGAGCGGGAAATTATTTTTTAACTTTTTTTTTTTTTTTTTTTTTTTTTTTTTTTTTTTAGCTAAGAGGTTCATCAGAAATAAGTAATTCTGGTTGGTTGATTTTGAAAGTACCATATGTTGTTTATGTGTTTTGGCATTTATCCAGTTTTCCCTGAAGATGAGAGTGAAAAATGAAAAAAAAAAAGCTCGTTACTAATTAGATAATAATGCACATAATGGAAACAGTTGCTGTAACTTTTTGAATTATGAGAATGTATCAGAAAGGGCTGCGCGATTAGGATCCTGGGGGATGTTCTGCTCGTACCCAGGAGGCAAAGGCATGTGTCCTGAACACATGTACCAAGGCAAATGAAACACATTTAACTATTACTTTTTTACTATGATAGAAATTAAAAACCCAAATGAGTTTCAAAGTGCCCTGTCCATGTTATATGTATGACTCAGTGTAAACACTCATTACTTGCAATATTGGCATTCTACTAGTAGTTAATGTCTTGAGGCTTTTCTTTTCCTTTTTTTGTTACTCTCTCTCTCTTTTTTTTGTTAATCTGCATGTAAGGATATTCCCATTGCTTCTTAGAGAGAATGGAAAGGAGGGAGGAGGGAGAAGAGAGAAACATTGATATGAGAGAGACATATCAATTGGTTGCCTCCTGCACAGACCCTGTCTGGGTGGAGATTGAACCTGGGCAGGTTCATGCCCTTGACTGGGAAGGGAACCCAGGGCCCGTAGGTGCCTGGGCTCACCCTCTAACCACTGAGCTACACCAGCCAGGGCTATCTTAAGGCTTTCACACTCACGTGGGTGATAAACAACAAGTAACTAAGATAGCCTCTCAGGCCCTAGTCGGTTTGGCTTAGTGGATAGAGCATCGGCCTGTGAACTGAAAGGTGCTGGGTTCAGTTCCGGTCAAGGGCACATGCCTGGTTGTGGGCTCGATCCCCTGTGGGGGGCTTGCAGGAGGCAGCTGATCAATGATTCTCTCTCATCATTGATGTTTCTATCTCTCTCTCCCTCTTCCTTCCTCTCTGAAATCAATAAAAATATTTATTAAAAAAAAAAAGATAGCCTGTCAGTCCCATAGGACTTTGGATCCGCTAAGCTATAGGTCCCCTCACCTGTGAGTGACAGCAACATTCATAAAGTGATATTCTCTCTCTGCACTCGAAATAGTAGGTGTAGATCAAGCATGTCAAACTCAAAGCCTCACATGGGCCAAATAAACGGGGCCGAGAGTTTGACACGCCTGGTGCAGATGATGCAAATGACTTTGCTTCAGCCACAAAGGAGCGTAATTGCAGCCTAGTGTGGGGGCAGGGTGGTGTAGTAGAGGCTTCAGGCATAGGGGATTGAGGAGTGGGAAGGACAGCCGGAAATCCAGGAGTGGAAGGGACAATGTGGATCACCCCTGGGTGGAAGCCTCACTCGGGGTGGGTAGTAAACCAAACCTCTGCTGCCGAGAGAAGAAAACTTTCCCAGCCCCGTGTCCTTTCCTTCCAATGAGAGAGATGGGCGGTGGAATCCACAGGAATGCTCCTGAAGAAAAATGAATGCTCCAAACTGTCCCCAGTCAGGACTATGGGAATGCGTTAAAATGACAAAATCTTATTAACCACGGTGACCTCAATAAGTTTAATTAAAAATTAAAGAAGAAAATGTGCATTATTGACTAGATAAAATGTGTAATAATGCATGTGTTAATAATTTTCAAAAAAACGTAACTGCTGTGTTCGCAAGTAATACGGGTAACGGCGCCTCTACAATGTGACCTGATGGCAGATCTCTGCCCTGCTCGCAGGCACTGGCCCTCCACTGAGGAGTATGTTTCTGAGTGATTAAGGCTCCTGGTGATTACCCTGGGGCTAATGTCTGTATGCAAAATGTGGCTGCAGGGATGTGCTTTTGTTAGCATAGCCCCTCCCCCAGCCGGAAGCCTCCAGGCTCCAGACATGGATGCTGGAGAGAGAAAATGGATGTGTGTGTGTGTGTGTGTGTGTGTGTGTGTGTCTCTAACCTTCAGGTAGATACAGTCGGGATGATATACAAACAAACAAAAAACAAAGATAGAGCTCTCCCTTTCATGATGCCATCCCTAACACATTGCTCTCATTGTAGAAAAACTTTCGAGTAAGCAGAATGCTTGAAAATTAGGGTGGTGTTTTAAAACAGCTATCCAGAGCATTCACAGCTGGAAAGGCAACATGACTGAGAATGGCACTTCTGTTAAATAATCCTGTGATCTTCCAGCCGTGTGGCTACCCAGCCATCTCCCCGTAGCAAAAGGCACCGATCATTTATCAACAGCCCAGCTGTCGGTGAACTTGCCGGGGGATTGCATCCTAGCGGAAGGAGCCCATGGCCCTGAAGGAAAACTGAGTGTCTGCTTGCCCGAGTCTTTGAAGGTTCATCTCCGTAGTCCCACTGCTAGAATGTGCTCTGTTGTCATAGCAACACCATCTCCTGCTTCATACAGGAAAGATTAGCTCTTACTGTGCAAAGGAGAGAATTTAGGGGAAGTCAGACTAATCCCTGGGTGCACTTGGAGAGCAAGGTTGGACCTCGCCTGAGGGATGCTGCTTCCGCAATGATAGACTTGGCCCGCCACAGACACTGGGGTTTAAGTTGAAGAGCAGAATTCACAGTAAGTGTCAGTTCCTGCAGCCGAGAATATTGATGGATGAGGCTTGTGGGAGTCTCGCTGGAGACTGTCCCGTGCAGCAGGAGAATGACTGCAGGGGCTCCGATCAGATGAGCGATGCTTTCCTTGTCTAGGTGGTTTGGAAAGGGTTGGCCACATCAGAAACTTGAGGGAACATTTTGGAGACTTTTGAAACATCCATCTAAAATCCTGGGAGCATGTCAAAATTAGATAAGCAAAAAAAAGTATTAATATGCTTATGCACTTAATTTATTGACCTTAGATTTTTGTGCTTTTACATTTTATATATAGAGAGAAAAAGACTCATGAAAAAAACCTGTATGTATAAGGAGGTATGTTTTTCAACACCAAAAGTGATGAGATTTCATTTTAGGATTGCAAATGTGCTTTTTCAATGATGTATACATTTTTTTTTTCAAAGTCCTTTCAGATATATACAAGCGGCGTAGTTCTTTTAAGTTAGTTATAATATGACAAAAAGGTGGTCTTTGGGGAAGATTAATTAATTTAGCTTTTCTATGTGGTGCTACTGCTTCAGTTTGTCAGCATAAAGCAGTACAATGTGTAAATCCTCCAAGATTTTCTGTTGCCTCAAATGCATTTTGTTCTGGGGGTGCTGTGAGGTGGATTTATTTAGTTTTCCCCCCCTTGATTTGTATTTGCACAGTTCTTTCCACAATTACTAAGGATTCATTATATTTTAGCTTTAAGAGCTGGGAAATCTTGTCATGGATTTGAACTGTTTGATGTTAATAGCTACAATGGAGATGTCTGCTCTTTCAGAAACTTAATTATTTCAAAGTACACTTTAATCCACCTCCAAACATAAAAACATCTCAAGAATACCTAGGTTTTGCCTACTATATTACTCATATGTTCACTGTGTGGTTTTGACTCTCAGTGCATATGACTCTAAAAGTGTATATTTTCAATATAAAGTGTTCATAGTGAAAATTCATTATGTGGTCTGTCATGTTTCTCAGTTGTTTTGATCATGGCCATTTATTTATGATGTATATTTAGAAACGGGGTTCTGTGTACCAAATCCTAGGATCCTAATGTACTGTCACACTCCAATTAATATCACTGAGTAGGCTAAGTATAGCCATTACCATAAAAATCGTTAATTGCCATCTGAAGTGTGCTGCTCTGATTGAGCAGGAGGGAGAGGCTTGGGTGTCGCTGCCAGAGCGAGCAGAGACCACACATACTCCTTTTCTCTGGAACTTAATGCTCGAATAGACCAGGGGTCTGAGACTAGAAGGGACAACCATGTGAGAAGGGTACATGAAATCGTTCTCTTTGTATGTAAGGGAATACACACAAAACCATAGGGTCATACCTGGCTTAATGGCATCCAGGCTGTAACTATGCAGAAGCCTGATGCTCTTAAGAAAATGGAGACAAAGCAGGAAGTCAGGAGCCCCTTTTGTGAATGACGGCTAATTATTCCGACAACCTCTCTTCAGTGATGTCCACCAATAGTTCACAATAGGGCCCTTTAGAATCACAGAGAAAGAGCAAATCTGCTGTTTCTCCCCAACCACCCCCCCCCACCTTCCCCATAGAAAACAAATTAGCGTAACTATCTCTCTTCATAGACTTTGGACAAAAAAATGAGGGAACCGATGACCTCAGGCCAAAAATAGAGATACTTTGGGCTCTCATATGCTAAGCTCAGAATCAATCAACGAGAACTGGGAAGGAAGAAGATGGCTAAGAAAAAGGGGCACCATTTATTGAGATAACAGAATAAAGTATATAAAATAACTAAATAATAACTGAAAAGCAATTAAGTCAGAGACTTAACTCATTCACTACCTTCACCAAAGTTTCTGAGAGGTATTCTTAACCAGTTAAAGAAAAGCAAAACCACATCAGTTGTTGTTGTGGCACTTAGGGTTTCCCAACTCCTGTCTGTGCACTTGGTTTCTTCTAGTAATAAAGCGGCCATTGAACCATTGCCAATGCTGCAGGCTGCGGACGGCGGAGAGGCGCCGCCTCTGAGGCCACTTGGACTGGGCGTCTGCTGCGCGGCCCTGGTCTGGCTCCGGGAGAAGCCGGTCACTTCCAAAGCCCAGTCAGTCCTGGGAAGGCAGCCCTTGGGCATCTTTGGAAGACAGGCCCCTGCGGTCTCGAGCTGGCCTCAGAGGTGCGGAATGTCGTTGGGAAAGTCCAGGAGTCAGTTGAAGATGAAAAATCTTCAGGAACTCAAGGTCGTCTGAAAGCTCTGGGGTTGTGACCTAGAAATGGTGGGAGCATTTGCACAGGAAACCAGGGCACAGAGAGAGAAAGAGGAGGACCACACGCTCAGCTCGTAGGGAGCACTCAACAAGCAACCTGGGGCCAGAGGCATTAACGCCCGGTTTCATAACGGTCAGGTTTCATGGAAACGGAGGAAGGCTTCTAAGTGGTTAGTGTACGTGTCGATTTAACAAAAAAGCTAATGCTGTGGTAGGAACACTTTGCTTTTGCTTTTAAAAATCACATTAAGGTTCAATTTGACTATTGTGTAAGGTGCAGGTCTATGACACACCGCTGGTTAGAAAGACCACTCTATAGAACTGTAATATAGCAATGATTCATCTTCTCTTTTTTAAATTGTAGGCTTTATGCTGATGTAAAAAATCTTCTCATATTTTCAGAGTTTGGCTTTATATGTCCCTGGAGAAATATGTAAGATGCTAAATTTATCTGTATTCTTAGGGCTGCCTGTAAGCAAACAGGTAGCCTGCTGTATGGGGAAGATGGCTGGCGCACTTGTTGAAATTAGGTTTCAGAAAGACCAGAATGTCAGTCTGGGCTGCATACTTTTGATGATGTACATTTGAAGGCAGATGGGGGACAGTGAGTATTTGTGACCCAGCAGGAAGAAATCGAAGCAGTGCTCAGTGGAGGCACATCCTACAAATGTGGAGTGAGACGAATAGACGGTATGGGCCATAGGGAGCTGATTAGGACTGAGAGCCTAAACTAGCAGAGAAGCGCCGAGAATTAAAACTAGGGACCAGATGAGAAAGGAGTCACAGACATATAATCTGTGGAATTCATGTATTAATTAAATCAACCAAGACTTATTTAGCCTCTGCCAAGTGACAGGTGACAAGACAGATGCAAAATGTTAAAGTTCAGGCATTCATAAAAACAGTCTGGGGAAAATGACCGATAGAAAACTCAATGCGGTACATCTGAAACTAATACAAAATAAGATTGAGTGTTAAGTGTAATTGAAAAAAAATTATAGAGGAAAATATATAGCCCAGCTGGCATGGCTCAGTGGTTGAATGTCGACCTATGAACCAGGAGGAAGTTCATGGTTCAATTCCCTGTCAGGGCATATGCCTGGGTTGTGGGCTCGATCCCCAGTGTGGGGCGTGCAGGAGGCAGCCGATCAATGATTCTCTCTCATCATTGATGTTTCTAGCTCTCTCTCTCCCTTCTGCTCTGAAATCAATAAAAATATATTTTAAAAAAGAAAATCTTTATTTGACATAATGTCTTTTTATGCCAAATAAAGAGAAAACAATTCTTTAACCAGCCTATCATAAAAGCCTTTAGCAGAAAGCATCTAAGGCAAAAGGATTGGTCAAGATGTAGACCTTTTAATGATGTACTGCATTTATTAGAAAGTAGAAGCCAACTTTAAAAATGGAGGCCAATGCTGACTGGCTTCCCTGTTTTGCTCTCGGATGAGAAATATGTAAACACTTTGTATATTTTCCCTTGGTTTTGAGACCGACACAATACACAGGTCAGTAAAGTCAACAACACTTAAATTGTTACAGATTTTTTTCTGAGCCTTCTGGGAATGGTAAAACAGGATACAGCCTTTTATTCTCATTTCCCTTCATGAAATGTACTCTTTTTGGAACACATGATAGTTGCTGTGCATACAGATAGGTCCTAACAATGCGTCGCTGACATTTAAGCATTTCACCTTCTATGCAGTACAGCCTGTTTGTCCTTTTAAACTTGGCTGCTGGGCCAAATGCAAAGGAACCACTGTGTGACTTTTTGCTTATCTCCTGTCCCCAAGCCTACAAAGTTAGTGCTTGAGTGTGTCAGGTATCACCTAGGGACTTAAGAACGAGGACCTACCCAGTTAGGGACAGAAGTATTGTCTCTTTTATGTGGAGAACTGTCAATTTTCTATCCATGTAATCCTGAAATGATTATGATTATAATAATTATAATAACCTCAACAATTAACATGTTGATCCTTTGTTGTTCATAATGGTTGGGGAAATAATCCTGCCAAGATAAGACTCCTCTCTGCCCATATAGAAGAAAAAGGAAACACAGTTTGTTATAAAATAAGTATGTAAGGTGTGAAAGTGACTACAAAGTCTGGGTAGACTTTCACACATATTTATACAGTCAAGTAGAATAAGGAACAATGACAACTTCTCTATCGCCTTGAGAGATGAATAGATGCACTATGGATTATCTCCCGTCTATCTTGTGGAAGCCTTGAGCTAACTCTGCAGGCAGGCACTCAGAAGCTGAAGGATCAGAAGTTCTACTCTTGCACTGACAATCAAAAGGTTGGTCCTCTTCCACACCTACATGTTTTCCAAAAGACACCCCTTAGAGGGGATGGTGGGGAGGCAGCTGCCTCTCTCCTCAAGGAAAGTTTATCCTTTTATTCTCCTGTAACTTCCGTAACACACCTTTTCATACACATGATCTCATTTAATTCTCACAGTCCTGCCAGGCACACATAATTATATCCCGTTTTAGAATGAGGAAACTGATGCTTAGAAAGGTCCAGGAATATTTTTAAAGTCATAAGACTAATAGCAGAGGATTATTCCAGATCACTCTGCAACTAGCATCCTCATTTCTTAAATGAGGCATTTTGGATGCCACATGGAGAATTAATGATAAGGAAACAATCATTTTTATTGTTTTTGCCTGGGATGTGCGTGTGTGTGTGTGCGCGCGCGCGTGTGTGTGTGTGTGCGCGCGCGCGCGCGCGTGTGTGTGTGTGAGTATGTGTGTGCGCGCGAGCGCCTTATGTTTTAAATAAGCAGGCCATTGGACACAGTCTAGATGAATTTTTCTACATAATATCTATGTCAAGGAATTGTTTGGGTAATGAAAGGCTATAACTAACATAAGGAAACTTGTACTGCACTGGGTGCTTAATATACGAGTATGATAGAAGCCACTTACTGTCACAGAACCATCTTGTACTCCAGGAAGAGGAAAATGCTGAAGACAATGGGAGCTTCAATAGAAATAATGCTTTCCTAAGATTATTCATCCATCCATCCATGCATGTGTCCACTCATCACTCATTCCACCAGCACTTGAAACCCTGCCTCTGGGCCTGCCTCTACATGGGCACACTGCGGGGAATGAAGAGACCAGAGGCTGTCCCTCCTCTTAAATACAGTACTAAACCCTTCCTTGATATGAACCAGGTCAGGGGCCAGATGCTTTGTAAACATTAACCAAGTTAATCTCATCAGTTGCGCTGTAATGTGGATGCCACACCTGCCCCTGTTGTCCCTGTGAGGAGACTAAGTTTATGTCTAAACCACTCAACTAGTAAGTGAGAGACCCAGGTTTGAATCTATGGTGTTTTTGACTGCAAAACCCATTCATTCTCTCGACCACAATGTTACTGTGCCTACTGCACGGATATGGAAAGCGCTGTGACGGAGGGTCGTGCCAGGTGCAGTGCTGACAGAGAGGAGAGAGCATGGCGCGTCACGGGGCGGTCCTCCAGGAGGGCCTTGGCAGGTACCACTTTCTTTAGGGAATCAGCACACGCACTCTTTCGGGATAGTGGCTCTTGGATGGAATTCTTTGGGGAGTTTCTAATACACAGAAGCTTGCTCTCCCAGCTGCTTCATAAAAGATAGCAGCCCCGTGCGATCACGCACCTACCAATTTAAGTCCCAATCACAGCTTAGGTTTTATCTTTCTTTCCTATTTCTTTGTTTGTTTCATAAACAGTCTTTGAATATACGGCCTACCTTTTCTTCATTTTGCCTAAAAGTTTGGACGATTATTAATTAAAGATCCACAGACAACTTTTCCAACATTGAATCTTCCATGTGGATCCACTGGAGTTCATAACAATTGGGATTAGAAAATGGTGGACACATTCCCCTAAACTTTAGAGAACACCATCACCTTTTTGGTCCAATTTTTTTTTCCTTTTTCTTTCTTTTCTTTCTTTAAATTTACAGGGAAAAGGGGCTTGTTTGAAGGGGTACCTTGAGAGTGTTCCATTTTGGAAAGTGAGGGCACCATTACTGGCAGGGAAGGCGGCTCTTTCTGGATGTAGCCTTTATTCATAGGTTTCACTGAATGTGTTGGAGAGAAAGGTCAGGAAATTAGAGCCGGAGAAAGGAAAGGGCCAAATGTATAACCTGGTCTTCAATGGGACCAGCGGGTCAGTATCAGAGTCAAAACCTCCAGGCACGAATGTGCAAACTCTGTATCCTGTAGAATCAGCTTTTCACTCTTTGGTCCTGAAGCACAGCTAGGTGTAAGTCTCCATCGCTGCCTGAGTCTGTCCTTTCAAATCTCATGCAGGACTCCCTGCAGCAGAACACTTTTTGAAGGCGATTACTTCATGGTAGAATCACCTACATCTCATGCCTTGCAGTCAAGGCCAACTCTAAGATGATCAAGTTCAGCCCTGTGCGATGTATAGTAAGACCAGCACTCCACATTACGGTATAATATGGCCAATACAATGATGTGTGAAACAAACCTAAGGTCGTCTTGTAAAAGGAGAAGAAGAAATAAACTTTGATGGATGCTGGCTAAACCTCCTAACCTTGTCTAACACTGGTAACCCATTAGTGAAAAAAGAGAAAAGAAGAAAGGCAAGCACATGTAATGCGTTTCCAATGCTCAGAAAGACATTGGGGAACTCGGGCAATCCCAGAAGCAATCCGTGTTAGAGCATGTGCACGTGTGTGTGCGCTCTCAGACATTGCTCTAGGCAAGGAGGACATTGAAGGTGGAAAACGAAGTTTTGTTTTTTCCTTTAGCTAATAAGGTCCCAAGGGATGACTATTACCTGTACCAGAAGGAGACACGTGCTTCTCTTGTCACCTGCCAAGTAGGGGTGCCGGGGTCCTCCTCGCCTGGAGTCCCTTCCTCTGGCTGCTGGGCCTCACAGCGGGGGGTGGGTGGGGGGGCTCAACACCATTCCCAAGTTCTTCTCTTAAGGTTTCCCCAGAGCTTAGCATTTTAACCCGTTCACTTTAGCACCATTTCTTCTTGACCCCAAACTTTGTTTGTTTCAGTGACCTGCCCTCGCCTAAAACACATGTCAGTTCTGATCTGGTCAAGAGACACAGCAGTGCCCTGATCGGTTTGGCTCAGTGGATAGAGCGTCGGCCTGCGGACTGAAGGGTCCCGGGTTCGATTCCCATCAAGGGCATGTACCTTGGTTGCGGGTGCATCCCCAGTGGGGAGTGTGCAGGAGGCAGCTGAATCAATGTTTTTCTCATCGATGTTTCTACCTCTCTATCCCTCTCTTTCTCCCTTTCTTTCTGTAAAAAAAATCAATAAAATATATTTTTTAAAAAAAGAGACACAGCAGTGCTGGGACTAGCATGAAATCATTAGTAACTCTTTATTTTGAACATTTGAAACTGCTAGGTTTCAGGGAATTAAAAGCAAATTCTGGGTTAGTGGACCCGTGATAAAAAAAATTAGGTTTACAATCTGGCAAATATTTTCATCATGCTTTCTCCGCCTTAGACTATTTTTGGTTATCAATAAATTAATCTTCAGTGGGATGTGACCCTTGCCAACTTAACCTGCTCTCTGCACCCATCTCTGACATTTTATTTATTTATTTATTTATTTATTTATTTTAAAATATATTTTATTGATTTTTTACAGAGAGGAAGGGAGAGAGATAGAGAGTCAGAAACATCGATGAGAGAGAAACATCGATCAGCCGCCTCCTGCACATCTCCCACTGGGGATGTGCCCGCAACCCAGGTACATGCCCTTGACCGGAATCGAACCCGGGACCCCTCAGTCCGCAGGCCGACGCTCTATCCACTGAGCCAAACCGGTTTTGGCATCTCTGACGTTTTAGAGACTAAAGGATCTCTTACTGATTTTACAATGACGGGGGCGGGGGGGATGAGTTGGATGATTAAAATATGAAATATACTCTGAGCCAAGTTACATGGACAATTTTGGCCCAGGCTTACCTGCATTCTGGGTTGTATCACTGTCACCAGTGCGTGTTTCACATGATTCTTTTTCTTGTTTTTCCACCCCATGATAACTAAGTTAAAAATACAAGGCGATTCCATTAAATGACACAGTATATTCATTTTTCACTGCCCTGTAGCATAGGGAAACAGGAAGCACACGAACCTTGGCATTATACACGCAGGGTGTCCCCAAAGTATATACACAGTTTGAATCATTATTCATTCCAATGGGTTACATCTGAAAAGAAAGAAACTTCAATTGAGCACCAGCTGTGAAGTGTGTATACACTATTTTGGGACGCCCTGTATTTCCCTTGGAACCTCGTCTCGTATCTCCACTGTAGTTTACTAAAGGGTTACTGTCTACTAAAGGGTTAAGGATGTGTCTTGCATATGGTTTTACTTCAAAGTTTAATGAATCAAGTAATAAAATATGACACATTTGCTTTAAAATATACATGATGGAAGTCTTTAGACTTACTGGAATTGCTTCTATCAATGTATTATTAATAAAATATTACATATTCATCTAAATATATATTCATGAGAAAAATTTCCAAAAATACCGGAATGTATAAAGAAAAAAGGAAGGCTCCCCTATTCTCCACTCCCAATGCACTGTACTCCCAGTAGGTTATTTCTGTTAACAGTTTGGCATATGTATTTTTTAGAAAAGATAGATAAATGATAGATAGTTCAGTAGATATCCTCAAGCCCTGGCCAGTGTGGCTCGGTTGCTTGGGCGTGGTCCCCTGCACCAAAAGGTTGCCCATTCAGTTCCCAGTCAGGGTGCATGCTGGGGTTGTGGGCTTGTTCCCCAGTATGGGGTGTGCAGGATGCAGCCAATAGATGTTTCTCTCTCACACATCAATGTTTCTCTTTCTCCCTCTCCCTTCCTCGCTGTCTTCTTTAAAAAATTTATATCCTCAAAAAGTGGTCACCAAGGTTTTGAATATAGGTTTCATTTTTATCATTGTTTTGAATCAGTTGATGGAAAGAGCATTTTGCTAATGATTTGCAAATGAGTTCTCATGGCTTTTATATTGTTTTTATACTAGCTGTTTTATATTAGCTGTTACTACAAAGACTTAATTTATAGACTAAAGAAAAGTGGAACGGGACTAACAACACACTTACCTTTTGGAAACAATTGGTTAATTGTGGCAAGATTATTTAACTGCAGGAGTACCCTTTAATATACATCTTAACATTATAGATACAGAAATGGAGGCTAAGCCAAATTGAAAAGCAGCAGCGCTGAAATGTGTATGTTATAGATTCTGCTAGCCGAAGGTGAGGACGGAAGTGCTCACAGCTCACTGATTAACGCTGCCTGTCCAAGAGGGCTGCAGGGAAAAGAGCCACTGAGACCCTTGGAAAAAGCAACGGCCTGGGTGTCAAGAGAACCGAAGTCTCTTCTGTTTTGCGACTCCATAAGGAACCATGAGTTAGCAAGCCTGTCCTTCCCTCCTCAAACCACTTTAAAGCAGGGTCTTACTCACCACCCGTTAGCTTTTAGGAATTGTGGTAGCAATTAAATGGGGGGAAATAAATAGATCACGTTCCAGAGAAAACGCTCTAGTTCATTGCTGACCTGTTAATGTGAGGATGTCTACACTAGATACTTTACAAATTTTGAATGAGTTTCTACCAGGTCAGGCTCTCCTGGGAGCAGGTAGTGACCCACGGTTGGGCCTGAAGACTAACTGGCCCATGAGGCGAGAAGTACAGGATTTGGAACAGAACAGTTTTATCTCCGTAGAATGTAATAATAAGTAAATGGGCTTGCATTTGGTATGTCATGTTCCAGGAGTTTTAATTTTGTGAACTATTTGTCCATGCCAGAGTAGAAATAAAAAGACCCAATTTGTCATGACATTGTCTGAGAAGCACTTGGGGATTGGGGCTGTGCTAGATACAGCAGAGAGCAGCACTGACCCAGTTCCCACTCTTTCAGAGCTTGGGGTCCTGGGGGAGACTCAGCTGTTAACCATACCTAAGTGGTTACTATTCAAACGGAAGCCAGTGCTCCTCCTCAACCCCTTTCCTCCTTTCTCCCTCTCCTAACCACCCCACCACCCTGGGTCTTCTCCTTCCTGCTCCCTCTGCCCCCATGCATCTCTCTTCCCCTGGCACTCCCTTCTTCAACCATGACTTGCTCTCCCTCTGTCCTCAATCTTTCATTTGCTTTTCACTGACACTGGTGTATATTTCTGATGATATTTATCAATCTGCATAATAGAATAAGTATCTTATCAGTAATCATAAGCAACAAAGAGCTATTCCAGGATTCCAATTTTTACTTATTAGTTCTTTCTGATAGCCAAAGAGTGTGTGCTACATCCCTATGCCTTTCCTCTCCCCTCCTTTCCTTTCATCCATTGGGCTATTTCCTTTTTAATTTATTGATCCCCTACTATGTGGCAAGCATTGTGTCTTGCCCCCCACACACACACACTATATCTCTGTTCCTGTCCCTAAAAGGAAAAATAAGCAAAAGTATTAAGAGAATTGGAATTCCGGATTCTGTGACTATTTAACCTGGGCATGTGGTGTTTTAGGATTCATTGTTCTTGTGAGTATTATTTTTTTTTAAAAAAGATAATAAGACAGAGCATGTATAAATTGAAAGTCTGAGCATTTATTATTGTTATTATTGAGAATATAAATGCAATGGCATAATTCTGATTCAGTAGGTCTGGAGTAAGGCCTGAAAGTTGGTATTGCTAAGAAGTTCACAGGTGATGTTGATGCTGTTTATTGAGGAGAAAGGTATTAGCTCAAATTCTAAGAGATGGAGTCTTCTTGATCTAATTCACCTTTCTCGTTGGACCACATTGGTGTGGCCTTGACCTCTTTTGGTTCCATGGTCCTTTGCTCAGGTGCCTGCCTTGGTAGTTTTGGCCTAGGGAGGTCATGGGGCAGTGGACTGTTGGCAGGTTCATTTGTTCTAAAAGGAAGTAGAGAGAGAAGATTCATACACTAAAACGATATGTTCAGTGTCATTAGTTGTCCTGTTTAGTTTCTTTGCATGGAGACACTGAGGAAGGAGCTTAGCGAGGTATGAGGGGCAGTGAACACCCGTCTAAATCAGGCTGTTCAAAGCCCCGTAAATGTTTCCTCTGTCTTCACTCAAAAAGCAAGGGCTTTCAAACCAGAATCCCCTGTACTTTATTCAAAGAATGCTTTTGTAGAAGGCCATGGTGATGTACCATTGCTATAGCGGCATAAATGTAGGGTCAGGGTGTGGGAAGTGTATTGGGAGCAGCTTTTGGCTAATTAAAAATAATCACATTAGAAGACCTCTTATCTTGGTATTATTTAGAGTCTAAATTGATACAATCAGTGCAGAAACTTAGAGAAAATATCTTGTAATGGTCAACCAAGACAAATATAGTTCTGATTTGAGGAGAGTTCAGTGATTTATCATGATAGAAACATTATAAATGAACATGAGCATATATACCACCACTATAAAAGCATTTGTTACCTGGGAATCATTTCAATTCTTAGTTGTTTTTTCTTTTTCTCAGGCTCAGTCTGACATTACTTTTTGCCAACACTTTTACTATGATAAATTAAACATCAGAAAAAAAGCAAAATGTTTTCTCTTTTTCTACTGACTTTTTTTTTAAACATTGTGCTCTTGCTTGGTGACTTTCTACATATACTGGTACTGCTTTATGAATGGGAGTATTAGAGCAAGGCCACATTTTCCATGAGCATTTGGGAAAATGGGACTTGACATGTGTGAAAACTGAGTGTATAATCTAAAAAGTTTTGAAATATGAAAAGCATGAGCTTAGGAAATAGGATCAGTGTAGGTTGGAATCAGTAACTTAATTCTTTCGGCGTTTGCTAAAGAGCCGCTACCTGGAAATCACAGTGCTAGCTTCAGAGTAAGTAGCAAAGAGGGAAAGCTTGGCGCCTGGTCGTCAGAGGATCTGCCCCCGGAGCACGCGCCTTCAGCCTCGGCACCCCGACCCTAACAATACCCAGTGACGACCACTTTGTCACTTTATTCCTGACGCCCCCCAGTATGTTTCTTCCCTGTCCCATGACCCTGTTCCCTTTGTCCTTCACCAAATACCTGTTGTCCTGCCTTCGTCACAGTTCTCTGCCTTGGAATTTGTTCCAAGCTGCTTTCATCATGGTCTTCCTCCTCCTCCTCCTCCTCCTCTTTCTCCTCAGTGTACTTTCTTTTTGTTCTGGTTTCATGCACACACCATTTCTAAAGCCCACCTTCCTGGAGAGAGAACGTAGCACAGTGGTTTCTGGCACTAAATGTGACACCTGCCATTAGGTGCCAGCTTCGCATTCAATAACTGCCACCGTTAGTGAATCACAGGATCCTTGGGAAGATTCAGACATTTTCACGTTAGTAAAAAGAGGTAATTAAATGCCTATCTATTTTCCCTCATAGGGTCTCTATAATGTGTATATTAGATCAGTTGTGAAAATCACTTTTTAAATAGAAAAGTGACAAGTATGTTACTATTCTCCTTCAACAATAGGATTTTCATGTTCTGTATCTTCCAAATACTAATGTGTTAATGCTGGTCTTCCTTATCTCATACTAGAGGCCCAGTGCATGAAATTCGTGCACAGGTAGGGTCCCTAGGCCTGGCCGGCAATCAGGGCTGATCAAGGTCTTCCTTCCAGCTGCCAGCTGGGGCCTTCCTTCCCCCAGCTGCCAGCTGCCGGCTGCCTACCAAGGCCTTCCTTCATTCTGCACCACCCCCTGGTGGTCAGTGCATGTCATAGCAAGTGATCGAACTCCCGGTCTCTAGGTCGAACTCCCAAGGGGACACTTTGCATATTAGCCATATATAGATATTTGTAAATTATTTTCTTATTTTCTCCTCCTATGTATTCAAATCTTTAGCAAATTTTCTATGATGACTTCATTTTACATCATGCAGCCCTGAGTGTCAAGTAGCATTGTCTTTGGTTATAAATACCATGTAATTGGTCATCTTGTGCTTTTGTAATCTTGGTGATATTATAAGTTCATCTGCATTTATACAAACATCGTGGTGGTTCAGTTTATGCCCATTTCAGGAAAGGGCAGGCAGGCAGCCTTTGTACAGTGAGTGGAAGGTGCTAGCAGGCTCTTCATTGTGACTCCTGATGTTATGAGGTACTGCAAAATGGGTACCTCAGATGACACTTTTCAATTTTGTTGTGTCTCGAAAAGCCTCCTAAATCTAAAGTTAACCCATTTCCCCCACAGAGCACACCACCTGTCTTTTCAGACTCTTCTCAAAGCCAACGCGTCTCCCGCTGAGAGGCAGTGGTAGAGTTTAGACAGATCTCCGGCGGGAAATGGGGAGCCCGTTTCTGAGCCTGTGTTTGTCACTGTCACTGTGACTTGAGCAAGTTCTTCATTTCATCTTTATCAGGATCTTTTAAGTAGGAAACCCGAGGATGTTATCTTATTCTGGGGTCTGTTTTGAATATTGGAAAGATAATGACTACAAAATGATTTGTGTAATTAAAATGGTGAATGATTCAAAGCAATTGTTATTACTCAGATGAATCTATTCTAGGCCCCTTTGTTTAAATAAAACAGAATGATTCAATCTTTGTTAAAAGAATGCTAGTCCTTTGACAAGTATTTAAATAATAATGCTTTGTGATTAGCCATCCAAAACTTTCATTGACTTCAAATCCTTTATGCTTGCCATAAGCTTATTTATACCACTGTTACTGGTGACAAGGGATTTCAACTCCTGAGGTAAAAGTATAAAAGGAAGCTTGGTGAAAATGTCTTGATTATCAAATAGTGAATTGACATTAAGAAAAAAAGTAACAGCCTGGCTGGCAGGCTCAGTGGCTGAGTGTTGACCTGTGAACCAGGAGGTCCTGGTTTGATTCCCGGTCCCCACCTGCCCAGGGTTGTGGGCTCAATCCCCAGTCGGGGGTGTGCAGGAGGCAGCGATCAATGACTCTCTCTCATCATTGATGTTTCTAGCTCTCTCTCCCTCTCCCTTCCTCTCTGAAATCAATAAAAATATATTTTAAAAAAGAAAAGAATGTAACAAAATATTGACTATAATAGCAGGTACTAGAAAACAGGAGTCTTGAGACCAAAGTGAGGCACGTTGTATCAATTTCCGTAAAACGGAGCCCATTCCATGTCATTCACCAGATAAACTTAACACAAGGCCTTCTTTACAGTGGCGTTGGGAGAGCTCTAAAGCTAAACAGAATAGTAAAGCACAATGGAAATTAATAATAGAAGGTGCAGGCGCCGCTGCAGCCAGGCGGAAAGCAAGGAAGGAGTTTGGTATTCCTGGAGCCCGAGAGCCAGAGCTGCCTGGTGGGATGAGCTTCACCGAAGATGCTTCCTGGCAAGAGCTGGGCATGGGAAGGTGCGCTCCACGCTGGAGCTGAAGATGCCCCTGAGCCAGGGAGGGTGTGTGCATGGGAGGGGACCGGAATACCCAGCCTCAAGCTCTCGCCAGTATCTCCCATTGTTTGAACCAAGTCATAAGATAACAGGCAAGGGAATCTGGGAAATGTATTGCAAAGAAAGGGGGAAGAGAGGATCGGAGATCAAACCAGAGAATCTATAATAATAAAAGCGTAATATGCAAATTAGTCCGGATGTCCTTCCGGACGAAGCCAGGGCTGCGAGGGAAGCCCGGGTCCCAGGTGCCTGCAGGTGGCCAGAGGGAAGCCTGGGTCCCCGGTGACAGCAGCCGGGGGAAGGAAGGCCTACACTTACATGAATTTCATGCATCTGGCCTCTAGTTACCAGTATAAGATGAAGGAGTGTATGTGTGTGTGGGGGGGGAGCTTTTCATATACTTATTTTAGGATTTACTCATTCTTTAAGTCCAAGAAGTGCTTGGCGACTTAGGCTGCTCATCATCTCAGAATGTTGGAACACGGCTTCAGCTTCCTCATTGAGTAAGCAGTCCTGGCTCACACACTACAGTAGGGAGTGGGGAAAAAATGGGGGTGGGGAGATTGGTATAGGAGGGCTTAGGAGAAAACATCGTGGATCATGCACTCTAATCATCAGCCTCTAAGTTTCTCTAAAGCCTGGGCACTAAATAGACCTGGTGTGCATGCAGGATCTCTCGCTCTGTGCACTCTCCTAAAGCTCCATGCACTCCTTCACCTGCTTCCTCATGGCTGGAAATACCCAGAGACAATTAGAGATAAAAGGTTTGAATTACAAGTGTCTAACTGAAGTAACATTCTTCTGTGGGGGAATTTCAGTCAAAGGATAATCAATCAATCAATCTGTCAGTCTATTTCTCAGTCAAATGACTTACAGAGAGCCAGTGTGCATACAAGTAGCTGGAGGATTTACCATAAAGATGGAACAGAGAACATGAGGGACCCAGAGAACAACATTTGAAGATTTTTTTTTCTTTTCTTTTTTTTTATTGTTTGTGCAGCATTTATTTTTTATGTTTTTCTTTATTGAATAATTTGAAGATTTTTAAAAATATATATTTTTATTGATTTCAGAGAGGAAGGGAGCAGGAGAGAGAGATAAAAACATCAATGATGAGAGGGAATCATTGATGGGCTGCCTCCTGCAAGCCCCACACTGGGGATGGAGCCTGCAACCTGGGCATGTGCCCTGACTGGGAACCAAACCGTGACCTCCTGGTTCATAGGCTCAACCCCTGAGTCACGTCAGTTGGGCAACCTTTGAGGATTTTTGACAATTTCCTCTAGAATGATACTCTTTACCTGCTATGTGAGCAAAACAAACAGTGATTTTAGCATGTGAACACTCAGACAGTACACAGCTCTACTTTATGGGCAAAGATTCACGATCTTTGCAAACATACACTTGACCTCAGTCAAGACCTTCTTTCCCAGGAATTTGTTAAGGTAATCAAGGCGACCCTTTTCCCTGCACTAACATCTTTAACCCTGTAGTACACATATAAGCTCTTTGGGCCATATCATATCCTTTTATGGGTCTTATAAGGAGTGAGGCCACACTGTTCTTGCTTATTAGTTTTGATTAAGGGAGAGAATATTTGGTTTGCTGCCTCCTTTTTTTTTTTGAAAATGTCCTAGATATTTACTACATGGGGTTGATATAACCTCAGATTCAGTCTTTCTAAACCAGATTTGAAGGCTGTCAGTCATATTTAGTTCTCTTGCTATCAACAGTGGCCTCCCACAATTGCATACCAAACCCTTAGTGGTTGGATGTTACCTATGCTAACTTCTCACATGTGGCCCCAAAACTCTTATACGAGAAGGAACATTTCTAGATTCCCTGCCCCTGAGCAAGATGAATTAAACCAAGTTGTTGGCAGAGTTTAACTCCTTGTGGTTGTAGGACTGAGGTCCCCATTTCCTTGCCAGCTGTCATTGGGGCTCTCTACCAGCTCCGTAAAACTGCCTGCATTCATTCCGTCTTACGTGACCTTCTCCATCTTCAAGTCCTCAGCGGTACACTGAGAAACCTTTGTGCTTTGCATCTCTCTGACTTCCTTTCCTGCCACTAACCAGAGAAAACTCTGTGCTTTTAAGTGCTGAGTTGAATAAATCTGGCCTACCTGGTTCATTTCCAAACTTCAGGTCCACTGTACCATGTGCCATTGCATAATCACAGAAGTTCTACCTAATCATATTTACAAGTTCTGGGAATTAGGGTGTGGGATCCTTGATGGAGGGGCACACTGATATCCGTCCTGCACAGTACCTAATGCAGTAATACGTACAATAAGTAGTTCAAAAACATTATTATAAGAACATAAAAAGACTCACAGTCTATTTCTTAAACAGACACTAGATATATGTGTGAATGTGGTCTCTTGTGGTTGTCCAATTTAATAAATAGTTACTGAGTATTTCCTGTGTGCCAGTCACATACTGATAAAGTAATTAGAGCTGGAACCTGCCCTTTTATAGCTCACATTTTGTGCTCACACACCACACCTCTTAGAAACCTGTTTGATATTTTGGTAATTTTGTCAGGATTGTTTCCCACTTATTACACAGAAAACTGATTCTGTATGACTTCAAATCCTTGAAATTCTGACAGGTAATTAAAAACATAAAAGTCTTCAAATCTTTGATTCAGTTATCTCTCTTCCCATTATTTCTGAAAGTGTTCTTTTTTTCAGGATAGATCCTCCTACTTATTTGACTATATTTTGTTACATGATTTCAAGTCCCTTCAACATGTAAGTTATGTTTTTAACTGGACATAGTCAATTCACTTAATGTGTCTGTTTCCTGGTTGTTGTTTTTTTCCAAAAGTAAAACAACTATTACGCATTAGTTACTGCCTCTTTTTCAAATTACAAATTGTCTTTGGATAAATTAAGCAAAAACAATACAAAGAATGACAATCTGTTGGAGGGGCGCTGCAGTCTCTCACAAAATTCATAGAAGAGCTGGTCCCCCAGTAATCGGAAAGGGAAGAATGAAAGGAGGCCCCAGTTTTAGAAAAAGTGATGGTAACTCCAGTGACTGTAAGTTTTACCCTTTGTTCCTAACGGCTAGCATACAAATACCAAGTCTGATGAGTCCCTTTTCCTCTGTCTCATAGTTCCAGATCTTTCCAGGGCTGCAAGAGATCATGCCTCCTGGAGCCTGTCCTTGTGTGTTAGGAAGGGATTGTGTGAACTAGGTTTCCATTCCTTTAGGTGCTTGGTACATACCACTGTGTGGCTGCTAACACACACACACACAGCATACCCGCACACCTCACACAACTTCTCCACGTATCCAAACACAGTTGTACTGAATGCCTACCACCGATTTCACAGACACCAGCAACAGCCTCATTTCCCCAGGGGAACTGATCTAACACCACAAACAGCCCAATTCCCCCCCCAGTGGAACTTATCCAGGTCCTGGCCGGCCGGGATGCTCAGGTGTTAGCAAAGAGCCTGCTTTTCTGAGGCCAGATCGCCAGGTGATGCACACGCCTCTTCTAGTTCTGGGATAATTGAAATTATACAATTAATGGAGGAATTCGTATATTTGTCCACCGCCACCATACCCTAGATACAGCGGTGGAAATCAAATTTAAGGAAATGAGGAAGGTGTTTTTAATCTTCAGACACTTGACAGCAAACAAGGCAATCTAGATAAAAAAATGAAGATAGCCAAGACTTGTTTCAAACAATGTGTTATTCTCGGGTCTTGTTTTTATCACTGCTTCAGTTTTTTTTAGGATAACGTAGTTCCTGATTTATTATTGGCAAGGCACCAAAACCCTGAAGTTCTTGTTTGGCTAAATGCCAAGGTAGGGGAACGTCCTTTAGGGTCACATTCATTTTAGTCTCAATTAGAACATTTCTTTTCAGAATAACTTATCTCAAATCTGTGACTTTTCCCCCCCATTTACTTAGTTATCAGCTTAGAATAATTAATGATAAATCCATGAGCCATTTCTTCTATAAATTGCCCAATTATTTTTCTAAGAGAATGACTTTCTAATAATACTATATGACTTTGTTTCTATTGTCCATTTAATGTTTCCTAAGACATTTCTCTCCAGTGATTAGCTGTCAACTCTCTTTGAAAACGCTGAACTGTGGTCTAATGATTGTCTTAGATTCACTTTAAATTTAACATGAGGATTTATCATTGTATATTCTGCTTGTTGGATGAGACAGGACATCAAAAACCCACAGTATTAATTGCTTTGGTTTCCATTTGCAGCAGTAAATAGCTTCATAAGTGAGCTGCCGATACAGGAATGCATTACACAGCTGCATGAGTTTATTACTCTATTTATGACTTTGTCTTATTTACCAATCAATTGATTGATAAATCAATCTATCTGTAGAGAGACAGTCATGTCTCTACCATGTCACCTTTGTGTAAAGCACTAAAATGGTTTCTCTAGATGACCACTATGGCCTGTAAAATACATACTATATAGACACTTACAGTCTAACTGGTAAATAAAATATATAGATTTTAGAATCATAGATGACAGGTGTTGTAAGATAAGAAAAAAGACTAAACAAACCCCTACTGAAATCTAGAATATCAGGATTTGAGTAGATACCTGAAAATCTGTAACAGATATGGTTATTATGGTACATTTCAGATAAATTAAAAAAAATAACATGTCATCTAGTTCAAAACCTCTTATCTTGGAGTCAATGAATACATTAGAAGATTCATGACTTGGGGGGAGAATATAAATATTTATATATAAATTTTCACTTACTTCTAACTGAAATTTAACATTTCATTGTATTATGAATGTAGGCAGTAAAACACAGTGGTATTCACAGTGATGTGATTTTATCAGCAAAAGAAATCATAGGTATTTTTAATTCATTGTAACGATATAAAAATGTTTATGCGTATCACTTTCTATAAAATACCCAGTTCTTTGAAACCCTAAGCATGGCAATAATAGTGTATGCTTCTTTTAGGCAGTTGAGAAGCTATAGATAAGTGTTCGCTTTAATGGCCTTCTTAAAAAGCGAGTCACCTCAGAACTCGGAGAAAGCTCTGTGACAGGCCCGTTGACAGAGGCTCCAGGGGTGGGAGAGGGAGACACATCTCAGACCACACTCTCGGAATCAGTGGGAAGCATTGCACACGTCCCCAGACACCTGCCCTGGGGAGAGAAGCCCGTAGGTGCCACAGAGAAGGGGTACACAGCAAAATGTCCAGGACTCGGAGACTCTGAGATGTACCGTTCCCCGCCTTAGTGTGTAGAGTGGATCAATTCTCTGAGCTCTTCCGGCTCTTTCCGGCCTTGGTGCTGTTCTTTATACATTCCCCTGACCTAGAATCACCATCGTGCACCCACATACATCTCTCCCTCTTCAAACTGCACCCCCAGTAAAGGCCTTTCCCAATCCCACCCTCGTCCCGCGATCACAGGTGACTTTTCTTTGTGTGCAAGACCTTGCTTATTTGTCGCTTTACATGGCTCTCTCATGGGTTAGATGCTTCCTTCTACCTGGTGTTGCAGTTCTTCAGTTAGAGTCCAAGTTAAGACCAAATTCCATATGGAGTCTCAGTTGACTCCCAGTGCCAACAAGGGTGCCTAGCACACAGTAGGTATTTGGTTAGCATTTTTAGACAGAGTAGCATAAAGAATGTGCCTCGCCTCACATGGACAGCACCGAAATATTGTTATTGAGTTTTTGTGCTGAGCCTTCGTTATCTGCTTTAAAACGTGCAGCTGTTCTCTGGGCCTTCTCTGCATTCTCCTTAAACTAGAGCCCCTTCTTCTAACAGCCGAGGCTGAGTGAGGAGCTACCAACCAAGGGCCACCCTCCCTGCAGAATTAATTAGTGGAAAACTGAATCCCCTTGTTACATTCTGACCAGCAATGTCGGTTTTATCATTTTAAAATCAATGCCCTTTAACGTTTTAGCAGTAGTCACACATAAATATATACATGCATATGTATTTATCTACATTAGTAAACTTAGTTTTAAGTGTTTTGACTTCCAAATGTAGCATCATTTTTTGGTACATGTTTAACAAAGCATGAATAACCTGGATAATATTTTGAAAATACAAACAAAAATGGACCATTGCTTTTAAAAAAAAATATTTTTGTTGTTGTTGAAAGTATTGCATATGACCCCCTTTTTATTCACTAACCTCTTCTAGCCCACCCCCACCCCCTACCCCAGGCCCTCACAACCTTCTTGTCTGTGCCCATGGGTTATGCATATATGCAGACAAGTTCTTTGGTTGATCTCTTCCCAACCACCCCCGCCTTCTCTCTGAGATTCAGAACATTGCATTTTTAAACTTTATTTTTTCTAAGGCTTTTGTGGTATTGAGGACTTAGAAATCCAGGGCTTTTGTAGTCAACAAAGATGTTTTTGCATATAAGAAAACAAAAGATGAAACACAGAACAGGTGTTTACTTACGTTTTAAAAACTGTATTTTCGGGCTTTAGTAAAATAGAAATTCAAAGAATGGAAAGGCCATCAGGAGGATTTGAAGAGGGGGAATGGGAATGATGTGGAAGGCATTTCAAGATGGGCAAAGAGGGTATCGAGGCAGGAATGAGTCAGGGTGGTGGGCGGTGGGCAAGGCCGGGCTGTGGGCTTTGCTGCAAAGGATCAGTTGGCACCTGATTGCGTGCTTCATGTTGGAGAGTGGAGGGAGCTCCGAGGGAAGGTGTAAGAGGTAAGGTACAGTCTAGTAATGGATAAGTTCACTTTTTTTTTTTTACCGGGACCCCAAGGCCGAGAGAAGACAGAGTAGACATCAGGAGCAATGGAAGGAATTGCACCGAAACTCTACTTTGCAAGTAGATTTTGAAGAATTTAAAAATATGTTCACCTTTTTGGCTCTTAAGGTACCGATCTTCTGGAGTGAAGTCATATTTTCGGTTTAAAAGTAAGTTTCATGGTCAGATATGAAAGGCAGGTTTTCTCAGGAGGCATCACAGGACTAGCACTGGAGCCTGTGGTGCACTTGGGGGAAACCATGAAAAACTTCCACTCTGTAAGCATCTGACCTGAATTTTAGGACTGAATTTCCAAGTAGCAATCTGAAAATGAGGGTTCTATATTTTCCCTTTGCGTTTTGCCCAAGGCACTTGGCCTAAAGGCCATAATAAAGAGCGACTGAAAGTAGCTGAATAAGAAAGTAGGCCAGGTGCTTGGGAGATCTCAAACACATTTAGCACATATTATTAGGTAGATAGGTACATACATACATGCATACATACATGTAAATACAGATATACATATAAATACATATCAGACATAGGTTATAGGTTAATTCTCTTTAAATAGCAAGAGCTGACCTTTGAGTCTGGTGCTGATGAAACTATCTACTTAAACCAGTGATGGCGAACCTATGACACGCGTGTCAGAGGTGACACGCGAACTCATTTTTTTGGTTGATTTTTCTTTGTTAAATGGCATTTAAATATATAAAATAAATATCAAAAATATAAATCTTTGTTTTACTATGGTTGCAAATATCAAAAAATTTCTATATGTGACACGGCACCAGAGTTAAGTTAGGGTTTCTCAAAATGCTGGCATGCTGAGCTCAAAAGGTTTGCCATCACTGGCCTATGCACAGGGTCTTGGGTTCCATTCCAGGTCCAGGGCACATAATCTGGTTCGCTCCCTGCTCCTCCCCCTCGTATTTTTCTTTGTTAAATGGCATTTAAATATATAAAATAAATATCAAAAATATAAATCTTTGTTTTACTATGGTTGCAAATATCAAAAAATGTCTATATGTGACACGCACCAGAGTTAAGTTAGGGTTTTTCAAAATGCTGACATGCCGAGCTCAAAAGGTTCGCCATCACTGACTTAAACAATCACATTTCTAACGTGTTCTAACTGATGGGGGGAAAGGGGAGTAGGGAACGGAAGGAGGAAGAAAACCATGAGTGGCCTGCCGCCTTGTCCGTGTGACTGTGACTTACGGACAAGAGCCACCGCTGAGCTCACTCGGACAGCCTGCCCCACAGTACTAAGTCCATCCCATCAAAACGAACCTCAGCACAAATGCCACCTCAACTTCCAACTGCCCTTCTGATGTCACTGGATTCCGTGCTTCCTTGTCACCACCTCCCACGTTTTCCTCTGTTGCTAGGTACCCTGGGCAATCTTAGTATCCAGAGCTCGGGGGGCTCTTTCCCCTCGGGGCTCGAATACAGAGTCTTTGGTTCAAATGCCCAGTGCCCAGGCTAACCTTGGGGAGAAGCGCCGTCACCCTGGGCCTGTGAACCCCAGGCCCTTCCTCCAGATGTAAAGGCCACCCCCTCCGTGTAGCAGCCCGGTGTCCACACACCAGCAGCCCCCCAGGATGGGTAAGGACACAGATGTCCCCATTTTAAGGCCATAAACTGATGTGAACTGGTTATGACAAAGAGGAGTCTGGGATTTGTGGGTTTTGATTATGAAAAAGTCTCTTTAAGAATAAAAACCTTTAACGTGGTCACCCAAAGCTACACAATAGAAAACGTTTCATTTATCCTCCGTTTAATGTCTGCTCACTCCTTTATATTGAATTTCTCTAATGTAGACAACACACAGTTTGTTTTGAATTTTGATTTTTAAAATAGTGGCATGTGACAGTTACTGATTCTTTTACTATTTACATTATAAAATATGTGAATATATATTCGATGCAAATGAGTAAATCACTCATTTGTTCATCATAAAAAAATACTGATTTACTCAGGAATGAAATATGTAAGGCTGTTGAATTTAGTTACCTTGGTAACATCTGGAGAGAACTACTTTGTCTAAAAATATTTTCTCCTTTATTCATTTACTGTTTGTACCAAAATTATAAATACATGACTTTTATTAAAGACTTTCCTGATAAATAGTAATGTTTACCTTCCCTGAAAAATGAATAACTGGTACACTATTTATTAAATATTTATGATGATTTCAGATTAAAGGAACAAATATAGCATGTTTGAATTTTAACTACAATGGGTATTGGATTTGTTTCATGCTAATGTTAAGATTTTATTTTAAAATGTAATATTTCTTTAAGGTTATTCATTCTTTTTTTTAAAAAAAATATATTTTATTGATTTTTTACAGAGAGGAAGAGAGAGGGAGAGGGATACAGAGTTAGAAACATCAATGAGAGAGAAACATTGATTCAGCTGCCTCTTGCACGCCCCCTACTGGGGATGTGCCCGCAATCCAGGTACATGCCCTTGACCGGAATCGAACCTGGGACCCTTCAGTCCGCAGGCGGATGCTCTATCCGCTGAGCCAAACCGGTTAGGGCTCATTCTTTTACTATATTGATAACATTTCTTACATGGAATGTTTAGTAATTTTTAAAGGATTTTAGTACAAAATGTTAAATCACATTTTTCTTCATAAATTAAATAATTGGACATGTATAAGTCCATTATGTTTTTCTTTGGACTTCCTTGGAAAGGAATAACTTAACCCCAAATTACCTTTAATACTTTAGCCTAAGGATTTGACATAACATAAAAAATATGCACAAGTTTTCAAATTACTTATGTGTAATTATGTGTAAGTATATATATATTTCCCCAATTATTTGAAAAACCTTAGCTATTTCATTGTTAAAAGGATGTTTTTGATTTCTCAAACTAATAGTATGGAAAGTGCAATTTCACATTATTTATGACTAGTTTCCTAAATTCTCTTATGTATGTTTTCACTCCACATGAAGTCTTTTCTTGAGTGGGTACATAAAAAGAATAATTTAATAGAAGAATATTTGAACACATTTTAACTTTTCCTCAAAATACTTTTAGAATACTTGTTCTAAAAGAGCATTTTACTGAAATTAAACTCAGCGCTCTTGGTTTTCATGTTTTCCTGGAGCTAGAGACCTGGCTGCTCCTGGGCCTTGTCCGCCCACCGTCCGTCTCCTCCACTCTCCTTAGGGTTGTTCCGGTCCCTCCTTCTCTGCACGGCCCGCTGCTTTAGTCTGAGCTTCCCTGCAGCAATGCTGACTTGGGTGACTTACAGATCTCTTAACCAGTCTCCCCAACTTCCATTTTTGTTGCCTTCATCCCATTCTCATCAGAATCAGAGTAATCTCTTTAAAACATCATTTTCCACAATAAAGTCACTTCTACTGACTCTCAAGCTGCAGTCGAGCTCTCTGATACACAGCACTTCCCATCACCTCCTCCTCCTCCTCCTCCCTGCCTGGGTTTCTCTTTCTTTCCTTTCTCTTTCGTGCTCAGCCCTGCGTGTGCTTTTCTCTGTGACTGGAGACCCTCTCCTCCAACTGCTTCAGCTGGTGGGAAGGCTGCCGCCTCTGCTGGAGCTCAGTCATATGTCAGCGTCCTTGGGAAATGCTCTGTGATGTTTGGGATCATGGCTTGCTTTGGCTCATAGCCCTTTTTTGCTATGAGTTCTAGTTGCACATTTATTTTTCTGCCCCTTTTAATTGAGAACATGTTGAAGGCAGAATCTCTAGGGGCCAAGTATTTAACCCCTTTTAGGCCAAGGGTGGGCACTCAGCACAGATGAATAAATGATTAGACTTTACTGTTTCCATGAATTTAATTGATTAGAAGGCATTAACTATTTCATTGTACTCTACAAAAGTAACGCATACTTAAAAATATTCAGAAATCATCCTGACTGGTGTGATACAGTGGTTAGAGCATCAGGCCACACACCATAGGGTCGTGGGTTCGATTCCTGGTCAAGGGTATGTTACCTGGGTTGCAGGTTTGATCCCAGACCCAGCCCCAGCACGTGAGGGAGGCAACTAATCCATGTCTGTCTGTCTGTCTCTCTCTCTCTCTCTGCCTCCTTTTTTTCTCCCTCCCTTCCTCCCTCCCTCCCTTCTACTCTATCTAAAATCAATGGAAAATTATGCTCTTGTGAGGATTAAAAAATAAGTAAATAAATAAGTCAGAAATCAAACAAAAATAAAATTATTGAATATTATTACTCCTGCTCATATTTATATGGTTTCATCAGTAGCCTTTAACTAACAAAAACATTTAAATATATGTGTTCTTCATAATCCTTTAAAATTAATAGCAAATTATTATATATGAAAAGATGAAATTAAGATAAATAAAGGGTAATTGTTTTATGTAAACTTGTTTCTTGGTCTCAGTAAAGTATCATTAATATACCTTTTCTAAACAAGCTTATTTACTAGAGGCCCGGTGCACAGATTCATGCACTGGTGGGGTCCCTTGGCCTAGCCTGCGCCCTCTTGCAATCTGGGACCCCTCAGGTGATGTCAGACTGCTGGTTTCCGCCTGATCCCCGCAGGCCAGACTGAAGGACCCCACTGGTGCATAATTCCATGCACCGGGCCTCGAGTATGCATATAAGATCTTTGGTTAATCTCTTCCCGCCTCCCTCCTCCCCTCTTCCCTCTGAGCTTCATCAGTCTGATCCATGTTTCCATGCCTGTGCATTGAGCATCTGTCCTCTGGTGGTCAGTGTGCGTTATAGCTACCTGTCAAACAGTTGGATGGTCGAACAGTTGCTTAGGCTTTTCTATATATAGATTTTAAAGCCAGAAAAATTTTAATGCTGCTGCTCCACTTCTTTCCTATTTTGCTTTTATTCTATAGTTATCTTGTTTTTGTTATTGGAAAATGATATGTTATAGATAATAAGGAATATTAGAAAATCCAATGCCATATAGTTAAGAAGAAGTCAATACTAACATTTAGGATTGTATCTTTTCAGTCTTTTCCATCCATGTTTATGTGTTTGCTCTACAAAATTGGAATTGTATTGACCATGCTGTTTGTAACTAGATTTTTCCCTGGAATACTTTGACTCACAGTTTCCTATATCTTTAAAATGGAATGTTGAATTATTCCATAACATCCTAATCATTCCATGTGCCTTAAGCAAGTCTCCTTTTTCGGCAATTTATATCAAGTTTTTGCCATTGTAAACAACACTGGCATAAATGTCTTCTTACCTGCACAGAAGTACACACAGTGATTAAACTTCTTACGCTTAAAATCCTACAAGTGTAATGGCTGGAACGGCATTTTTGAGCCTTTCTAATGCTTTAGATGCATATTAAACGCCCACAAAGCTTGAATCAATATGTTCCCCATTAGCAGGATAGGCAGTGCTTTTATCAGAGCATTTTTACCAAATACGGATGTTCTCACGGGAAAGACAAAAGCTATTGGCAAAATAACTGACAATTATCTTATTCTCTTCATTTAAATTTACATTTTGGGGATTGTTTGAAATTAAACTGTTTTCTCTATTTTTTCTTTTTTCTTATTTTCACTTATTTTTGTGCCTAAATGTGCCTACTATATTAAAAGTAACAATGGAACTGTACAGACTTATTCTTAAAGATACATTACACATTGTATGTAAACTTAGCGCAATGCCAAGCACATAGTAGGAGCTCAGTGAATGCTAGTTGAAGTAGAAAATCATCTGTTTTCTTTCCAACAGATGATTCCGCTGCAGAGAGCTTTAATGGCAATGAGACTGTGGGGCAAAGTTCAACTGCTTCAGGGGGAACACACAGCAGGGAGATGGGCGACTCCAATGAGGATGGCAAAACTGTGCTGGAGCAGGACCAGCAGCCCCTGAACCTGAGCGACAGCCCCCTCTCAGCACAGCTCACTTCGGAATACAGACTAGACGACCCCAGCAGTGATGGGAAAAACAAGTACAAGCCTCTGCTAATTTCTGACCTCAAGATGGAACAGGAGGCGAGAGAAAATGGAAGCAAGGTAAGATCACATTACAATTTTCATGGACTTTTTAATTTGGCCCTGAAGGTCACAAAGAAATAACGAGATGAAGATTCTTGTAAAAAAAAAATCTAAAATTATTTTAAACAGGTCCCAATAATATATTACCAAGAAGCTTATAACCAGGGATACCATGTGTCCCTGTAATAGAAGCGGTGAATTTAAGGAATAACAGTGAGCAAAACGGATCATGTCGCGGGAAAAGTTGTGGTGTGCTTTTATATATGGAATTACTTGATTTAATGTTTCTCGTTTATATAATCTTTTATGGGTCTGGGTCTGGGAGTTTGTGGAGCTCTGATGTGAAAGTTAAGCTCTCAGAACACAATATTCAACTATAAAAAAAAATCACTATCTCGTTTCTCCAAGATTAGACAGGTGTATACAGCAATAAAGTTTCTGTTGAAGCCTCTAGTTTACTTTAGAGACCGGAGGACTTTGGTCAGTAATTTACTGCACATACAGAGGAGAATGTGTCAGTGTTCTAGATGAAACGTGCAGGTTAAACAAGTGCTCCAACAAGTATTGTATCATAAACTGTGCTGAACGGAGGAGCATTCTCTCTCGGTTTGTACTCTCTCTGGCGCACTGGGTTCCTGTGACGCCTGCTCAGGGGGTGAGCGCCCCTGCGCCGACATGGCTCACGGCCATGTGGGACCCCACACAATGGAGTAATGGACTGTAATGAGCTTGGATGCTGAGCTAACCTGGCTGCAACATGGAATGGAAATTCTGGACGCTGGCCTTGCTTTTGGCTCTAATGGAGCCCCAGGACTGGCTTAAGGAGCAGGGGCCTTTACAACCTGAGGAATGTAACTCCACACACACAAAGCCCTCTACCACATCTCATTCTCCTAGGGGGTCGTCTGAAAATGCTTATTTCAGCGGCACCCCAAGGACCTCGCTCCCACTGTGTCTGAGAGATCTGGCCCATTGACTCCTGCAACAAAACTAGACCAGCTTATATCACACACAAGAATAAACGACTTCAATGTTAGACTCAGAACCATAAAAATCCTAGAAGAAAATATAGGCAGTAAAATCAAGGACATTTCTTGCAGCAATGTTTTTTCCGCTATATCTCCTCAGGCAAGGGAAACAAACAAGCAAGCAAGCAAACAAATGGCACTACTACTTCAGACTGAAAAGCTTTTCACAGCAAAGGAAACTACCAACAAAATGAAAAGACAACCCACTGAATGGGAGAACATATTTGCCAATGACACATCTGATGAGGGTTAATACCCAGAATTTATAAAGAACTTATAAAACTCAACACAAACACACACACAACCCAATTAAAAAATGGGCAAAGGACCTGAATAGACACTTCTCCAAAGAGGACATACAGATGGCCAGTAGACATATGAAAAGATGCTCAACATCACTGATCACCAGAGAAATGCAAATTAAAACCACAATGTGATACCATCTCACAACTAGATTCTTTATATTAGAATAAGTTACAATGTTCCTGACCTATTTATTTTTTTAAATTGAGCTTATATTACTACAGTTTGAAATATCACATGCTGGTGACTTGGTTCTATGATTTTTAAGGTGTACTTTTACAAACACGAGGACTTTTATGGAGTATACATTTTGACCTCATTCCCCCGACCCTAAGGTAGAGTTGTAGAACATGCCTTTTTACTAGTACATAGATCCCCTAAAAGCAAAATGTCTTCATCTGGATTAATTCCTGATTTTGCTGAGGCGTGATGCTTTCTAAAATGGCTCTATTTAATCTGCCTTCTTGCCTGAGGATGTGTTGTTTTATCCTCTTTTAAGGAAGTCACCAGACATCATCAGATACTTTAGCACTTCCACCTCAGGAGGCTGCTGTGCCTTTTGCTGTGGTAAATGCACAAGGACCCTCCTCAGTGGTTTAAAGCCCAGTCGCACAATCAGGAGTGATTTTATATTCACTAACAGGGTCTGCGTCTGTGTGTGACATTTTATAGAACAAAATAACCCTTAAGTTTCCTTGCCAGCCACATAATCCTGTCTCCATAAAACTTATATAATCATGAACTGTCCTCTGTACACCATGAATCTGTTGTTTAAAAAATATCACCCCGTGGTTTGCTCTTTTCTTTATCCCCCTGCTTGTGATTACCACATGAACTCTGCTCATTGAAACACATTCTCGCACTCATTGGACAGAATGAAGTTACTTTTGCTCTCCTAGTAAAATAGAGCTATACACAAGCACAGATTGTTTGGGCTGCTTGTAAGGAATGAGAAAGGGACCTGGGGAGGAAGTACCCGCCAGGAACTGAAAGTTGAATGGTTTGGTAAAGGAAAAACATCTCCCACAGCTGACTGGGAAGGGGCCAGAGAGGCAGGAGAAAAATCAGAAGGGTATAGTGTATGGAAGCTCAGTAACTTCCACTTTCAAGAATGAGGGCGTGGTCAGCTCTGGTGGACAATGCTGAGATATCAGATAAGATGAAGAGAGAAAAGAGTTGAACTGTGAGGCCTTGCATGGTAGCACATTGGGAGCAGAATCCAGAGAGACTCTAGTCATTCCTCCAAAGGGGACAAATTAAATACCTGTCACCTTTGCACCAATGAAGCAGTCAGCAGGGGCAACTGAAAGAGGGCAGACTTTATTCATGAGGCTCTTAGATAAGTAGTTTTGGTAAAGAAGGCACATATACATAGAGACGTTTCTTAATGAAATTATAGACAAATACAGATTCCTGTGTTAAGATACTGAGAGTTCAAAGTAAGGAAATGCTATTTCTATTGAGGAACTAAAGAGGGCTGAGGGCCTAGAGGAAGTGAGTCTCAAACTTTGAAGGAAATAATTTCTTTATAAGATGACCATTTTTTTTTCCAAAAGGGGTCTCCTGTTTTCACTGTGAAGGGCCTGGAATGCAGACAGGGAAGATGCGTTGACTTCATAGGGTTGGGAAGCATTGTCCGTTCAGAACTAGGTGTGACTTCATGCAAGGGATTCCTGCATGCAAGGCACTGTTGTGGGGAGCGAAAACATAGACATGAACAAAGCAGGGTCCCTGTCCCTCAAAAACTCAGAGCCCAGCAGGAAAGAGAGGCAAACTTGTGATTATAATCTAATTCCATAAGTAAAATGATGGGCATATGGCAGGGGGAAGAGAAAACAAATGTGGGGCACCCATCGGACTACGGTGATTCCTAGGGAAGACTTTATAGAGACTTCTGCTTGGCGTGGAGATGTGTAGGGAATTTAGCGTGGCCACAGCAGAGAGTATGTATGGAGGGATGGGGTATAAGGAGGCTCCATCAACAAAGGCTTTGTGGACCAGTTTAAGGACTCTGCACTGTATTCAGCAGTAGAGTTTAGCATGGTAAGGTTGTGGTCAGCTTGGAATTCTAGAATTTTCTGGCAACATTATAGTGGATGAATAGGATAGGGACCAGGGGGGGAAAAAAGATGGAAACTGGTTAGAGAGCTATTGTGGCAATTCAGAAAGAAAAGAATGCAGAGATGTTGTTCCTTCTGTTCTTTTGAAATTGTATTTGTAGGGCCACTCTATAGAGTTCCATAGGTTGTATATTGCCAAACTCCTGGAAATGTCTTTCACATATGAATAGTCTCTTTACCTCTGTACATCCCATTAAGATGCCAATTCTATGAGTATAAACATGATGTCTACCTTGCTTATTACTGTATGACTAGCACCTGACTTAATATCTGGTACATAGTAGTTTCTCAAATATTTTGAAGAAATAAAGTTATACTAAATGTGGTAAATGAAGCAGAGAACATTCTAGAACGACTCCATTATTTGGGGCTGGTTGCCTGAGTGGATATGATTCCATTCCCCAAGATTCGGGATGAGGAACAGTTGAAGAAGCAGTTTTGACATGTAAAGTGTATGGTTCCCAGGCAGTGTCTCTTGGATAGGTTTAACAGGCATAGGGGAGCATGTGTCAGTGCCAAAAACACATCAGTTGGAGAGAGAAACATTAGGAAGATCTGAGAGCAGCCGTGCTGACTGAAGCTTATGTAGTTGATAGGATTACCTCAGAAAAGCAAAGACTGAGAAGAGAGTGAAAATGTATCATCCTGCAGAAGAATAACCCACAGGAGCAAGTAGCTTAAAGGCAGTTTGTGGAGGAAAAAGAACTGAAAAGGGAAGTGAAGGCAACCAAATAAGAAAGGGAGGTAGTTTAGAAGCAAACACACAGGGCATTCCAAAACAGTGGTAAGTGGTTAAGTGGAGTAACCCGTAGGTGAAGTGATCCAGGTCTTAACTTGGACAGTGGTTAGGAGAGTTAATGCTAAGAGTCGGATTCAAAACACATGGCAGATGAAAAATTAGTCTAATTGGTGGGAAACTGGATTGGGGTAAGAGCTCGGAATCATGTTAATGTGAAGAAGACAATGTCTGGAACTTTTTTTTTAGGGATTCTTCTTGCAATCCGAATCCATATGCTGAGTCCTTTAGGGCTCCTGGCTTTCCTGTCTTACCCCAAGGCTCTCAGGTGAACTTTACGCTGAAGGTTTAACACTTATCTGTTCAGTCATTGCTACCTTTTGTAGTTCTCAGGATTGTCCCGTCAGTTCTGTGCCAATTTATAAAGTGACCCCACGATGAACTTCCAGCATTTTTCAGGCTCGTCTCTACTCTACCTTGGAGGGCTATGAAAGCTTAATTACATAGTATCTCTGAGAAGCTTAGATTGTTGCAAGTTTGATATTGATTTATTTAACAATTTTATTATGAATAATATCAAACAAAACTGATTATAAAACCTTTGAAAAACTAAACAATGACTAGGAATTCTTAAAAAGAATAGCTGTGCAGGACTCTGCCTTTGACTGATTTGCTTATTACTATGCAAATCAACTCACTAGACTAGCAGGGAATCATATTAACCAATCTAAAGAATAAATATATTGCATTGAGACTTTAGGTGACATTTATTTTCTACACAATTTTAGAGGACAACTAGTAACATTAGAGCTCAGAAGAAAAGCAGAAATGTTGATTAAATCTTGAAAAGTAAGTCTCATGAGGAAGTGTTAAGGAATTAATTATGTGGAAGAAAGAAAGGTTAAGGATATACAAACCCAGATGTAAATATGTTTTAAATTATTATAAGTGAGAATAAAAACAAAACTAAAACACTAAAGGAGGAAATATATAACTTTAAAACACTATTAGTGTTCCCCCCCTTTTTTTAAATCCTCACTTGAGAATATTTTTCCATTGGTTTTTAGAGAGAGTGTGTGGGAGTGAGAGAGACAGAGAGAGAGAGAAGCATCAATTGGTTGCCTTCCCCACGCCCCGACCAGGGCCAGGGATGGAGCCCAACCAAGGTGCATGCCCTTGACTGAATCGAACCCGGATCCTTCAGTCCATGGGCCAAGGCTCTATTCACTGAGCAAGACTGGCAAGGGCATATTTTTCGTTTTCTTTTCTTCTTTTAATATTTGTGACCCAACTTCATTTTACTTAATATGGTAAAATATTCTGAATCAGTCTCCCAAAAGAATAATGTTTCAAGTGATAACTATGGTGGGAAGGTGATTAATGTTGGAGGGTTAATGTGTCACTGTGGTTACAACATACTTGGTTTTTGGCTCAGTTCCTAAGACCCTTTGATCTTCACTTTATTTAAATAATATTTCCTCAATGTGGTCCATGTGACATATAATCAATTAATCTTTCCTTTAAATTTTTACCAAAGTGGATATTACCATTCAAATTAAAGTATGTAGAATATTTATCATAATTACCATTAATAATTGCTATGTGATTTTATGTAGCTATGATGAACAGAAGTGCATTTTTTAGAATACCTCTTTGAAATATTTAGGTGTGATGAGATTGCCTTTTAAAACAAGATAAATGGATTCACTTTTGGAATAGTGTCTTGTTGATCTTGGTTATGTGAATACTCCAGCTCATTATCATTTCAATTTGATGATTTTCAATGCTTGACTTTTTGGTGTTATATAGAGATTTTGGCTTAGACGTTTTTCTGGGTAGAAGCAACAGTGCCAGTACATATTAAACAAGCGTGCCTATCCTGGGTGCTAGAGCAAAAGGGAAAAAAACGGTCTCTGTCATTAAAAACCTTATATTTTGCCCTGTCAGTGTTGCTTAGCTGGTGTGGCACTGAATGGTCTCAGGTTTGAGTCTCGGTCAAGGACATGTACCTGGGCTGCAGGTGCAATCCTGGCCCAGGGCACATGCAGGAGGGAACCAGTACATATGCCTCTCTCACATCAGTGTTTCTCTCTTTCCCCCTCCCTCCCTTTCACTCTCTCTAACATTCAATGGGAAAAATATCATCGAGTGAGGATTAACAACAACAACAAAAGAACCTATAGACGCATAAGTAAATAAGTGTATTATAATACAGAAATTAATTTGTATGTGGGATTCCCCTCTAGGCCTACTAACCATGCCTTGGAAAGTTCCTGATTTAATTATTTGAAATGTTTTATTTCTTGATTTTCAGAGAGAAAGGAGGGGAGAGTGATGGTGAGAGAAACTTAAATTTGTTGTTCCGCTTATTTGTGCTTTCATTGTTGATGCTTATATGTGCCCTGGCCCAGGATGGGCCTCGCATATTGGGACGACACTAGAACCTTGGCGTATTGGGACGACACTGGAACCAACTGAGCTCCCCTACCAGGGCCCATTTAATATTTAATGTTTAAGTAGGAGGCGGCCATTTGGCAAAAGGGAATTCTCCATAAAGAGAGCATTCAGGTAGAACCTGTCAGCATTGAGGCTGGTAGTGGTAAGAGATAAGTCTGGAGAGTTGGTCTAGGGCAGTGGTCGGCAAACTGTGGCTCGCGAGCCACATGCAGCTCTTTGGCCCCTTGAGTGTGGCTCTGTGCGATTGAAACTTTGTGGCCACACTCAAGGGGCCAAAGAGCCGCATGTGGCTCTCGAGCCGCAGTTTGCCAACCACTGGTCTAGGGGGCCGGACTAGGGTAGGCTGTGAACGAATGCCTTTTAAAATGTGAACTTGGCAGTTGAGAGGGATAAAGTTTAGGATGTAGGAGAGGAAACTAGCATGGTCAGATTGTGTGTTGGGGTCGATCATTGTGGCATTTGGCATCTTTGATACAAGATGGCTTTAAGCGGCATAAAAGGGAGGAGGAGGCTGGGGACAGAGGCCAGGGTCCTAGCTTTGTGAGGTGGTAGTGGGGACAGAAATCCGGGCCTAGCTTTAAAATATGGGAGAACGTCCCATGCGCAGAATGGGGAGTCGGTAAGCGATGGAGGGTGTGAAGGAAACTAACAGCCAGAGGACACAGGATCTGTCAGTTCTCATATTGCATGTCAGCTGTAATAACAATGAACCCTTGTACGATGCTTTCATATTTTGAACTCAAACCAACTCAGTGTGGTAAGGAGAGCAAGTGTAATTACCAGCCTCATTTAAACATAAGGACATCAAATCCAGGGCATTATAGGTAGTAATTTAAGTGACAGCAATTAAACAGGTTGTTAAGTAATCGAACCTGGTATGGAACCGGGGTCTGACTCCGTAGCTCCTGCGCGGTTCCCTATCCCCCCACTGCTGAAGGTCTGCAAACCCGTCATCTCTAAGGCCAGACGGTAACTAAGCCCTGCGAGCTATCAAGAGAGGCAGAGTTCTCAGGGGTCCAGGACAATTAGTGGATAGTTCCTTGATCAGTGGCAAATACTTGCATTGACACTTCTTAGACAAGTATTTGTTTTGCTCGAATAATTGGTATTACCCCAGGACTTACTGAAACACATCAGTTTTGACTCAAATTTTAGAAAAGAGAGAAAAAAAAACCCCAAACAAATTAAAAAAACCCACAAAAACAAACAAACAAGAGGAGACAGAGAGCTATATATTCCAACTTGTCTTAATATAATAATTTAAAAAATATGAAATATTTGATGAGTCTTAATGTATATTCCTAAAGGCCTTGCTGTTTACATTTTTAAAGTGTATTTTTGAAATGGAGACCTTGAGTTTAGCGGGGGAGGGGGAGGTTGGGGTTAAGAAGAAATCTTGGATGATGGAGTGAAAAATAATGAGGTCCTAAACTTGGCGCCCAAAATAATAATGGAAGTTAGTAAAAGGTAAGCTTTGTCGCCAGGCACTATTCTAAGAACTAATTTTTGTAATCTTTATAATAACCCCACGGAAATAGGTTCAGTGATTATTCCCATTGTTACGAATGGGAAAGCTAAGACCCACAGGCATTACCAAATGGCTACACTAAGAATGTCTAGAATGTGGATTTCTGGAATTGCGCCATTATTTGAGCCACTACAATGTAGTTTGAGATCACAGGGTAGGGCCTGACAATGAGCAGCAGCAAATTCGACTTGATGCCGAGACCCCCCAGCTGCTCTTTTATGGCTCATAGTTATTTGCTGACCGAAAAGCCACACTTAGCCCTAGCCGGTTTGGTTCAGTGGATAGAGCGTCAGCCTGCAGACTGATGGGGCCCAGGTTCAATTCTAGTCAAGGGCACATGCCCAGGTTGTGGGCTCGATCTCCAGCAGGAGGCAGCCCATCAGTGATTCTCTCTCATTGTTGATATTTCTATCTCTCTCTCCCGCTCCCTTTCTCTTTGAAATCAATACAAATGTATTTTTTAAAAAACCACACTTATTAGTTCTGTGACTTTGATCAAGTCTTGAACTTTTAAGCCTAAATACCTCAACAATAAAATAGGGATAATAGCACTTCCCTATAGGAAATCGTGAAGGTTAAATAAGACTGTGTGCATTTTTCATATAAACACATAACAAACGGAATGGTGGTGGTGGTGGTGGTGGTTATTGGCTCCAGAATTTGGGGCTTAGTTGAATCTTGCAAAATTGTTCTCAATTTATAAATATATATATTAATAGCCTACAAGTCACTTAATGAGACTGGCAGTTTGAAGAAGCAGATTAATTCATTTCAACTAGTAAATACTACTTTCCTTTTCTTCCTTCCTTTGCCCCCTTTTCCTTCCTATTTTCTTATACTTATACCTGTTTCCCATGAATCTGGGTGTAATTCATTCCCAGATGCATTTTATAGGCATTTTTTCTAGGACCTATTTCTGTAAATGTATAACATGTACTCATAGAAATAAATCCTAGGATACCTTGCAATTTCTGCTCGTTAAAATCTTTGCTTATCCCGTTGGAATCCATCCAATTCAAATGCCACTTCCTTCATGACACCCATCTGGTCACCTCAGCCAGGGGGACGAGTCGTGAGGAATGCGGACAATGTGGCGGGTGATGGATGATGAGTGATAGGTTATAAGGGTGGTGGTTGTACGGTCACACACTAACGTGGTTTAGATGCATGAAGCTTGCTCCCTATAAAATGTTTGCTAAAGGAAACATAGGCAGCAATGTGCGAATACATCATTTTTATCTTATCCCACCCACTTTCTCATACCAGCAGTTTCCTCAAATTGTTTGGCTTCCCCAAACTCCCCACTATGCACTTGACTGGGACCTTAATCTGGAATATGACCGTGCCCTAATACAGTTCAAATGTATATGTTCTTATCTCTCTGGGCCAGAGATTCTCCTTTGAAAATGTTACCATAAACAATGACTCAATTGAATCTGACACTGGAAACACAAACAACAAAATCAATAATCAACAAATGGGACTATATGGAACTCAAAGCTTCTGCACAGCAAGAGAAACACTCAGAATGAAAAGGTTATCTACAGAAGGGGAGAAAATGTTTAGAAGTCAGATATTGGATAAAGGATTAGTATCCAAAACATATAAAGGGCTTATAAAACTCAATAATAACAAAGCTATTTAAAAAAGGGGAGAGGAACTAAATAGACAACCCCCCACCCCCAAAAAAGTCATCTAAATGGCCAACAGGTACATAAAAAAGATATTCAAAATTAGTAATCATCAGGGTAATGTGAATCAAAACCATAATGAGATACAACCTCAAACCTGTTAGAATACCTAGCATCAGAAAGACACAAGATAAGTGTGGGCAAGTATGTGGATCAAGGGGAACCCTCTGTTAGTGGGAATGCAAATTGGTTCAGCCACTATGGAAAACAATATGGAGGTTTCTCGAAAAATGAGAAATAGAGCTATATGATCCAGCAGTCCCACTTTTGGGTATGTATCCCAAGGATATGAAAACCATATCAAAAAGGAATATGCACTCTTTCACAATAGTCAAGATATGGAAACAACCTACGTGCCTATCAATGGAGGAATGGATAAATCGGTGCTGTTTACACTGTACACATACAATGGAATGTTACTCAGCCACGAGAAAAGACATCTTGCCATTTGCGACAACATGAATGGACCATGAGGACATTATGCTAAGTGAGACAAGTTAGACAGAGAAAGACACATAGTGTCTCATAAAACCAGAGCAAAATGACGGTTACCAAGCAATGAGATGGGTGAGAGAGACAGACGTTGAGGATAGAACTTCAATGAGTAGTAAATAAGTTCTAGTACAATGAATATAGACAAGACTGCATTATAATAATCAAACTTGCTAACAGACTAGATCTCAATTATTCCAATCACTAAAAAATGATAATTATGTGATATTATGGAGGTGCTAATTATCGCAACAATGGCAGTCATATTGCACTCTATAACTATCAAATTAACTCACATACACCTTAAGTTTACAGTATGTTATATGCCAAATATATTTTAATTAAAAAAAGTGACTAAAATAAAGTGAATTTCCATTATGATGATGGAGGAGGATAGAGTCATAGCAGGCTGGCAAAGGAGACATTTGGGGTTTATGAGGACTTTATTGTGATTCTCAAATGTGAACATTTAATATAAAGAAAACTAAGTGACTTTTTATCAGTTTCACTTTGATGCTTAAGACAAATTTTTTTGAGACTTAATTTTTTAGAGCAGTTTTAAGTTCACAGCAAAATTAGGCGGGAGGAATAGAGATTTCCCATAGTCCCCCGCCTCCCTCCCCCATTACCAATACCCCCACCAGGGTAGTGCATTTGTTACAGTAGGTGAGCCTCTATGGATACATCATAATTTCCTAAAGTCCACAGTTTGCCTGAGGATTGTATATTCTATGGATTCAGACAAATATATAGACATATGTTCATCATTATGGTCAAGCAGTGTGTCTTCACTGTCCTGCTTAAGACAAAGTTTAAAAACCAAAATTAACCTGTGATGTTTATTTCTATATTTTAATTAATAAAACCATTATTCCTGGTGTTAGCCTTCTCATCAGAGATGCCTCTATAGCGCTGAAATAATTCAACAAAACCAGTAGTATTTGGGGAGCACATCCCTGGGTCACAATTGTCCAGGTCGTCAAATACCCCTCAGTTCTGCTGCAGGTAGGGTGCCCTCCTAGGGGCTGTGGGGCTATAGAATTATTTCTGAAGGAGCCACCACATAACCAAATATTAAAGATAAAAATATATGAATGTCAATCTTTATGTGAAAAATGTTCTGTGAAAACACAAAGTAGGGAATTGAAGAAAGTTCATGGAGGATTCAAAGAATAAAGGTTTATGATGAGATAAATTCAAGGAGGGAAAATACAGAGGAGAATAAAGTCACAAACATAAGAAGGCACCAGAATGATCTGGGAGCAAAAGGGTTTGGATGGATGAAGCGGTGCCTAAAAGCGAGTTGGGGGACTTTTTCCAGGCCCAGGTCTGGTGTGCTACTTGGTTGGTGTCCCTGAGTGTGGGGGACCGTGCAAGGATCTGAGCAGGAGAGGGATGCAGTGGGCCTGCACCTGGGGCAGGAGGATGGAGGCCTCAGCCCTACATGGAATGGTGGGAGGGTGCTAGTGAAGGAGGCGGAGAGAGCTTTTCCCTGGGGCAGCTATGAGGGCCTTTGCCAGGGCAGAGCAGTGCCAACCTGTTTTGAGATTATGACGTTTCGGGTACTAGAGGATCAGTTAGGGATGCCTGGCTGGCAAGTGAGGAGAAAGACTGGGGAGGAGACCAGTAGGGGTCATCCTCAGAGTGTCAACAGGCCGCCAAACAGGAAGCTGCCAGACAACAGACCCAAGCCAGAAAACAGAACACCTGTCCCAGCGCAAAGAAAGGGAGGTAGGTGGTGGGTCATTTTGAAGGATGGATCACTTTAACAGGTAGGGAGAAGGAAGAGTGAAAGGAGCCATTGACTGGATTGACTTGCATGATACATACCAATGTCTGAATCATCTTGGTTAATTGTCACCTGGTGATGGTTCTCCCCTAGTTGAAGATAGTCTCCCATGAGAGTAGGGTCTTGAGTTTCACTTGGTGACTATACCTCCAGCCCTCAGAACAGCACCTGGTACATAATAAGTGCTCAGTAAATATTTGGTAAACAAAATAACTCATTTACATTCTGCCATGTTATAGTGAGTGAGAATAAGAGGCTAAAGGGTTGTGCTGATCTTATTGGACATTGTACATGACATATTGTACATCAAACTCATGCCACAGCTATAGTGAGGTGTTGACAAGGAAGTACCCTGACATAACTATGATACTTATTTTTATCAAACACTTCTATGGTGCTTCAATAGGCTAGGAATTGTTCCAACTTTACTAATATTAACTCATTAATTATTAATGATAAATTATTATACTGCCTTAGTAGTTCTCCAAGGAGTTTGCTTGGGGTTTTATAGAGGCTCAGTGCACGAATTTGTGCACGGGTGAGGTCCCTCTGCCTGGCCAGTGATGGGGTCCAATCGGTGTGTGGGGGGGGCGGGGGGAGTGTCGGCTGGCCGGAGGCCTGAGGCCTGAGGGAGGGACTGGGGGAAGTTGGCTATGGGAGCGCACCGACCACCAGGGGGCAGCTCCTGCATTGAGCATCTGCCCCCTGGTGGTCAGTGCGCATCATAGCAACCAGTCGTTCAGTCATTTGGTCATTCGGTCACTTAGCCTTTTATATATATAGACTAGAGGCCCCATGCATGAAGATTCATGCAAGAAAGGCCTTCTGTCCCCTGGCTGCTGGCACCGGCTTCCCTCCAGCACCCAGGACCCAGGCCTTCACTCAGGCCACCGCCTTCAGCCTTCGCTCCAGGCCAGATCCGCCTTCCATCTTCGCTCCGGCCCTGCCACCCTCCTGTAGCTCCCTCCACCCCCTGCCCTCTCCCCCATAGCAAGTGTCCCGCCCCACCCAGGCCGCTCCGTGGGTACTGCCCAGAGGCACGGAGCAGCCGGGGAGGGGCGGAACACCTGTGTCCCGGCCCAGCCACTGCCATCTTTGTTGCGCCAATTTGCACATTCCCTTCTTATTGGCTGAGGGCGCCGCCATCTTTGTCGCAAAGTGATGGTCAATTTGCATATTTCGTCTTTATTAGATAGGATGGCTTCAGCAATGGAAAAATGCTGAGCATAAGAATGTCATTTACCATCTGTGACTCTACATAAACTAAATATTATGAGTTTAAGTGAATTATCTTAGGAGCTCTTTGCTGGGCCAGGCACTATTTATGAAAACACATCCTTTTTGTCTGATGCCATATACAAACTATTTAAAGCCCTATTAATAGATGCTGTAAAGTTATTTCTATATTGGTTTGGCTTCTAGCAAACTATCTCCATTGTTTTGTTTAAAGATGCTGTGTGTGATGAATTTCTAGTGTTTTTTCCTACCCAGCTGCTTCATAATTATTAACAGATGCCATCCTTCATCACACTACGCAAATCCCTTTCATGTCAGTAATCCGTTTATGCTTTAGGCCTGGATTCAGGATGACTTTTGCCATTGATTTTAAACATCTAACTTTAAATACTTCTGATGGAATTTCACAAATTAGATTCGATGCCATTGTCCACAGAAAGGGGAGATGGTGTATGTAGTGTAGGGATTTTCAAAGTAGTATTTTTCTTTAGCCTGTGACAGCATTCTGCTGTATAAAATGTATATCCAGTGTGGTGTAGGTGTCTCCTGTTCCTTTCCCCTAGCATGTATGTGTAGCTGCCTTGGTTGGAGGTGGGTGTGACTCTGAGTAATTAATCTTACCCACTCTTCAGCTGAGTCATAGTCTACAGCATCCACACTGGTGGTTCCTTGTGGCCCCAAATCCAATAGTTATCATTTGGTGGGTGCTTCTTGCACTTCAGTAGTGCACAACGAGTCTCACACACATGACTGCCATGACTATGAAAGAGGGCTGCCCCCTGCCGGTTCCTAACCCCACCCGTCTCGCCTTCAGTGAGCAAGGCTACACTATCTGGGCCATTTCCTGGGATGAGTTCTCTTTCCCCAAAGAAATAATCAAGACTCAAGTATCTTCTCATGCTTGAACATTTTATACTTCTGTCATCCTTTGCTTGTTTTTCCTTCTTTATTTTCTTTTTTAATTGAACTTATTGGGGTGACATTGGTTTGCAAAACCATACAGGTATCAAGGGTACAACTCAACAAAACATAATCTGCACACTGCATCGTGCACCCCTCACCAAAGCAAAGTCTCTTTCCATCCCTAACCCTTCCCCCGCTTTGCTCACCTCCACCTACCCCAACCCCTTTCCCTCTTCTGTCATCCCTTGAAACTCTGAGGCTCTCCACCTCCATGTGGTTTCTTGGGCAATCCAAAGGAGGAGAGAGGAGAGGTCTAGTAGTACCAGGGTGGGATAGGGGAGGTGGGAAAAATAATATTGACAATATCCACTTTCCTGGCTAAGGGTATACTGTGCATCTCTTCTTAACTGTCTGATCAGTGACGTCATGTGAGTAGCTTGACATTGGCCATAATAGGAGTATTCACACTACAGAAACCTGCAAGTGCTATCTATTGTGTTTCTGTTCCCACCCCCTCCCCCCTCCCCCGTTGGTTGTTAGACTTCTACCAGCACTCCTTTGAATATATGTATTTTATTTAGTGTTTTGCTGCTGATGATGGGGAAAAATATAAGAAAACCAAAGCTTCTATTTTGCTTTCGTTTATTCCTTTGTCAGTGTTCCTCCGTTATGTAGATCCAAGTCTCCAAACTATATTATTTGCTCCTTTGTCAAGAATTTCTTTTAGCATTTCTTGCAAAGCAGGTTTGCCACAATAATTCCCCTCAGTTTTTGTTTGTCTGAGAAAATCTTTATTTCTCCTTCACTTCTGAGGGATAATTTTCAAGGTACAGAATTTGGGTTGGTGTGTTTTCTTTCTCTCAACACTTTAATTTATATTTCACTCCACTCTATTCTTGCCTGCGTGGTTTCTGAGGAGTTGGATGTCATCCTTACCTTTGTTCCTATATATAGGTAAGGTGTTTTATTCCTCTGGTTTCTTTATCTTGGGTTTTCTGTAATTTGAAAATGATATACCCGTGTGTAGGTTTTTGGAGGCATGTATCCTGCGTGGTGTTCTTGGAGCTTTGTGGATCTGCAGTTTAATGTCTGACATTGATTTGGGGAAATTCTTAGTCATTGTTTTAAATATTTCTTCTTTTCCTTTATTTTTTATTTGAAAAAAATGTGTATGTTATACCTTTTGTAGTTTTCCCATAGTCCTTAGATATCCTGGGTTTGTTTATTTTTTTTTGCTTATTTTGTGTTTTTCTTTTGGTCATTGTTCTCTTTGCTTTTCTGCTTTTGAGGAGTCTACCGATATGTCCTTTAGCGTAGAGCAGTGGTCGGCAAACTCATTGGTCAACAGAGCCAAATATCAACAGTACGATTGAAATTTCTTTTGAGAGCCAAATTTTTTAAACTTAAACTATATTGGTAGGGACATTGTTATTAACTTAATTAGGGTACTCCTAAGGCTTAGGAAGAGCCACACTCAAGGGGCCAAAAAGCCGCATGTGGCTCTCGAGCCACAGTTTGCCGACCACGGGCCTAGAGATTTCGTTTTCCTCAGCTGTGTCCAATCTACTGTAAGCCTCTCAAAGGCTGTTTTTATTTCTGTTACAGCTTTTTTCCTAGCACTTCTTTTTGTTTTGTTTATTTCATCAGGACTTGTGTCCCTCTCTTCAGTGTCCGTCCCTTCTTGCATTAGTGGTCATTAGTGAGAGTTTATTGTGCACACACCAAAAAGAGAGTTTGTGACCTCGGGACACTCAAATGGAATGAGGCTCAGGGGTATATTATTATAAAGCAGTTATTTGGGGAGAAGGCAGTGACTGACTGTTCTTCACAGACATTGGTTATAACACTAGAATTTTCTTAAATGACAGGGAATTGGTTAGTGGCTACCTGATATCAATTTTGGAAAATAAAAGTTTTGCTTATGGCTCCTTCCATCACCTTGTATCCCCCCTAAGCCCTCTTCTACCCACTTTCCCTCTGGTAATCTCCGTACTGTTGTCTGTGTCTATGAGGTTGTGTTTTTTTTTCTTTGTTGTTTTTTCCTTTGCGCTTAATCCCTTCACCTTTAAGGATTAAGGATTAATTTTTCTTTAGAATGTTAAGTAACAGTCGATAATTTGTAGATATTTTAATCCTTATTAAAGTCATTGTAAAATCGATATCCTTTTGTTGTAACAACGTATTGCAGATCAGCCCATCAAACGGCTTAGCTTTTACTTTCTAAATAAAAATGCTCGATGTCGTTACACAGTTCACCAGCATATTACAGAGTGCTCTCAGTCTGTAAACTAGGAACTTGGGGGTGGGGATTATTTCAGAGCGGTAAGACCCATTTTAGTCGCTGACACAGGATAGTAATTGAATTACTGGTGGTCCCTGAGGTCCGAAAGATTGGCGACCGCTGAATACAGTTTCCTTTTAAACCTCTCTTATAACAGGAAGAGTCACACAGGATAAACTGGGCCTAGTGTTGTTTCATTGCAGGAGGAGTATGTCTTTATTTAAACCTATAAGGAATCTATACAATAGAGATAATAAACTTAGTGGTTAATTCCGAATTTCAAACTTAATTTTCATTTTACAAATGGTTGTTTTCATAAAATATTAAGTACCTGATTTAGTTCTTTGCTGTTTGGATTTCCCTGTTTCATGTAAATTGACTTTATTTATACATTGGTTAACAGCTCCTCCCTGTTGTAAAAGAAAACTATTATTTGTTATTCAGAAGTTATTAAAAGGTGCATTAATATACATTAAATCAATAGATGAAATAGCTTTACTGTTTTCAATAAATATCCCTTTCAAACTAAGAAGTATAAGGGAATATAACGTAGTTTGTACTATGAAGATTTATAGCCCCATATTAGAAAGATATTTCATATCAGGCACACTTATTTTTTATTGGTTTTATTATGTTTTGGCTTGAGAATAAAGTAGTGAAACGTGGTTGATTTGATCAAAGCTCATATCCAATCCCAGTGATTATTTATCTACACATCTATGTCCAGTTTCTTTATCTGTAAAAATCCAAGTGGGGAAAGCCATTGGCTCCGTGGGCTTTGGTCTGTGGTGAGGAGGCAGTCCCCTCCGAGGGAGCAAGGAGGTCGGGAGTTGGTCTGCATTTAAATCTCTCTCTGTGTATTTCATACCTTCCCCAGCATACACCAAGATAGATGACGGTTAGAATTTTACCTAAAATCTGTTGAACGTCAGCCTTTGCTGCAAAACTACAATGATTGATTGCATTTTATTTCACCCAGTATTATGTTATTTATTTTGTTACTCCATAATAAAAAATATATTAAGGAAGACTAAGATATGAGGAATTTTCAGTATTGGTCTAGAGCAGTGGTCGGCAAACTACGGCTCCCGAGCCACATGTGGCTCTCTGGCCCCTTGAGTGTGGCCACGAAGTTTCAATCGCACTGTACGTGCGCGCCCACACATGGTATTTTGTGGAAGAGCCACACTCAAGGGGCCTCAGTTTGCCGACCACTGGTCTAGAGCAGTGGTTCTCAACCTTGGCTGCACATTAGAATCACCTGGGAATCTTTTTAAAATCCTGATTTCTGGGCCTCATCCTCCAGAAATTCTGTTTCTTTGTTATGGGGTGAGGTCACAACATTAGTAACAAAGAAACAGAATTTCCGGAGGATGAGGCCCAGAAATCAGGATTTTAAAAAGATTCCCAGGTGATTCTAATGTGCAGCCAAGGTTGAGAACCACTGCCCTATGTTACTAATGTTGTGGCCCCACCCCATAACAAAGAAACAGAATTTCCGGAGGATGAGGCCCAGAAATCAGGATTTTAAAAAGATTCCCGGGTGATTCTAATGTGCAGCCAAGGTTGAGAACCACTGGTCTAGGCAGGGATCCTCAAACTACGGCCCATGGGCCACATGCAAATACAAATATTGTATTTGTTCCCGTTTTGTTTTTTTACTTCAAAATAAGATATGTGCAGTGTGCATAGGAATTTGTTCATAGTTTTTTTTTAAACTATAGTCCGGCCCTCCAACGGTCTGAGGGACAGTGAACTGGCCGGCCCCCTGTTTAAAAAGTTTGAGGACCCCTGGTAGAGGGAAAATGTGAATGTGTAAAAGGAGATTTTTTTTTATCAGCCATGACTGAGTAATAAACTATTGCTAAACTAAAATCACACCATTTTGAAGTGCACACAAAATACTAAATCTCAAGTAATCAAAATGTTAGAAGGTATAATATTTAGACACTCAATTAAATGCCTATGTTTCATTTTCCCCATTGGCCAGAGGGTAAATGCTGTGTCACTAAGTAAACACTCTCAGATGCCTGAATTCCCTAGCTGTGAAAACATTTCTAGAAAAATGACCTCTTGCGGTTTTACAATTGGTGCAACCACTTAGGATGGATTTGATTCTTAAAAAGAATTTTTAAGCCCTAACTGGTTTGGCTCAGTGGGTAGACCGTGGGCCTGCAGACTGAAAGGTCCCTGGTTTGATTCTGGTCAAGGGCATGTACCTTTGTTGCAGGCACATCCCCAGTAGGAGGTGTGCAGGAGGCAGCTGATCAATGTTTCTCTCTCATTGGTGTTTCTGACTCTCTATCGTTCTCTCTTCCTTTCTGTAAAAAAATCAATAAAAATATATTTTAAAATAAATAAATAAAAAGAATTTTTAAAATAATCTTTAATTTTTTAATCATACTGTAGCCTTCACTTTAATCACTGGTTTGATGCATTATAGCATTTCTCTCCTTGAGACATAATTTTCCTCAGTCCGTTTTTGTTCTTTCCCTCTCCCATATTCTTCATTGCCATTCGGTGAGGCAGGCACAATGTCAACCTCAGGTTGTACCGGAGAACCTGAGACTTCGGTGAAATAAACCATTCAAGGTCACACAGACAGCAATGAGGGAGGGAGAATTGAATTACTTAAAGTTAGCCCTTGGACAAATGTTGATAATTTGTAAAACCTTGAAGCCACATTACATTTCTTCAGAGTTGATAAAGGAACAAAAATCACTTGATTTTTTTGTTGTGGATCTGGTTTGGGTTTTCCTTTTGGTTTTTAATGATAAAATTGACCTGCATTTGAGAAGTTTGCAAATTCACCTGTGCCATCCCAGGAAAATATTTCTATGTAAGTCTGCGGTGGTGTTTTTCTGGAGGAAAAATTCCCTGGAGGTAAATTTCCCTGGAGGTAAATTTCCCTAAAAGTATATTTCCCTTTATATTTGGGCCTAGGGTAGTTGTAAGAGTCAAAATTGGATCCGGATTAAGCTTTCATTACACTCCTTCATAATTTATTGTGATTTAATTTGTTGATGGGAAAAATATATTCTTGTTTCCCTGTTGTTGAAGATATGGCCCTGTGGCAAGAAAAAAGTTGGTGTGTATTATCATGTATAAGGCTAAATTTTTTTGCATGTGGATATCTAATTGTTCCAGCATCACTGTTGAAAAGATCATTCTTTCTCCATTGTTCCTTTGTCAACGATCAGTTGACTATATTCGTGTGGGTCTATTTCTGGACTTCTGTTCCATGGATTTATCCATTATTTAATCAGTGCCATACTGTCTCAGGTACTGTGGCTTTAGAGTAAATATTGAAGTTAGGAAGTGTCAGCCCTTCGACTTTGGTTTTATTCTTCTTCAAGATTAAGTAGTTTCTTTTGGGTCTTTCGCCTGTCAATATAAACTTTAGAATCAATTTGTTGATTTTAATACAAAAACTTGGGATTTTGATTGTATTGATACACTAGATCCAATTGGGAAGAACTGATTTCTTAACAATATTAAGTCTTCCTATTAGTGAAAATGGAATATCTTTCAATTTTTCTGTTCATGTAATTGATCTGTTTATGTGAGGATTAATCTGTTGATGTGATGAATCACTATTGATTTGTGAATGTTCAACCAGCCTTGCATATATGGGATAAATCCAGTTGGTCATGGTATATAACTTCTTATACATTGTTGGATTCAATTTGCTAATATTTTCTTAAAGACTTTTGCATTTATGCTCATGAGCGATACTGTTTTGGAGTTTTCTTGTCATCAGTGTGTCTGATTTTAGTAATAGGGTAATTTTGACCTCACACAAGTAGAGTGAATCCAGAAGTAGTCCCTCTGCTTCTGTCCTTCGTAGGTGATTTATTCGTAAGTGTTGGATAGATTTCACCAGGGAACCCATCTGGTTCTGATGCCTTCCGTTTTCAGAAGGGATTGACTCAATTTTAATAGGTAAAGGCCTATTCAAATATCCTGTTTCTTCCTGTGTGAGATTTTGCAGGTTGTACCTTTCCAGGCACTGGTCCTTTTTATCTGGGTTATGAAAATTGTAGATATAGTTGTTTGTAGTAATCCTGTATTATCCCCTTGATATCCGTGAATCTGTAGTGATGTCAATTGTTTCATTTGTGATATTAGTAATTTGTGTCTTTTTTTGTCTTTTTTTAACTAGAGGCTTATATCATTGACCGATATTTAAAAACAACAGTTTTTGGTTTCTTTTATTTATTATTTTCCTGTTTTCAACTTTATTGATTTCTGTCTAATTTTCATTATTTTCATTTGGTTACTTTGAATATAATTTGTTGCCCTTCCAGTCTCCTCAAGTGGAAGCTTCTTTTCTAATATATACATTTAATGCTACAAAATTCCCTCTAAACACTGCTTTTGCTGCATCCCACAAATTTTGATAAATTTTCATGTAGTTCAAGGTATTTTTTAAACTTCTTTTGAGAGTTATTCTTTGACCTCTGTGTTATTTAGAAGTGTGTTATATGCTCTCCAAATACTTGGAGATTTTCCAGCTAATTTTCTGTTTTCAATTTCTAGTTTGTTTCCTCTGTGGTCTGAGAGGCTCTATGTTGTATGATTTCTTTTAAATGTGTTAAGGCACTCTTATTGACCTGAATGTGGTCTGTCTTGGTGAATGTTTCATGTGAGCTTGAAAAGAATGCATTCTGCTGTTGTTGAGATCTCCCAAAATTCATCAATTAGCATTCAGGTTTTCCTGCCCTAATCCTGGTTTCTGTGGATGTAGGTTTCTGCTCCACTAAGACATGGTTCTCTCTCTCTACCTGCTTGTCTCTCTGGGGGCGCAGCAGTTGGCCCTGTGAACTCACTTCTCTGATGGATCGAGGAAGAGTTGTGGATTTTTTTTCTCATTTTTTTTACTTGTTTGGACTAGTTAATGTCTTTTAAGCTGCTTAAATGCTGGACTAGAAATCACCAAAAGCATTGTTTTAAATTTGACTATATGAGAGTTGTTTGAAAAGTTTGAGGTATTTACATAATTGTCACTCATTAAAATTGCTTCATGAAGAGGCAGCTTAGAAACAATATCTAATTTAAACATAGAAGATTTAATTGGATTAGGAGCTCTGAGTTCCTTTTCCACAATTCTAAAATCAAAAAGCCTCTCAAAAACTTCTTTTAACTTAAATTTGTGGAAAACTCATGTTTTGCAAAGCCTGACCTAAATTGACATGAAACTATATATAGTCTATATTTATGTATTTATTTGTTTTAGTGTAAATATTCATATGATTTTCTGGAGAAATATGAAAGTATTTTTGTGTGCTCTGGGATATTTCAAACTCTATAGTTTATGCCTCACATGTTCTATCTAAATCCAAAGTATTCTAAGTCCCAAACATATCTAGGGCCAAAGGTTTCAAATAAAAGATTATAAACCTGTAATAATATTTATTAATCTCAGAATTCAAGTTATTTTGTCAATAGATAGTATGTTATTTTGCAATTAACTCGGTATGGAGTCAGACAATATGGTTAGATCATTTAATGGATGGGGTTAAAAAAAGGTGAACAGATAATTTTATTTATAATTTTAAAGGATATGATTGTGTCTGGCATATTATTTGAGCATCAATAAACCTGAAATTTCAATGAGATAACTGACTTATTATCTTATTATAATTCATTTATTAGTTATCAAAGTCTTCTTCTTGCCCTCTTATCCTACTGATTTCATATCCAAAAGAATATGTGAAGTTGATTTTGTTTTTAATTTTGTCCTGGAGACCTAAGAACAAGCACAATATAATGTCTATTGAGCCTTGTTTTCAGATTTTACAATTTTTTAAAAGTTCATGTGCTTTATATATAACAAGCATTGCTCAACCATTACCACTATACCTGCTTTAAAAAGTAAATTTAAAAGGAAAAGAGTCTCAGGTTTCTGTAAGCCTTTATTTAATTTATAGTCATAGTTTCGATTCTCTCTTTTTCGCTCTACCATTAAAAACCAATATTACCTAAACAATAATCCATAAGCTTCTATTAAGCACTTCTTGTATCCCTAGCACAAAGTGTTTACAGAGCACTTATTTAAATTAACAATTAACAAACCCAGAATATCTTGGGATGTTTACTATGTATCAATAACCATGCAGTCAAAATTTCTCAAGAAATTCTATAAATTCTACAAAGAGCTTAATTTCTTGCCGCAGGGACAGAGGAGAACAGGGGGCCTTAAGTAGATAAATGTTCCTCCTGGAAGAGCAAAGGAGCTGTTAGTAGAGACCTCCCTGATGGAGAACCACCACTGTAGCTCTTCCTCTTAATGCCCAAAGGCTCCCTCTTGGCTGGGATATTGCCATTTTTCAATTCTTACTCTAATTTCACAACATCCTTTGTAGGTACTAGTGGCATTCATTTTGATGAATACCTATGGCGTCTCTAGAAAAGATAGAGAAGTCTAGTAGAGCAAGTATTAGTTTGGGAGCAAGAAAATGAGTAAAACATCACTAGGAAGATAGATAAAGATGTGGGCGGTATTGGCCAGCTGCTCACCAGTCCAGTTTTCTTCCTGGGCACACAGCTGAACAGAATTTCCAAGTCCTCCTCGTCCCTGTGATTGAGGTCTGGGCGATGGAAAGTGAGTGGAGGTGAAATGTACCAGGTCCAGGGTGGGCCCATAGCCACTTCCCACGGATGGTCCTCCTTTCTTTCTCTACTGGCTGGGTGTAGAGGACTCTCAGGCCCTAGGTTTCCACAGATGGAAGGAGCCTAGGTCCCTGGCTTACCTCGTGAACTCCCCTGCCAGTCAGGGAAATAATTTGAACTTCCATCTGAAGGAGAATTGAATTGTGTCTATTCACTGAATTTTGGAGGATTTTGTCAGTTACAGCAGGTAGCATTATATTGATTAAGGGTTGATTAAGTATGTCTCATAGTGTCCAAATAATCTCAAGCCAGAGGTGGTATGATTTAAGTCTTGTATTCTGTAACATAGAGATGTGGGTGGGCGGGCACCGAAACAAGCCTGCAGGAGTTCAAATCACAACTCCACCATTTTTTACTCTGCCTTTCTCACTAGTCAAATAAGCATACTAGTATTTCCTCATGGGGCCCTTGTGAGAATACATGTGTATAAGGTATTAAGTACAGAACGGGAACATAATATGCACAATATAAGTCTTAGTTATCATTGTTATTATTACTATTGATGTTACTATTATTTATGACTAGACTTATTTTTTAAAAAATAAGACAAATGAAACATTTAATCTGCAAGTTAAAAGCATTGTAATAATAGATAGCAGGTGTGGCGATTCTACTTGTCAAACATCAGTTGTTTTTTAGTATCTGAAGCCTAGGCTGATGAAATTATTACTCAACATTGCTAAAATATTTATACAACCCCAGTCCCTTGAGAACAAAAATGGTAATAATGCCTCAGAACCACTATAGTATTACAGTCGTTTGTGTTGCTGGTGATGGAATCAATAGTTCACTTTGAAGGCTCACTTTAAATTCCAATTTAACTTTAAAAAGAAAAAGAAGTTCTTCTAAAAACATATGAGATAATATTATAGCAAAATAAGGGTTTTGGGGAAAATACACTAATGATTCCTGTAACACTTTTTTGTCTTTTTAAAAATACTTGAAGAAAATCTAATTGATATTCACAATAGACGTTCTGAGATCTGATGCCTGCATTTCCCTTGTATTATTTTAGTTGTAGAGCTAAACTGAACTGTTAGAAGATGAATTTTGCCATCTGGGGATGTCTCCTTCAGAGTGATGGGATAATGTCTGTAGTAGTTGTTTTTGAAACGTTGGAAGGACAATTAAATCAGGGATGCACATTTGAACTCACTGGATCGCAAGACTCCTGTTATCCGTGTGTTCTAACCTTGTGATACGAGATAAACCAGCGTCCCTGACAGCATCTGTCTCTAGAAGCTGAAAGAACATATACTTCGTTGGATTCTTCTCTCAAAAGTGGTGTAATCATAGGAGCTTGGAATTGAAAGAAACTTTAAATGTCATTCCTAACACACATTTCTGTCCTCATTTGTATCATAAAAATAAAAGCCTTGACAAATTAGCTAAAATGTATAACTCTCTCAGGAGCAATTCTTTCACATAGAAATATACAGCAACTTCACATAAAACGCATTGCTTTTGACTTATGGCTTCTGTTTCTAAGTGGAATCTGTTGAATGATGGGCATCTTTTTTTTCCTCAGGAAGAAAAACTGCAGTAACCATTTAGTACATGAGGCATGCGTGCCAGGAGACTGCCCTGGATCAGTTGTTCTAAATCCATTTCAGAATATGGCTTAGAGCCAGGGGTGGGCAAACTTTTTGACTCGAGGGCCACAATGGGTTCTTAAACTGGACCGGAGGGCCGGAACAAAAGCATGGATGGAGTGTTTGTGTGAACTAATATAAATTCAAAGTAAACATCATTACATAAAAGGGTTCGTTTTTTTTTTTTTTTAGTTTTATTCATTCCAAACGGGCCGGATCCGGCCCGCCTCGCCCCCTGCTCCATCAGCGTTTATGGAGCCTGTCCAAAGTGTCTCTCTTTTTTTTTGCCCTGAATTGTGTACTAAGATTTTTTGTTACCTGTTTACAGTGTTGAATCTCTCTGTGTGATTTCATTGCATCCTCAAAAACTGCTTCTCATAAATGCCTTCCTATCACTCATAAAGGTCTTTGGTCCTTTTTAAATCTGATTGTTTTCTTGTTGAGTTTTCAGTGTTCTTTGTATATTTTGGATTACAGTCCTTTATCGGACGTGTCTTTAGCAATTCTCCTCTCCCAGTCTGTGGCTTATCTTCTTTCCGTTTTTAAGACCAGCTAGTTTTATAGAAAACGAGAAACTAGTCTTGAGCGGCGGCAACTCTGCGGAGAGCATGCCCTGGGTGGTGTGAGGGGAAACGTGGAAGGATCTGCTTTGCTGCCTCTCTCAGTGTAGCTTGAAGGAAAGTGCACGTTAACATGAGAAGAAAGGAGAGAGCAACGGAGGTGTTTACTTCTGTGTCAAATGCCATAGTCCAGTCGTGATGAGCTCACAATTTAGCAAAGGATTGAAGATGGACTGAGGCACAGTAGGGTTCTTTGTAGAAATGGAACTTAATCTGATTGGCCCAGCGAGCGAGGCAATAAATGAAACTCCACTTGAGAAACAGAATTCAGAGTTTTTATCATTTTAGTTTACATTGTAGAGGGTCATTTAGTTTATGTGGATTATGCTTGAGATTTAGAGCCTGAATATTCTCAAATACATTAAGGATGGGCTTTGTTTACCTGAAGAGACTAGGACTGTACATCCTTTGTGGTTCCAGCTGATTCTGTTTGTAGCAGATGCTGGTTTGTGTGTCTCATAGGGTGCGTAGAAAGAATAAATTAGCTTGGCATATTTGAATGCAGATAAGTGTATTATAACATTTTCTAAATATTGCACACTGCCATTTAAAAACATATTCTATATGGTGTATTTTTTCAAACCTATGGAATATTTGCCTTAGGTAATTCCACTTCTTAATGTTTTGAACTATCAAAATAGTCTGGTTTTTAAATTTTAACTTCATTTTGAGGTCAGTTGTCTATTCTAGTTTTACAATTTCTCCTCATTATACAGCTAAATTTGTGTGATCCTTAAAGCATGCTACACACATGTTAACATTTCACAGGGGCATTTTTTGAATACCGTTGATTTAAAAATTTCCATTGTCAAGGTCTTTCAGAAGGATTTGACTTTATGGATAGATTTGAGGAAAGCTGCTGCTGTTCACAGTTATTGTTACCTGTGTATCGGGAGCCACCTATGTATGTATCTAAATTAGTATGTGTGAAATCTGCCTCATTACTCTGGCCTTATAATGATTGATTTCTGTGCCACTCCAGACTCAATTACATGCGACTAAACTCAGATTTAATCAACATAAAGGGGGGTGCAGGGAGGATGTATTTTATCATACATCTGAGGAGTGTGTAGGTTAATTTCAAGCACAGTGGAATCTAGATGTTCATGGGAGGTTCTGCTTAGCTCCGCTGGACTCAGCTTGGTTTCAGTTACAGGCGAGTTAGGAGTGTTTCTTCACCTGGAGGAGAAGGTGAGGCACACGCAGAAGGCGGAGAAGGTTGGTGCCCTGGGATCCCCATGTCACGTGGTGAAAAGAAGAGCTGTTTCCCAAAGGAAAGACTCTGGGCTGACAGAGAAGCAGGAGCCACACAGCAGGACCCAGGGTTGGTCTCGGGTGCAGTGATCCGCTGGGAACATTGTCTTGGTTGGCCTTCGTCATCTCTTATGCGTCAGGAAACACTAAGCGTGACACACCATTGGAGGGATCCTGGTCCCTTGTTTTCTAAACCAAAATCAGACGCCATCCTGAGACTCAGACAATTTCTAAACTGATTTGAAAGCATGCTGTCAGACAAAGCACAAGCCTGGTCTCCATAATACTTTGTCTGGTCCTTGTTGGGCAAGCCAGTTGGGCATGTCCGTCCCTGAGTGTCCTTAGCGTCTGAAGAATCCTAATGCAGTGAGGCCGGCTCAGCTCTGAGGTCATTTCCATCGCGAAGAACATGTGATTCAATGGTTCTCTTGCAAAATTGATTACAGATTGGTTTTTCTTTTCTTTGGAACAGGGACATTGAGTGGAAACAGCAATTGCTCTCAAAAAGCTAAATCCAATCAAACTTTGTGCCATGATGGGAATATCCCATGGGCCTCTTGAGCACTTGAAATGTGACTGGTGTGACTGAGGATATGCATTTTTAATGACATTTTAATTAATTTTCATTTAAATTAGAATAGCCACAGCTCTAGAAATTATCAACTCATTTCAGCAAGACTTTCTTTGAGAAGCAGCTCAAATTCAGAAATAAAACCCTGTGTCTAAGTTTGGGCAGTGCATGTAAACCGGCCATCTCCTCCTCTCCTCTCTCTTCAGTCCCCTGCACACAGCTACTCCAGCTACGACTCCAGCAAACACGAGGGCGGAGAGCGAGGGGCCGAGGACCTGTCCCTGCACCGGGGGGACGAGGATGATGAGGACCACGAGGACCACGACGACGCCGAGAAGGTGGCCGAGACGGACGGCGTGGAGGCCGAGCGGCTGAAGGCTTTCAACGTGAGTCCCCCACCTCCCCGGTGGCTCACCGCTCACCCTGCACTCTCATGTCGCCTGCTGGTAAATGTGGATACTTTAGAGACGTGTTTTTTTAATTTGCAGAGGCATTTATTAAAAGTACATGAAATACTCTTTGCCAACCAGACACCAGAATGGCTGTGTTTTGCTTAGGATGTGAAGGCCCGTGTGGCCGGACACGGGCGTGTTGTGTGAGTATCATGTCGACCCGGTGGGTGAAGAGTCCACAGCCCTCCACCAGCTCGCTCTTCTGCTTCCCAGCTTGTTAATGATGCATGACAAAGAGTCCGTGGTCTGTGTGCAGAGACCAGTGCACTGTGCAGAGTAGCAAAGTGCCGGCCGTATTGCATTTCTCTCGAACAGAGAATTTGATGGGGTGCTTCATTGTCGCAGTCTACTGTTGCCTCCTGTGTTTTTTTTCTACACGATAGTCTATACTTTTCTGTCTGTCTGTGTCTGTCTGCCTTTCTCTCTCTCTCTCTTTTTCTCTCTCTCTTTATCCAACCATTGAGAAAGTCTTTAAAGGGTGTTTGCTTAAAATCTCTGGCTTTCCATTGCAAAGTTCTCCAGTGAATACACCAAAAAACAAGAGTATTTTTCCTATCCGTGATCAAGACAGGAAGCAAGGAACAGCCGAGAGCAGCCCTCCAAACCCTTCTCCTCTGTCTCCCTCTTGCCAACAGATGTTTGTCAGGCTGTTTGTAGATGAAAACTTGGACCGAATGGTCCCAATCTCTAAGCAGCCCAAAGAAAAGATCCAGGCTATCATTGACTCATGCAGGCGACAATTCCCTGAGTACCAAGAGCGTGCCAGAAAGCGCATCCGTACTTACCTCAAGTCCTGCAGGCGGATGAAAAGAAGTGGTTTTGAGATGGTGAGTTTTGACTGAAAACACAGCCCTAGATTCCATCCAAATCCCACATGTAAACCATGACACTATTTATTTTTTCATCCTAGTGTCTTTTTTTATTTTTTCCATGATGTCAGGTCACAGGGGTTCTGTTTGCTCGTTTTGTTTCCTCCCCCTTCTCCTTTTCATCTTCCTGAAGTATATTTATCCCTTGTTTATTCAACCAGGAACACCTCGTGAGCCCAGCGCTCTCAGGCCCACGTGGTATCGTGCCATAGAAAATGCGGGTGCTGTGAGTCAGATCCCATGAGAACCAGCATCTCATTCATGTTTGTTTGCTTTCTGTTACTACTGAAGTGGAGATGAGGATGAGCAAGCCTTGAGGCTTTCCATGGCCTGGGAGAAGGGCTTTCGGTGGAACGGGAGGAAATGGATGGGTCCATCTAAGCAACAGCGTTCTTGTGCCAACGCTTAACAGACAGCAAGCCTTGAAAGTAACCATCGGGGGTGGAGACCCTCATGTGAAAAATAAGGCTTTGTTGTACTCAGCGCATCTGTGTGCTTGTGGGTGAAAGCATGAGCTTTTATATTCAGCTGGGCTGTATACATGGGTGAGCTTATGCGGAGGTTAGATTACTTATGGGTGGAAATCAGATACTGTTTTTTTAACTTGGTTATAATTCAACTTGCTCTCTAAATGTACACCTGTAGATAGTACATGCATCTGCAGTGTATTTTTAATTTTTTAAATGTAGGTGAGCAGAAATGTATTGGGAATTTTCTGAAATCTTTTTTCCTCTCTCGGCTCCATACAAGCCAAGACCGTGAGGGTTTGTGATCTGCGCCTCTCATTCTTCGGTGCGAGGGGCCAGGAGCTGGTGTGGATAGGAGAGGTTTCAGAGGATGTCCTAGATGAGAAATCCTTTTTTCAGACGTAAATGAAATGACACAATAACAAATCCACCGTCTGCTATCAAATTTTCTGCATTGGCTTGTGAAAATATCATTGATATTTTTTTAAAAAAGGGACTGTTCTTATGGAGAAGCGGTGGTCTGCCTGGATGGGAAAGAGCATGGGTTTGGACCCCAGGGAGCCTGGCTTGGAGTTCCAGATTCACACTTTGTAGCTGGGTGGCTCCGGCAAGCCACCTCAACTGCCTGTGTCAGACACCTCTCTGCGGTGACACGAATCCCTAAGTTATAAAGCTATGAGAATTCTACAAACTGTCGTACGTAAAGCTCTGGGAGCCATTTCTGACCCACAGTCATCACTAAATAAAATCTTAACTCTGAAAATATTATCAAATATTTTTTAATTCATCATCTGAAAAAAGCTCCTATTATACAAGCAAAAAATCCTCCATGTAAGTAGTTGCTTGCTTCTCAGAATAACTACATTAAAATCAGAGGTGTGGTGCATCAGCCATTTTAAAATAAGAATGGCATAGCTGTGTCTGATCAAACTAAATTATTACAAACAGAGGTGATGTGGTATAAAAGAGGAGAGACACTTGGGGGGGAAAAAGCTATTTTCCCCATTATTGAATTATTAAAAAGTTATTATCATTTACCCAATAGGAGAGAGATAACAGACAAAAAGGATATCTAAGCAGGTGTAAAAGCCCAGAATCCTGGCATTGACCTAGGATCTGGCTCAGGAGCACTAAGCAGCTGATGTGAAATTCCAATTAAACTGTGTCGCACTCAGAGTACAAAGTATATAACAAAGCTTCCTTTTTCAGTTACAATAAAGATAATATTATATATCAATATTTTTTATTTTAACAGCATCTGGCATTACTCTTTCTTCCTAATCATTTAATGTTTAGAGATTATTTTCTTTGGCAAAATTTATTATTTTTCATAGTATAAATTTTTCATTAATCATTATTTCAGAGAAGAACTAATTGTCATAGAGAACTCTCAGTTTCTCTAAGGCATATTTGAGACATTCGTGGGTTTTTTCATTAATTGTATTTTTTACTTCCATGGACATCTGTTGTCAACCTCACACTATGCATAGAGGACAGAAAGTTGACTACTTCAAAGTCAAGGGATTTTATAAAGGAATCTTATGCTGTACAGAAATGCTACTAAATTTGAATGTAATCATTTCATTCACTCTTTATTTAATCTTACTAATAAAAGCCTGGGTGGTCCTTACACTGTCACGCCATGATGCCTTCATGCCGTCACAAGATGGCTGCATGCACAGCAGAGGCGAGTCCCGGCGGCTGCTCCATGCAACTTCCACCGGGGTTCCCGCGGCCCTGCGTCCTCCACAGAGGCGGGACCCCCGGTTCTGGCCTACCTCTTTGGAGCAATCCATCGAGAAGCCCCAGATGGGTGGGCGAGGCCTACCTCTTTGGGGCGATTGATCACAGGGCTCCCGCACTGTGAGAGGGCACAGGCCAGGCTGGGGGACCTCCTCCCCCAGGTGCACAAATTTCGTGCACTGGGCCTCTAGTAGATATATAATGCACATAACATTATACAACATAATAAGGAGAAGTTGAAGAGATGTCTGATCAGTTAATTAGGAAATTATAACATGTTCCTTGATTAGTATGATTCATTGAGGTGACAAGTTGTGGGAAGTGAAGTGCTTAAGTAATAATACAAGGCCTAATGTAATGGGTGCACAGATTTCGTGCACTGGGCCTCTAGTAGATATATAATGCACATAACATTATACAACATAATAAGGAGAAGTTGAAGAGATGTCTGATCAGTTAATTAGGAAATTATAACATGTTCCTTGATTAGTATGATTCATTGAGGTGACAAGTTGTGGGAAGTGAAGTGCTTAAGTAATAATACAAGGCCTAATGTAATTAAATGTTAAATGAACAACACGGATGCAAATTGATATTGTACTTTAGCCCATTTTTTATGCATTACTCAGCAGTGCACTCCTGGCAATAACAAATTAGACCTGCCATCTAGTTGACACTTGGAAGTTTGATTTGTTTTATGTGTCACTTCATTGACATGGAGTGTGGGGAGGATTCTGTGTCACTGTGAATAGTCATCATCTATAACAGGTGGGAAAAGGCATGAGTAGAGCAGAGAGGAATCACAGCTAAGTATTGTACACGAATACTTTCCCCAGCATAATTGTTAAGTTTGATATAATATCAACAGGTAATCTTTTTAAATTGAAAGAACTCTAAACAAAAATTATTTTTCTATTGTGTTTAGTGTAGGTAGACATGAAGAAAATGTATCATTTTCAGTATGTGATTGTTTTCACATGCAAATTATTCTACAGTACTTAACAGGCCAACAAGGCAACCTGAAGTTTTTAACATTTTTTTGTAATGGAATGGTTAAGTGTAGGGTATTCTACAATGAAAGGGGCATTCAATAAACTTAGCTCTTCAGTTATTTGGGATGTCTAAACCAGGAGACTCCTAAAGTAGTGTGAAATATTGAATTATATGTTTCCTGCTGACTTTGATTAAGAAATTCAAAGAAGTATTCCCATAGAATACTTTAACACAGCATATTTTAGTACTTTACTTGAGAATCTTGGCATTCATTTTGACTAATTTTCTGCTGTCATTAATACAAAATCTATTCGTGTTTAATTATTCGGTACTATCCCTCAAGAATTTACATTTCAACACAAATACTTTCAATTAACTGCCTATAATAATTCAAGTTCATATTTATGCATTTTTATTTAACTGGAATTATCAAGACCCCCACAGATCTTGATTGCTAAAGCAGCCAAAATTTCTGTCATCACCATAAGTATTTTCTATAATGCATGAAGTATAATAACTGCATTATGACACTTTTCTACACATTCTTCACATTTTTACCAATTCATTGCTAACGAACATCTCAAACCATAAAATCCTCAGTGTTGAATATCAAAGGGTATGTTTTGTGAAAAATCTAATAAGCTTGATCCAAAGTACTGTCTTACTTTTCATTAGATTTTAAAGACCCCATGAGTTAAATAGCCATTAACTTAATCCTTAGACAGAAATATCAAATTGTTCTTGAGTCTATTGTGTGGCTTTGGCAAACATATTCCGCTACTTTTTGTGAAGAATATTTGTTGATTGTTCCGGAAAAGAAATGCATTTCTTCAGGGTGTCCTGAGCCTGAATTCAAGAGTACCTGTCATAGATAAGATCGCAGAGACAAAGCTTTATAAAAAGGAGGGGTTGGCCCATAGCTGAGTGTCACCTCTGTTACAGGATACGATTCCCATGCTGCATAGGTTTAATGCAAGTTTATAAAACTCAAGTGAAAATATTTAGGTGAGATGATCAAAGACTCTTAGTCCTTCATTCCTCCTCTACCTCAAATTTTGCCACTGTACCAAGTTCTATCAACTATCCTAGATATTTGAATTCACAAATCTCAGCCTCTTGAAAAATGACCTATTTACTTTCATTTTAATATTATGCAAGTGACTGTGTGTTTGAAGGAATAAGTCTCATGCAATTACTTGGTAAAATTTTGCCAAGGACATTGTCCACTAAGTTACTCAGTGTCCACTACAAATGATTTTATTTCAGAAACTTCTAGAAGGAAAAGCAAGAAAAAAAATGGTTTCTCCTGCAGAAATAGTGCTTTTATGTTTTCTCATCACGAGGACTCGGTGTAACCTTGTATGTTCACTTTTGTGCCTTGCCTCCAAGAAGTTCAGAGTCAAAGTCTTTCTAAGGTCCCCATTTCCCTTTTGCTGAATTTATTTTAGTGTGCATGTGTCTGTTTTAGGGAAAAAGTGAGATGTGAATTCTAAAAACAAATATGTAAATAATCTAATTATGGCAACACCATACTTTCATACTATCTTCTAAATTCTTGTCCTTAGTATTTCTTTTTAATTGTGTCCTATAATACCCATTTCAGTAATTTTGATATTTGATCTCTTGATCTTACAGTTCTTTCATCAGAAAATAAATATTTAATGCTTAGGAATAATACATTTTTAAGAGAATTTTACTAATTACATCATTTGCTTCTATTCGTCTAATGCAGCCCCAAAGTAGAGGGATCAGAATTTGCTTTTAATTCACAGCTTCCCTGATATCAGAAGCATTGCAAAAGCTACAGTGACATTTGCTATTCCTTCTTTAGCAAATAGAGATATTATAAAAAATTAATTAGAGTGCTTCTTTAAACTAAATTTTTGATCAGAAATAGACCCAGTCCTTCATACAAGAGTTTGATTAAAAACTTTATAAACCTGTATAGCCAGTATTATTTAGAATGTTGCTCCATCAACCATCGCAGCTCTTCCCCATTTTTAGTTTTCCTTCTTCACTGAGAGGAAAATTTCTTCTCTTCTGTGAAATAAAAAAGTTTCCATATTCCAAGGAAATAGTTAATCTCATAACTTCTCTTTCACAGTCTGAGTCCATCTTTCTTTGCCAGATCTTCTGAAGGATTATTTTACACTCACAGATCAGACCCATCACCACCAACTCTCTTGATCATCCCTCACATTGAAATTCTGGTTCTCACCATATTGAATTAGTTCCTAGGATGATCACATGACTACATTTGCACCAAACCCAAAAGTTGAATCCTCAACTCAAACAGCCCCATTTTCTTGAGACTCTTATTTCTATCCCTCCTTTTTTTAAATTTTTATTTTTTTATTTTGGGTACTTTCTAAGATTCTGGGCTTGGCAATGTACAGCATATGACCCTACCCAGAGCTGCAGAAGTCTGCACTGTATGCCGTACTCCACTCTCAAAGTAGAATTCCAGTCATCGACAAAGCTTTGGTATTTCATTCCAAATGTCAGCCAGACATTTGACAAATGTACTGATATATCTTCACTGAACTCTTTATATTCTCCGCCGCCCACCGTCTTCACTGATATTCCACCTTATTCCGCCTTATCTACTCTGTCACTGGTGAATTCCTCTTGGCTTGCCTATTTCTGGTACGAACTCCACTGTTGCCATTTAACCAGTGTTCATAAACTTGGGATGAGATTTGACTATTGATTACACTTATGACTTGCATCCTACCACTCACTGAATTCTGTTTATTCTTCCTTTGCTGAGTTTCAAATCAGTCCCATAATTTTGAACTTTATCTGCTATCACTTCAGTTCTAATCCTTCCTAACTCATGCCTATATTCTTGTATAGTTATTTTTTAAAAAAATTCATTGATTTCTAAAGAGAGAGGAAGGGAAAGGGAGAGAGGGGGAGAGAGAGAAATATATATGCGAGAGCAGAACATCAACTTGCTGTCTCCTACACACCCCGTACTGGGGATTGAGCCCATCACCTGGGCATGTGCCCTGATCAGGAATCAAACCGTAAACCTTCTGGTACATGGGATGACACCCAACCTACTGAGCCACACTGGCCAGGGCTCTTGCTTAATTCTTTAAACTCAATTCCATCTCATACTTCCTCCCTATCGTCTATTCCTAGGCAGGCACAGAAGTAGGATTTGTGCCTGGAAATTATAAAATTTGGGGTCTTTTTTTTTAAAAAAGAAAAGGAATATACCATTATGAGCAAAAATGATGTATATTTATTTACAGTTAGGAAAGATACCATATACACAGAAAAGGATTTAAAAACAGGGAAGTTTTGAAGATTCAAACCCTTTTCTTCTGACATCTTAGAAAATGTGCAGACACACTTACATATAATACTTCCTGGGTTTTGCTTGGCTCCCAGCAGAGCGCTTACACTTGCGGAAGGTGCAGGAGTCTCGACGGAGCGAGGGGGACTGGCACCTGCACTTCATTGGTTGTTTGAAAAGTCTCCTTGGCTCCTGGAGCAGTCTCCCAGTTCTGGCTGTGATGGTGTCCAACGTTGCCATTTTACAACAAAGTCTACGTTGTTTATCCAAGTTGTTTATATGTTAGAGTATAGTCTTTTGAAATCGAAGAGGCCAAGTTTCAATTCCGGGCTTAGTTGAATTTCCATACAATTTGATGTGATGTTTCTGAGTCTCCATCTTTCTAAAGGAGAGGCTGTTGGAGTCTTACATGTCATAATGTATATACAATATTTAGCACATAATCTTGCCCCCTTCTATCCTATTTAAAAATATGTCCAGTTAGTTCCTTTAGCACAATAGACCATCATATGGGATTGCTGCTCCCTCTCTCAATGTGTGCTGTCTTGGTCCACTGATGTTTCCTGGCTCAGGGGTATGGGTACAATTCTCTCATTATTTACTAAATGTATTAAATGGAAGAATAACCAAAATGGATAGCCAAATAGTTGTCAGAGTTACTAATTATTGTATCTTTTAGTTTTAGCAAAATATTGACCTGAGCCCTCATAGAATACCATAGGCACACTTACATACCACCCCCCTTTCCTCTACAAATATATACAACTCCTAAGTAAAATATAATTTTTAATTACCTTTATAAGCTCAAAAAAAAGAAAAAGGAATTCCCAGGCCAAGTAATTAATAAATTAATAGAAAACTCATAACCAGAATTGTAAGCCTTTAATTTTATGGGGTAGTAGGCTAGGAAGGTAGAAAAAGTGAGGTCTGAATACCCTGTCAAGCTCAGGAGACATGGATTTTGGTGTGGGACTGGGCAGGAAATGAATGGAATACTGTACAGAAAGGTCAGGCCCTGAAAGCCTGCTCTATCAACGAGGAATTAAAATGTCTCCTTACAACTTGAAGAAATAAAATAGGCATTGTAAGCATTGAGATTAAAATCTTACCGAGTGGGTTAAGTAGAAGGTAAGATTCAGCTAAAGAGAAAATCCATAAACACAAAACTATGGGAATTACAGAGAGAAAAAGAGAAGGGAAATATGAAAAAAATGTAAACTAAAGAATAGAATGATGAAGACATAGCTGATTGGCATTCCAGAGGAGAACTTGGAATAAGGACCTCATTCAAACAGATGAGGACAAGGCTTTTTGGAACTGAGTAGCGAGGAGACCATTGAATCCTAAGACCAAAGAAGACCGGTGCTGAGTAGCATAAATTAAAAAAAACCATACCCACTGATATCACAGTATAAACTGCAGCTCCATGGCATTCTTTTTTTAAATATATTTTTATTGATTTCAGAGAGGAAGGGAGAGGAAGAGAGAGAAAACATCAATGACAAGAATCACTGGTCAGTTGCCCCTTTCATGCCCCCCACTGGGGACCGAGCCCACAACCCAGGCATGTGCCCTTGACTGGAATCGAACCCAGGACCCTTCAGTCCGCAGGCTGATGCTCTATCCACTGAGTCAATCCAGCTAGGGCCCATGGCATTCTTAAAATGTCAACAGGAAGAAACAAGATATGATCGAAAACAGGCCGGAATGAACACACACCTTGTCCTCAAAAATAGGTGTCAGAGCCAATCTTCAAAGTCCTAAGAAAATGTCTTCAACATTTGTAGAGAAACCACTTTTAACCTACAAATCGATGCAGCTAAAGCCACTTCCAGAGAGAGGAAGATGCTGCTGCGACTGAAGTTCCCACACTCGGGCTGTCTCCGGGCAACCTAGAAGTCCTCTGAGAAGAAGGAAACTGACCCCAGAAGGAAACAGTGGAAGTTGGCAGTAATGGTGAGGAAATTGGAAGAAAAACACCTCGATTCTATATCAGTGGATTTGAGTTTTTATCTGTGCTTCACTGGTTGTTACTTAAGGACCTTGTCAACCCGGGTTTTCGTTTATTTCTGGGAAAATGGAAATAAATGGCACTTACACATGAAACCAGCCACACTTGAAATAACAATGTGAACACTCCTGCGTAGCCCAGTCAGTGGTGTGTGAGGAACGTGATAAAATGCAACTTAATCTGAAATGTCATTCCAAGGTTCCCTTTGCTGGGAAACCCTCGCTGCCTTAATCTGTTGAACTGCTTGGAGAACTGAATCAATTATGTCCTTATCTACTTAACCCTCCCTTCTGGCTAAGAACAGCCTTATATCTCTCTCTCTTCTGTGTGCAAATTTTACTTGTGGTACCTCTTCTGTAGCTTTATTTTATCCTGTCTTATATTACTGTGCCTTAGACATGGGCCTTCGCTCCCTACCGCGGAGTTACATTTCTTGAGTACTATGCTGCTTAGTTTGTGCGTATCTGTATCGCCCACAATGTCGTGTACAGTGCAATTAGTTGCTCATGAACGCTGCTCAATACATGTTCAATTCAATTGAATTAAAATGATGGAATGAAAGATGAGTGAGTGAATGGATATTTACTAATGTGTTACTTTGTGGTAGAAATTAGTTGGGAGATAAGCTAATTTTTATTGTGTACTATGTGTTTCACAGTATTCTGTAATTGGCATTTGAATTTAAAAGCTACCACTGACTGAAAATCTAGCCGAATATATTTTAAATCTTTAGGGAGATTTTTCCACTAAACAAGACAATTATATAATATTTAATTTTTATAACATTTAATTTTTACTCTTTTTAATTCTTGAAACACTATTTTAAACATATTTTCATCTACTTGTCAATTGTTGTGACTAGGTAGTGACATTAAATGTATAAATAGATATTTGTATAGTTTTAGGTTTCAAATGTAAACTATTAGGGGGAAGATGCTGTGATCCACAACAATCATAAGTGTATATAGTCACTTTTTTCAGAATTAAAAGATGCTTCCTTGTGGAGATTTAGATACATGGTCACTTAGTTAAAAGTGAAAATAGCATTTTGGTTGATAATTTAATTTATTTTGATCAGAGGTATTTTCATATGACATTAACTAAACTGGACTTCTAAGTATCAACTCTAACACTATCTATATATATAAAAGCCTAAGCGACCTTTATGACCGAACGACCAGAATGACAGGAATGACCAGTCGACCAGTCACTATGATGTGCACTGACCACCAGGGGGCAGACGCTCAATGCAGGAGCTGCCCCATGGTGGTCAGTGCACTCCCGCAGCCAACTTCCTTCGGCCTCTCCCCACAGCCGGCCCAGCCCCAATGGGCCTCGATTGGGGGCGGGGCCGGCCGTCCAACCTCCTCCTGCAGCTCCTCCCCCTGGCCAGCCAACCTCCTGCAGTCCCTCCCCCCAGCTGGTCTGGCCTCGATGAGTCCCGATTGCTGTCCAGACTAAGGGACCCCACCTGTGCACGAATTTGTGCACTGGGCCTCTAGTATAAGTATATAAGTATATGTAGGTACCAACTGTTATTCCCCATGCATTTGTGAAAGATCATTACTAATGGTCAATAATGTTTTAAAATTAAGGCCAAAGCATAGAGCATCACTTCATAGAAAAATATGTTTAATCAAACCCTCAATGAAGATTAATTAGCATGTTTGTTACAAACACGTTTTCAAGCTCCTTTGAATTAGTCAAGAGAATTTTCTAGAGAAACTGGAGAAAGTCCAGTGATTCACATACAGCTGGGTCCAAGTGCTCAAATGCCAGGGGTTTGATGCTCCCCCATTTTTTATCTATGCTTCTTTGTGCACTGCTTGACCTCTCAGGTGGTCCTTGCTACCTGCTGGGAAATGTTGCATTAGCAGCTCTTAACCTCTGTTCTTAAAACCCACAATCTAAGAGCAGTCTCCCAGCTTCAGGTCCTGGTTCCCATGAAAGGACTTGGATTGGCCCTTTTTGGATCATAAGTCCATCTCTTGGGTCAGTCACTGGGAATAAAGTGATGAGCTCCATGATTGTCTAATCCTAAATCATGTGGCCAGGGTCAGGCCAATGAGACACTTTGCTTACCATTTCCACCAAAACTATACAGGATGAGGTCGGGACAGTCGACCTGCTATTTTAGCCCACATTCACCATCCTTACCTGAACTATTGGATCATTTCAGGTTCCGAATTCAGAACTTCTCAGATTTTGGAAACATGATAGTGTATAGATTCTGATTATTGCATAACAGCAGGAATCTGGGAAAACATCCCATATATAAATTTATTATTTCTGCCACAAAACATATGACTATGCCCAGAAAGTAGGAAAAAGGAGGATTGTAGGTATTCTCATGTCATTTTTATGCCAATTGAGTTTGCCCCAAGTTTTTAAAAATCTTTGTTTGTACAATATTAGGATTTCAAGATTGCCAGTAAAAGGTTGAGAGTCTATACTACACATACTTGGTTGGATGTGTGCTAGGCACCATGTTAGCTTGTACAGTAAAGTGTATGATGGCAGAGACAGCTGTGTTTGCCTCCATGTCTTTGGACTTGGCATAGCTCCTGACATGTAGGATGTACTCATTAAATATGCTTGTTGAATAAGTAAGTGAGGCTATCAGTGATTTTTGTGTACATTACTTCATGGAAGTAATGCTAACAACTGCTCCATGACATAGAGATGATTTTTTCTATTCAGAACTTACCGAATGAACCTCAGTTTTGCCATTTCTGAAAAGGGAGATAATGATACTTGGCAAGATGAGTGAAGCTCAGAGAGATTAAATAGCAAATTGGTCAGACAGATTGCAATTAGTTGATTACAGAGTAATAGCCACGTCCATCTGACTTCGTTGCTGAACTGTTAGGTTATTCCACCGATGTCTACAAATGCCGCTACCTAGTTAACCAAAGGGTCCCTTAGGAGCTGGAACATTCTGTGCAGCCTGTAACAGTTATTCATTTAGGGGAGATAGGGTATGCATATTGTCCAAGCTACAGAATTCTTAAATTACATATTTTTATAAGATATCAAGATTAGAAGAAACAGTCTTTATTTCAGCCCTCCCTAAACTCTGACTAGTGGATAATTTGCTTTAATTGTTTTGAAGGAGCTCATTCTACTTAAAATCTAAGGTGGGTGTCACTATTGCTCTCAATCTGGCCTTGTCTACTACGTGATTAAGCTATACTTCAACATTAGAGCCTAGAGACATTAATAAATTAACCCACAAACAGAATCTTACATTTTTTTATTTCTTTGTACATTTTTATAATTTTAAAAATCCTAAAGCATCTCACATGTACAGCACAAGTTCAGAGGACGCTAACATTGTTTAGAGCAAAAACTGGGATAGTTTGTTGGGGCGGTGGTAAGAATCACACACACATATAAGGAAAGACTCATTTACGTTGTGCCAACAGCAATCACATCTTAAGTCCCCAATTAAAATGTGATTTTTTTTTTAACTCCAAAAGCTCCATGTGACTGTGTAGCCATCTGTTTAATGTAACAGCCGCCACTGCTTTGGGCATAGATAATTATTAGGATGAGGAACAGTGCTGGGGAAAGATCACATCTCAGTTGAAAATGACAGTTAATTAAGAGGTAATTAGGGAGGGGTGCTTAGCATTATATTATATCCTGGGAAAGAAATCGGTATCCCGTCTTATCAATCTAGGTGTAAGTCATGTAGCGTATAAGACTATACATTTTGAATCATTATTTTAAAATCTAATATGTACATTAAAATATATATTAATAAATAGCATATTTACTGAACTATATTCAATCAGGGGAAGTATTGTTTTCATAAATTATTTTTTGAATTGTTTGCATTTGTTTTTGGGTGTTGTTGTTTTTTTTGGTCAGAATATTTTTTATCTCAAGTTACTACTTGGAAGTTTTGTGTTATCTGGCTCCCCTTACTGCTGTGAGGGCATCTTCAGCCCTCGTCTCTGGAGGAATCCGTGACCACAGCCCTGCAGCACACAGATTCCACTGAGGAGTGCCTGTTAAAGCACTGTGGTCTGAAGTTAGCCGTTCTAGGATATTGTCTGAGACATACAACCAAGGGTTCAATTCGCTGAAGCACTTCTTACGTGCCAGAGGGCACGAAATGAATCAAGTAGCATAAAGCTATGCTCAGATTCATTCATTTACCAGAAAAGAAAAAAAGAAAAAGAAAAAAGGCCAGGTCTCTGTGGGTTCAGAGGCTTCTAATAAGTAGCATCCATACAGATTTTAGTGTGAGGCTTTGAAAACCCTAATGTACGTCACTGTACATTCTAGATTCCCAAAGGATCTTTTATTTAATTTCATATTTATCTCATCTGGTTTAATTTTCATGTTATTTCTTATCTTTCATTTGCTTATCTTCATTTTTTAAAAAACTGTTTAGTGTCGCTAAGGACTTCATCTTTGAGTTAGATGAATTTGTATGTAATTATCGGAAAAGAGATGAAAAACTTCCATGATTATCACAAATGATAAGAGTTGAAAACAACTGGTAATTAATTAGGAGCTTGGTTTGGGGGGTTAATTTCTATGTGGGCTACATAGAAGATGGATGTGCCTGTTAAATTGATATTAACTCACATTTTAGAAATAAAACATGTAGGCACAAATACATCTCACGTCTAAAACATCACATTTTTGTTGTATCAGAATTGTTTTAGTACTGCTTTTTGGTTTGTATTTAAACTGAACTCCTTTTTAAAGGATTTAATCATATCACTGGTCCCAACTTATCTAAAGCATCACATTAGTACTGCTTTTTGGTTTGTATTTAAACGGAACTCCTTTTTAAAGGATTTAATCATATCACTGGTCCCAACTTAGGCTGTCAGTCTTCATAAATATTTCATGTGGATGTTGTCTGACATGGTCTGAGTGTCTGTCAGGTTTTTCCAGCTGTTCCAGCCCTGTCACGTGTTGTTGTTTGGCTGTGTCATGTGTCATGAAAGAACTGAAGGACTTGTCTTATTGCTAAGCCCGGTCAGCACTCTCTTCACTGCTTCATGGCCTAGGCTAGACTAGGTCCTCGCCACAGTGCAGTTCTGGGAATGAATGATGGATCTGTGTCGCACCCAGAGCCTTACCTCTAACTAGCGTTCATTTTCCATCTTTGCAATTTCCATTTCCTCTTTTATTTAAATAAGTTGGAATAAATGGATGCTCCTGCACGTCCCGTGAGCTCTTCTGAGCCGAGCGTGGGCCTCTGGATGATACTGTTAATAATTTGTTCACGTTCTCTCTCTCTCTCTTCTTTTGTAGTCGCGACCTATCCCTTCCCACCTTACCTCAGCAGTTGCAGAGAGCATCCTGGCCTCGGCCTGTGAGAGCGAGAGCAGAAATGCTGCCAAGAGGATGCGCCTGGAGAAGCAGCAGGTACTGCGCAGCGTGGGGCCGGGGCACCCAGCCAGCGCGTGCGGCTCGGTGAGCCTCCTGTGCAAGCTGAATGGGCGGATTTTGAAGTTCACAAAGACAGGGCTTTTGTGTCTTTCCGATAAGAATTTAAACTTGACATTGAAGGTTCGTGAGCACCATGGAGACCTAACAACCCAGATGTTCTGTGGTGGAAACCGGACAGTTGTAAATGGATGGGTTACAATTCTGTATGGCATCCTCTCTGAAGGCTGGTTGGTCAAGTACTGGGTCCTAAGTGATCACTTACAATACTTTTGTCAATGTTCCTGGTTGGTTATGCTAAGGACCTGATCGTGTTCATTCTTCATGAGCATCAACTTGTCTTATGATCCCCGTGGCCCAGCTGCGAAGTGGCAGCATGTTGCGCTGGGGGTGGCGAGAGCACAACATCATGGGGCCGATGGGAAGTCCATGACGTGGGAACATGACATAATGGAGGTCCATATCCCCGGCTCACTTCCTCATTCGTGAATCATTCACTACGTGCCGTCAAGTGTCCACTCCTGTGTCCCTGTCCTCGGGGAGGATGTCCAGGGGGTGTGGGTGTGAGTATGTTTTGTTCATTGTTCCCTGGGGTTTCACTCAGTTTCTCCCTCGCTTTATCTACATCTGTCTGTCTCCCCTTCTTGTGTCTGGTATGTCTTTGTTTCATTTTTCTCTCTAGCTCTCTTCCTTAATTATCCATAATACAAAATTAAATTATAGCATAGAATTTAAATATTACCCATAATGTAAGTATTGCACATAGAAGTGTGCTGTATTCTTACTTTTAAATTATTTTTACAATGAATGACGACGTGCTTCATATTTCTAATTGAGATTGGGTTGGGAAGATTAAATTGTTAATCCAATTTTGTTTTTCCTGTGAGCCAATGAAAATAGAAAAATAAAAATAAATGTTTTTCTATTGCAGGCTTCAATATTGAAAAGTGTTTCAGAATGGCATTATTTTAAATTTAATATGCCTGTTATTAACATGGCATGTGTTAATAATTTTAAACAATGCAAAAGATGAAGCCTGTAGTTAAATAAAAAATAGTATTGGCTTCAGATAAAATTTATATATGAAAAAACTAACTTTGAATTTGCTAATAATTCTTTGCTAAGTGTTTATTCACATATTCATGTTCTCAGTTGAGACTTTTATCATTATAATTCTAAACTTTATATTAAAATGAGTTATAGTACTATAAATGGTGGGGCAAAAGTAGGCTTACAGTTGTGAGTATGCAAAATAGAGTTTATTCTTGTATTATTATTTATTATTGTATTATTTTCATATGGACAATGGTAGGCCTACTTTTGCCCGACCCTACCACCTCATGTAGTGATTGAGATTACACATTTTGGCGTTAAATACATCTGGTTTTGAGTCTCAGCTCTACTCTTACTAATTGCGTAACTTTCAGAAAACTATTTCAATTCTCTCTACCTCTATTTCTTCATATGCAAGATAACAAGATAGCAGTATTAGCCCTATAGGGTTGTTATGAGAACTCTAAATGACAGATTTATATTATGTACTTAGCATTTTGCTGGGCACATAGTAAGTATCAATAAATCAGCCTAGAAAAGATGATTTTAACTGATGTTCTAGCTTTTCTGTTGCATCAATATAAGTAAAACTAAAAAAAAGCATTATTTGTACTATCTCTTTCATAGGAGTTTTAAAATCAGACTCGGTCTATTTGAGAGATTATAATTCTAGAAATTTCAGTGGCAGGATTCTGGGATTCAGTGGGCTCTCCTGGTTATCGTCTTGCCATATAGCCATTTAGTCTACACTCTAGAATATTCCTGCATTGTGTCAGTCACATATAGAGTTGTTATGACTGATTCATGTTAAGTATTACCTATGACATCATTCTGTAATATCCCCCAAAGCTGTTCATCCACCACTTTGTGGTCAATTACTTGACCACTGTTGGCCTAATCTGTGAAATCGGCATGTGAATATCAAACGCATAGATTTATCTTGAGGATTTAAGAAGGCAGTGCATGTGAAAGCACAGTATGTTTCATAGTTTAAAGATGTATGATATCCACCATTTGCTTGAGTACCTCAAGTGGTGGGGCAATCCCACCCCCAGCACTGAAGGCCTGCTTGTTACTGAAGCACATGTGCTGTTGACAGACAGCTGGCATCATTCCCATGGCCTTCCACTGGGCTCCGGTTTGCTTCCTGGAGCTTCTACCCATTGAAGAAAAACTGCTCACAATCATGAGGAGTGTGACTTCTTACTACTGTCCTGGGAGTAGGGACAGGAATGGGTGGGGACCAGTTGGCCTTCACCCTACTTCCCGTATGAGCCATTTCTTCTCCGTCCTCAGACACAGTGCTCGTTTATGGCCAGGCTCTGTCACCTGGGAAGGCGGGATGTCCAGTATCACCCCCATAGTAGTGCTCTTTCCAGGCCCTGCGAGGGCTCAGTGTAGGATTCATGAGAAATACGGAAGGAATGACAAAAAAGTACATCTTAGGATTTATTAGAAATCCGATAGGCACTTTACAGACGTTTCTCTCATGTAGCATTTTCAACAACCCCATGAGAGCAGGCATTATTATTCTCATTTACAGAGGAGGGAACTGAGGCTGAGAGAAGTGGGGCGGTTCGTACAAGGTTGCTCAACTGCGTGAGCAAGTCCGGGTATAAGTTCATATGGCGTGAGGCTGACACTTGCCATCTCTCCGCGACCCTGTCCCTTCGTGTTGTGTTCATTGAGGGAAAACCCATGTTCAGGAACCAACTCTTCAGACGCGTCCCATCTGTGCCTCTGCTCAGTGTTTTTGGCAGTGCGGCTTCTGTTGGAAAACTCTCTACTTTATTCAGAGACTTTTCCTTCTTCATAGCAACAGGCCTCCCCAGCGAGCAGAGTTACTCCGAGATGATGTTTCTGTCTCAATATGCGCTTGACCGAGGTTCCCACCTTCCCAAAGTGCTTCACATCCTCAGAAACTGGTCATGCACTGAGAGTGCTGGCTTCCTGAGGGAGTTTTACTTTAAAAAGTCTGCACTACTTCTTACTGTGAATTCTACAGATCTCATTGGACATGCCACACAGAGGCTTCTGCTGGGGATTCTGCACTTCCCACCACAGCATGGCGGTGGGGCATCCTCTCCCAATGGGACCCAAACCCTCTCTTTGCACAGGTAGAAGCAGCCAGAGTTCTTGAGGGTTGGCAAAGAGATCATCTTTGGCCGTGAGCATTCTTAACCCAACTCACGATTCTTGGACTTTGCCGGTGACTCAGAGATTCGTCACTGACCCCTGTCTTTCTGTAGGTACTTGAGGGTCTAAAACAGGGGTCCTCAAACTTTTTAAACAGGGGGCCAGTTCACTGTCCCTCAGACCGTTGGAGGGCCGGACTATAGTTAAAAAAAAAACTATGAACAAATTTCCTATGCACACTGCACATATCTTATTTTGAAGTAAAAAAACAAAACGGGAACAGATACAATATTTGTATTTGCATGTGGCCCGCGGGCCGTAGTTTGAGGACCCCTGGTCTAAAACCTGGACAGTTAAAACCTGGGTTCTATTGAGCCACACGCCTGCCTGCTGGCCGCCCATGGTGAGCCTCAGGTGGGGCTGTAAGTGTGTATGCCCTTCTGAGTTTGTGAAGCCTGATGAATCAGGTACATTTTATAAAACTCTTCCACCTGTGCACATGAGAGGTGCTGTGGACGGGTGAAGCGCCTTTCCTGCAAGCCCACCTGGGCCAGGATCCGGAGGAGGCGTGTTATCATGCAGCCTCGGCCCTGCAGCAGGCCTGGGGCCAGGACGGCACCTCTTGCTCCATCAGGAATCCGGTATCTCAGAGCTGAGGTCAGTTGGCAGCGCGTTGCAGAATATATTCAGCATCACATTTCTGTTCACATGAAAACCTAGACTTTTTAACGTATCTAGGAAATTGTTCCACACTGACATTTCAAAAAGATGGGCAATGTCAGCTTTCCCTTTCATAATTCTGTGACACCGCACATGTGAAAAGATTGTCTTTTTCTCTGCCTTTGCTGTTTCATTACTTTTCCCTCAAAAACAAAGAGATCTCAATGTTCTTGGTGACAATTTAACTAACTAGACAGAGGCAGGGAATCAAACCAGCAACCTCTGTGTGCATGGGACAACGCTCAACCAACTAGAACATAGCAGTCTGGCCAGCGGTTTCCCTCTTTTATGGACAGGACTCTGAATCGGGAAACTTCATTTCTTTTGGGTGACATGTATGGGTTTGGGGGAGAAGGTAGGAACCAGCCTCAATTTCTGATTTTTTTTTTTTTTTGCCTTTCTGTTGCTCATTTGTATTCTGGCTTCATTGAGAATTCTCCCACATTTTTATAGAAATTATTTTTTTAAAACTTTGGGTACATCTTTAGCTTAGGGTGTTATTAATTTCAAGTTGATAAATGTCAGTACGTGAGTAGGTGGTTTGAATTCAGACAGAGAAATTCAACATGTTATGTTGACACACTTCTCAGTGCCAAAGTCAGGGGAACATATGGTTTCCTAGGTTCTCCATGAAGACAGCATTTTCATTAATATCACTTGTTTTACAACCACATATTTTTAGGCTTAGCGGATAAATGAAGAATCTGACATATTTGGTTTATGCCAATATATTCCTTTTTTGTAATTTGTTTTCTCATAATCTGGTCATTCCTTGCCCTGTCTCTTCTCTTTAACCACGTTAAAACCCATTAGTTACTCTGGAAAAAATAATGTTTTATGTATTGGGGAAATTTAGTCATAGTCACAAAGTTTTTATAAAATTAGCTAATGCAATAGCCGGGCAAATGTAACTGTGCTTCCTGCAGAGACTGGTGTTTGGCACGGTTCATGGGGGACCGCGGCCACGAGACACGCATGCTGCTCCGTTACCCAGCACTTAGGAGAGCAGGGCTTCTGGAGAGCTGGTATTCCGGGCAGCTGAGGACTGCCGTCTTTCTTTTCTTTATTGATTAAGGTATTACATATGTGTCCTTCTCCCCCTATAGTCCCCCCTCCACTCATGCCCTCACCCCCTGGTGTTTGTGTCCATTGCCTGCCGCCTTTTAAAATGCTTTTGTGATCAGAGCGACGGGGTGTCCTCTCCACACTGGGTTCTCGGGGTGGGGTCCTTAGGCTGGCTCCGGAAAAGGGCTGTGTGATCTCATTTGTGTGGAAGTGCATCCCTGGGTTCCCGAGGTCCCCTTCCCGGCATGGGAGTGCTGCTGGGTCTCAGCAGAGCTAGAGGCAAAGCCAGGGTCCGGAGCTTCTGTTAGTGCTGGCGCCGGGTCCAGTTCCGCATCAGGCTGGCTGCAGCCCATCAATCCGCCCGCCGTGTTGGGGTGAATGCAGGAGAGCGCGACCCGAGCAGTAGCCCCAGGAGCATGAGAGGAACCAAAAGCACAAGAGCCCCAGAGCGCAGATTCCTTTTAGGGATTAAATGTCCCCAACTTCGTGCCCTTGCGGTGGCCACGCCCGTTCTGGCCAATGACCTGTTCCCAGGTGTGACTGACAGCCAAGGAGCTTCCAGATGTCACCCCAACTTTACTGGGCCTGTGTCTATTGTCCTCCCTGTCTGGTCCCTTCCCCCCTCGATCCCGGGGGAATAGACTGGTAGCTCCCTGGGGAGGGTAAGGCTTTAGCTTCCGGGTGAAGCTGCCCCAATAACATGCCTGTAACATCTGGCCTTCCCTTTGCATCTTTCCTGTTGTTTATAACGAGGTTAATTATAATGGCATCAATTTCGCTTTCATTTTTAGTGGAACTCTTTCTAAAATATCGGTGCATCTTTATAACAAAAGGCTTCTGACCGTAAGTTTCAATGATGGGTTCATCTGTTAACCTTCACTCAAGCCTATGCAGTCTGGCATCTGAGCGGCAGCCCTAGGCCTGGGTATAAATTTTATTTTATACTAGAGGCCTGGTGCACAAAAATTTGTGCACTCGGGGGAGGGGGAGGTCCCTCAGCCCGGCCTGTGCCCTCTCACAGTCTGGGACCCCTCGGAGGATGACCATCTGCTGGCTGAGGCCTGCTACCCAGGGGATTGTGCCTAAGCTGGCAATCAGACATCCCTCTGGCAGCCCAGCAGCCCTCGGGGGATGTCCACTTGCCAGCAGGGAGCAGACCTAAGCTGCAGTC